>NC_137895.1:93504738-93903408 GCF_963455335.1 Martes martes | reverse complement strand
CTGTAACATACATGAGCTATCCTTCATGTATTATCTTTAAAATTAAAAACAGCAAAAGAAAGAATCACAAAATTAATGAATATGAAACAAAAGTGATAAAGATGAATAATGAAGTCAGTGGAAATTATTCTTACATTAGGAAGCAATTTATAACAAAAATTTTTGCACAGTAGCAAAAGCAATAATCATTAAGAGGAAGATATAAATTTCAAATTAAAGTGGGGACTCTTTGCCTGTTTATTAATTGAATTAATGAAAATGTATGAATTAATGAACACATTAGAAGATTACTTAATTTCAGGTCGATTGGACATGAAATACTGACAGTGATAAAAAAAATTACAATATACGACTACAAAGAGTGTTTAAAGAGCAAACTGTTCAAGAAGTGTCAAAGATCCCAAAAGTATTTAAGACAAGTTCCTGCACTAGAAAAAAAAATCCCCTGAAATCATGTTTTATATGTTGATATCTATTGGTCCTTCATATTTCCTCAATTTAACAATCATCCTAAAAGTTTAAATGGCATTTCTAATAATGGGTATGCAGCCAAAATTTGTAGGAAAATGAGCATTATACAGCTATGTCTGGCACTTTAATAATAATATAAAATTTTTCCCCAGATTTCATTGTGTCTGTGGTACTTGTCAGTTTCTTTCTTTTTTTTTTAAACTTATGTATCATTATCATTTCTCATTCTAAGTAAACATTCACTTTAATTCTTAGGTGTGCACTTAGTAAAGAAGAGTCCCCAATGTTGTATAAGCTTTAAGTCAATTAAAACTTGGATTCTAATGTGTCCTAAACATAAGGCTCAATGGCCATAATTAAAGATCTAAGGGCTTGGTTGGGAGAGTAAGGGAGAGGAGAATGGAGGAAATATACAGGAACGTTGGAAGGAGGGCCACCTGGGTGGTTGAGTTGGTTAAGCATCTGCCTTCAGCTCAGGTCATGATCCTGGGGTCTTGGAACTGGGTCCCAAACTGGGTTCCTTGCTCGATGGGGAGTCTACTTCTCCCTCTGTCAGCTGCTCCCCCTGCTCATGCTCACGTGCGCTCTCTCTCTCTCTCGCATACATACAAATAAATAAATAAAATCTAAAAAAAAAAAAGAAAGAAAGAAAGAAAAGAAACTTTGAAAGAGAATAGGAACTTGGCCAGGTTAGAAAGAAGGTGGGTAAAAGTTCCCTGAAAAAAGTGAAGTTGAACATGTATATTTCAGAATTATGAACATTCCATTTATTGAATTACTTTCTCATTTATTTATGGTCTACCAACTTATACAGTAGTTGAGTCTAGTGACAATGAAGGCATGTAGAATAAAATATCAAAATATGAAAGAGAAGTTTAAAGTCAAAATCTGGGAAATAAAAAGTAAATTAAGGAAGTGAGATGAAAAATCAAAAAAGACAATATTTTCCAGGCTGTGAAGAGCAATAGACGCATTATCTGACCTGTAAATTTGACTCTAAGCTTCCTAGTGCCAACTGAAAGGGAGAACATTTTCATGCACATAGTTTTTCTGTCAAAATCAAAATCAGATCACTACCCCAGGGGAACAAAAGCTTTTCTGAGCATTTTGCTCTAAATAAAGTATTTTAAGGGACACTTTAATATAAGGGGTGATATACTGGACAAAATCCTCAGAATATTCTTAGACCAAACACAGTAATAAGTGTAAATTGCCTGTTTCTATAAAAGCTGTAAAATATATTTGGTAGCCCATGAAAGCTGTACTGAAAATTTTTGCTTTGGCTGCCTAGAATTGATTCCACATTGGGGGTGGTTCTAGCAACCCAATTCTTTTTAAGGACAGTGAGCTAACCTAGTGTCTTACCCTTCCTAGGACAGCCATAGTCATGTTAAAGTATAAGTCGATGTAACAAAAGAAGGTTCTAAATAAATGAGGCAGGAATTTATTTCTTCTCTCCCCTAGTAGTGGTCATTTTAGGCTGGCAGATCAGCTTTGCTCCAGAACATCATTCCAGGGTTGCAATCCTTCCATCTGCCATCCCTTACCCTTCTGATCTGTCAGGGCTAACATCCCACACGTCCATGTTTCTGCACGTGGAGATAGGAAAAGCAAACTCTACAGAAAGTGGCTTTATCTTTAAGAGAACCTGAACATCGTATCATTTCTGTTCATATTGCATTAACCAAGACTAACTCAAGGTCACACCTGGCTGCAAAGGAAATGGTCTCCAGCTGGTTAGTCTGTGCCCAGATAAAACCCAGAAGGAGTTCTGTTATGGAAAGGAAGAAGGAGAAGTAGATGCTTAGAAATAGTTAGCACTCTTTGCCACATCAAGGGATTAGCAAATTAACCTAAGATAAACCAATTAGATGCTCTCAAATATGCAGATTCATAAAGCAACCCAAAATGGTTGGAGTTAATTCAATGTCTGGGAGACTTTATCAGTGCTGCTACCAAGACTCTCTGGAGCTGTTCCAAGTCTGATTCCTCCATCTGCTCTTTGATCTGGGTGAGTCTCCCATACAGTCCAATAAATCCCTTTATCCTGCAACCAGACTCTCTCAAAGGATCAGAATACCTGTCAGTGAAGGCAATTTGGTTAGGGGGGAACATTTAAATAGGTACAAGTGTGTCTTTTTCCTTTTTTTTTTTTTTTTTACCCCATCCTTTAACAAAGGGCTAATTTTTTTCATTCTAAAAGTACACTTGTTTTTTATTTGATTAGAGGGATAACATGTCAGGTTTTGATTCTGCAATATTCAGAGATCCTAACACCTCTGCTCCATTTCACACATACACACACACACACACACACACACACACACACACAAAATTGTGTGTGTTAAATTAAATTAAATTTAAAAAATTTTTAAATTATCCTTTTAAATAAATGGTTGAGCCTTCAGAACACAAGTTGAAATAATAGAGAGTGGTGATGAAGCTGCTTGTTTCCCCAGAGGGCATGTGAGAATCCAGTTGGTTTAGAGCTTCTGCATTCATAAGAGGAAAGGGGAAGAGCCTTGCACCTAACTAGGGTTGAGAGCTGACCATAGCCCCCTTTGGAAAGTAAGTAATCATGAAAAATCACATCTTCAGGAAAATAGGGAAAATTTTTTAAAATGTACTTTTTCTACTCCCCCCCCAATATACTAAAGTATAATTGTCAAATAAAAAGTGTATATATTTACAGTGTACACTGTGATGTTTTGATATGCATACACATTGTGAAATGACAGGCAAGCCCATTGATGTAGCCATCACCTCACACAGTTACCTTGAAGGAGACTATGTAAGATCTACTCTTTTAGCAAATTTTGAGCTTACAATACGGTATTATTAAGAATAATAACCATAGGGACGCTGGGTGATGCAGTTGGTTAAGTGTCTGCTTTTGGCTCAGGTCATGGTCCCAGGGTCCTTGGATTGAATCCTGCATCAGGCTCCTTGTTCAGTGGGGAGCTTGTTTCTCCCAATGCCTGCTGATCCCCCTGCTTGTACTCTCTCTATGACAAACAAATAAAATCTTTAAAAAAAATAAAAAGAATAATCACCATTAAAAAATCAGTTGTTTCTAAATACTAATCATAAACTACCCAAAAAAGATATCAAGAAAATAATCCCATTCACAATTGTGTTTTAAAAATACCTATGAATAGGGACGCCTGGGTGGCTCAGTTGGTTAAGCGGCTGCCTTCGGCTCAGGTCATGATCCCAGCGTCCTGGGATCGAGTCCCGCATCGGGCTCCTTGCTCCGCAGGGAGCCTGCTTCTCCCTCTGCCACTCTGTCTGCCTGTGCTCACTCTCTCTCTCTCTCTGACAAATAAATAAATAAAATCTTAAAAAAAAAAAAAATACCTATGAATAAATTTAAGCACGGAAGGGAAAGATCTGTGTACAGAAAACTACAAAACATAGATGAAAGAAATTGAAGACACAAATAAAGAGAAATATATTCATATTCATGAATTGGAAGAATTAATATGGTTAAAACATCTATTCTACCCAAAACCAGCTACAGATATGATGCAATCTCTATCAAAGGTCCAAAGACATTTTTATAGAAATGGAAAAAACAATTCTAATAATTCATATGGAAGCACCTAAGACTCCAAACAACTAAAATGTATCTTACTGAATAGTATCTTTTCCTTTTATGTCCTTCTTATTTTCTTATATTTTGATAACTATGTGAATTAAATCCATTACCTATATATTTCTCTCTTTTTTCCTTATCACATAGAAAGACTTTTGTTTCTTCCAGTTAGGTTCCTTTTAACAAATATTACATCAAATGTCCATCAACTTCTTTTTGTTCATTTCTTTACAGAAATGACTGTGTCTGGGAGCTGTGATAGATCATTTCATTCATTTATTTGTGCAACAAATATCCACAGAGCAGCTACACACATAGCACTATCCTGGGTGCTGAGGATACAAGTTTCAACAAAGTGAACAAAGTAGAAGTCCCTGCTCCTATGGAATTTACATTCTTGTAAAGGAACAAATAGATAAATACAAAACTTTATATGCATAAGTTCCATGGAGAAATGTAAAGCAGAATAAAGGGTGAATGATAAAGATAAGAAATATAAGGTAAACTTCCCTGAAAAAATAACATTTGAATAAGAACCTAAAGTGAGGGTAATTAACTATGTAAAGGTATAGGGAAAAGTATCCCCCAAAAAGAAAGTGGCTAATACATAGACCTTAGGAAGGGAATAAGGATGTATGTATGCAAGGGCAGTGGGGTTAGAACAGTTAAAAGGGGAGTGGGAGGACATGAGATAGGAGCAGTGGGCAGGGGCCAGGTCATGGGAGATGTTTTGGCCAGAGATATGGCTTTAAATGTTATTCTAAGTGCAATGGGAAACCATTGTGAGGTTTTAACATAATCTGATTTATGTTTGCCAGAATTACACTGGCTACTTTGTAACAACTAGTCACTGCTGGAATGAGTAAGAACTGAAGAAGGATGATAGTTGGGAGGAACTGAATAAAGAGATGACAGTGCCTTGGGCCATGACGATGAGGCTCACTGGGTAGGAGGGTCAAGGAGAAATTGATCAGTCGTTCAATTTTTGATATATTGAGTTTGCTAAGCTGCTTAGACACCCAAGAAGAGGTGTTGAGCAGGCAGGTTAGAAAGGCGTCTGGAGCTCACGGGAGAGGCAGGGCTGGAGATGTACATGTGGGAGTTATCAGTTGGTAGGTGGCTCTGAGATGACAGAAATCCCTTAGGATTGGAGCTGTGACAGAGAGGATGGAGTCCCCAGGGAAACAACAGTTGAGCTCTGGGAGAGGAGGGAGAGCTAGCAAGGGAGTTTGAGATGAAGTAACCAACGGACAAAGGGGGAAAGCCGGAGGTTGTGGGGCCCTGAAGACAAGTAACAGTCTTTTAAGAATGAAGAAAATGTCAGCAAACACTAGATGCTGCTAAGATTATCAAAATAAGAGAAAAACCGAGGATTGACCATTTGGCAACATTGAGGAAGGACTGTGTCAAAGATTGTCCTATACAGATGTTTCAAGTAAAAGGAATGAAAGTTTAAATTTACTAGCATTCTACTTTACTTAAGGTAAGAGAGATGGGAGGTGGAATGGAATCAGAACTTCTACAGAAAAATATATTTTTATTAAAGTTTTAAAAAAAAAAAACTTTTTTGTGCCAGACATGAGCTGAGGCAGAGTACTCATTTTCACCTGACTAGATTGCCCTCATTATCCATATGTGTTGGCAAGGTTCTGCCCTTTGTGTAATTGGGGCACATGCAGACAAGTTTAAGCTGGAGCTACCTGTGGCCTTGGGCTTGGACTCTGACCACAGGCATGCTTCCCAGAAATGCTGATGGAGTCCAGATGTGCCTCCTAACTGCCTGATGCCCCGTCCTCAACCCCATGACTTGCCCCTCTGAGGAGTTATTGGTTTGGGGGAGGAAGGATGTTTCATAGTTTTTCCCACTTAGTTCCAAGGGGAAATGTATAAAGTCATGGGTCAATCTGGAACTATCTGCACTAAAAATAAATAGCAAAAATTTCTTGAAATTTTTTTTCTCGTGAATTTGCAACTGATAACCAGCATTCAGGGATGGTATTGTTTCCACCTATTTTAATTATCTGTCATAAATTCAATGAGAATCTGGATGAAGGAGAATGATTCACCCAAGTAACCTACCTTGTTATCCAGATGTATGAGTCTGGAGCTTTCTGACAGTTTTGTTTGCACCAAAGACAAAAGTCAGAACACATAGAAGAGGGATCCTTAACAAGGGGTCCATAATGGACTTCTCAGTGTCTGTGACCTCCCTTCAATCGTGTCCTAACATGTATAAGCATGTGTGTGTTCATGCATTCATGAATGTGTGATTTCTTCTGACAAGGGTCCATACTGTCTTCGTATTCTGGGAAAGGTGCATGATGCAAAAAGGTGTCATGAACAGCAGAGAGTTTCAAGATCATATTCTTTGATGAGAACCTGTGGTAAAGGTATTTTGTATTGCACTGGAAAATATGCAGTCTGGAAATTAAATAAGTAGATTGCAAGGAGTACATACTTTCAAATGTAACCAAGATTCTCACATTAATAAACAGCCAGTTCACCTTTCTATAGAGGTAGCATTAGTAGTTAAAGCAAAGCACTTCTAACCCCATTATAATTGAAATTCTTATTGAGAAAATTGTAGATTCATATGTGTTGTGTGAAATAATACAGAGTGATCCCATGTAAACTTTCCTCCAACAGTGACATTTTGTAAAATTATGGTCTAATATCACAACCAGGATACTGATATTGATAAAACCCACTCAGCTTATTTGTATTTCCCTACTTTTACTTGTGCTCATCTCACTCCATCTTCCTCCTTCTGTTTCCTCTTTGTCCCTCTGTCTTTGTATATTTAGTTCTATGTAATTTTATCACATGTGTAACTTTGTATATCTACCACAAGACTTTAAACAGTTTCATAACCTCAAGGATACCTTGCTGCCCATTTACAAGCACACTACCCTCCCTTCTTCTCTCACTGTCCCTAACCTCTGGGAACCACTAATTTATCCATTTCTAAAATATTTTCATGTCTGAAAGAGTTATATAAATGGAACCATACACTATGCAATCTTTTGAGATTTGCTTATATCACCCAGCATGATGCCTTTGAGATGCATCCATGTCATTGCATGAATCAATGTTTTATTCCTTTTTGTTGTTGTATTCCATAGCATGGATACACCACAGTTGATTGAACTATTCAGCCTCTGAAATGCATCCAGAGTGCCTCCAGTTTGGGCTATTATAAATAAAGCTGCTATGAACATTCAGGTACAAATCCTTGTGTAAACATTAATTTCTAAGTTCTCTGGCATGAATGAGCACACATGAAATTGCTGGGTCATATGAGAGTTACATGTTTAATTTACAAAAAAAAAAAAAAAAACAAAAACTTCCAAACTGTCTCATAATGACTGTACTATCTTACATTTCCCCCAGTTGTGTATGAGTGATCCAGATTCTCTACATCCTTGCCAGCATTTGGTGTTACCACCATTTTTCAACTTTAGCCATTCTGATAAGTTTGTAGTGATATCATGGTGGTTTTACTTTGCATTTCCTTGACAACTGATGATGCTGAACATTGTTTCATGGCTTATTTGACATCTATATATCCTTTTCAGTGAAACGTCTGTAGATGTCTTTTGCTCATTCTCTAACTGCATAGTTTGGCTTTATTGAGTTATGCATTTTGAGAATTGAGAATTTTGACATTTGAGTTTTAAGAGTTCTTTTTATGTTCTAGATACTATTCTTTTATCAAATATGTGGCTTGTAAATATTTTATTCAAAACTGTAGTTTATCTTTTCATCCTCTTCATACAGAATCTCACAGAGAAGATTGTTTTAATTTTGATGAGGTCCAATTTTTCAATTTTTTTCTCCTATGGATCATGTTTTGGTATCAAATCTAAGAACTATGTCTAACCCTAAAACCTAAAGATTTCCTCTACGCCTTTTTTCTAAAAGTTTTATAGTTACGAGTCTTACATTTAAGCCCTTCATTAACTTTGAGTCTATTTTTGTATAAAATGTGATAGTCTGTGTGTATATATATATATATATATATATATATGTCACATTTATCACATCCTCCACTGAATTAATTGCTTTTGCAACTCTGTTAAACAACAGTTGACAGATGTTTCTATTTCTGGGTCTATTTCTGGGTTCTATTTCTGGGCTCTCCATTCTCTTCCATTGATCTATGTCTTTCCCTCCACTACTACCACAGTGTCTTCATTACTGTAGCTATATAGTAATCCTTAATGTAAGATAGAGTGACTTCTTCCCACTCTACTCTTCTTTGTCAAGTTAGTTTTAGCTATTCTAAGGTCTGTACACTTCCATATAGATTTTAGGATAAACTTGACAAAGTATCAAAAAAACTTTTCTAGGATTTGATGGGAATTGCATTAAACCTATAGATCAATTTGAGGAGAATTAATATCTTTATTGGATTGACTATTCCAATGCAGGAATAAGGTAGGTCTAAGATGCATTTTTAATTATATAAGTAATACATAACTATTTTTCATTCTGAAAATTCACATGATCAGGGCAAATTAGACCTCTTATCCTACCACCATTCCAGTGTTCTCCAAAATAACCATTCTTACCAAGCTTTCTCTATGCATTTACTTCATATGATTTTGGATTCCATAAATGACCTCATGCTATATGAATTTTTGTCAGCTTCCTTTTATCATTTGGCAATGTATCTTTGAGACCTTTCTATATCAGTACATATAGATATCTACATCATTCATTTTAACTGCTGTGTGGTGTTCTACAGCATGGACATGTCATGGTTTATTTTGCAATTTCCTTTTTGATTGGTATTTATTATATTGGTAGAAACGCTGTAGACTGTGAGCTTAAGCTAAAGTTAACAGCTACTTTATAACAAAGCACATTTCTATCATCAGGTTAAAATGACCATTTTCAACACATAAGAAAAAACATTGTAGTCTCCTTATGGGCTTCTTCTCCTTGAAGGCAGAGGATGTATCTATCTTATTTTTACTTATCTGTAGTGCATCACAGCCACTCAAGAAATATTTGTTGACATCGGAGAATCTTGGTTTATGTTTCTATAAAGCCCTGAAACTGAAGCAGATACTGATAAGAGCTTCTGTTCACATTTACCAAAACTATAAAATGATGCATGTTATGTTGTTGGTTTAGAAGGATCAGAGAAAATCTAAAACCTTTGGAGCTGATGGAGATAATAGATACAATTTATAAATCATTTACAAACTAATTCATAAAAGTGAAACATTAATTATTATTATCAACCTGAATCATCTTTCTTGCCGTGTGACCTTGATACCCACAAAAGGATTAACATGTATTTTATCAAAATCATTTGGAACATACCTGAAAGATAACTGAATTGAAATTCTATCTCCTTTTTTAAAAAATATTTTATTTATTTATTTGACAGAGATCACAAGTAGGCAGAGAGGCAGGCAGAGAGAGAGAGAGGAGAAAGCAGGCTCCCCGCGGAGCAGAGAGCCCGATGTGGGGCTTGATTCCAGGACCCTGAGATCATGACCTGAGCCGAAGGCAGAGGTTTTAACCCACTGAGCCACCCAGGTGCCCCGAAATTCTATCTCTGATAATGTGTGTTGGTGTGTGTCTGTGTGTGTGCCTATGAGAATTGGCTACTGAATCCAGGCAAGAGGCAGAGCAATTGCATTAAGTGGATTGGTAAATGGTAAATTAAGAGATGAGGTTAACACCATGAAATAACCAACAGTTGCCAGTATCTTCTGTGACAGAGTTGAAATAAAACAGAAATGATTTTGGAAGCCTGTACCACAGTAGAGATGTTTACTGGTGCAGCTGAAGGAAAGATCCTGACCAAAATGACACTAAGAAAAAGGGCAGAAATCTCCACATATGAATACATTGTTTATCTTAATGATAAAGATTTGCTCACAAGGTTGAATTATATAGCATTTTTTCCCCAGGGTATAACAGTCTCAATCAAAAACTGCAAGACAACATTGTAAATGTTTTCTCTGCCCACAACAGGATCATGGGGCGGTAAATGAAACATGAGACACAGATGAAAAGACTTGATTGTGGAAGTTCAAGTTACTTGAAAATCTCAGTTCACTTAACTGTGATGAAAATTGCAGTATTAGAGATAAAGGACAATAATAGCAGACATATTTTTTCACTAAAATAGTTACCGAAGGAAACATTTGGTGAGACACAGAAAGAGACTTACCAGTGGATCAGATACCCTTTCAATTCTTGATATAGATTAGAGATGTGACCTCATAGCAAAAAGATGCAATTATCAAAATAGTTGTGTCCTTAAATATTGCACCTTGCTGCCTATTTGTGACATTCTAGGACTCTCATCTCATTGATAGCTGGCATGGCTGACAAGAAAGATTTTTTTTACATTTGATCTTAGCCAAAAGGCCAAGAAGCGATGAGAATGAATTAAAAAAAAATTATTTATTTATTTGACAGAGAGGAGGAAGGGAGAGACAGCACAAGCAGGGGGAGCAGCAGGCAGAGGGAAAGGGAGAAATAGGCTCCCTACTGAGCAGAGAAGCTGATGTGGGGCTCGATCCCAAGACCCTGGGATCATGACCTGAGCTGAAGGTAGACACTTAACCATCTGAGCCACCCAGATGCACCAAGAATAAAATTTTTAAAATCCCAAAATACTATAACACCATGGTAGAGTATTTGCATGGCATCCACTCTTATACGTAGTGTTAGTTGCCTTTAATTCTTTAGTTTTGTTTTTCCAAAATCAATTACAATTCCCTAGAACAGTAAATTTCCCATTAGCCAATGCCTTGAGCATGACTTTCATTTGGGGCCTAATTGTTTGTTTGGTTTGGTTTGCTAGTGATTGAAAGTTGTTTAAAAATCAAAACACAAACAGAAAATGAATTTATATAAAATTTTAGGGTAGCATGGAGATCTTAAAGATTTATTTTCCTATCCGTGGCTGTTTTGAGATATTATTTAGACCTGGACGAGATCTGTTAGGCTGAGGTGGCACAAATCCCCAATCATGAGTGGCACACGGATGTGCGGTCATTTGAGCGTGATGTGTTTCTGAATACTCTCTGCCGATTGTTGCATCTTCTTCTCTGGAAAGCAGTTTGATGCTCAAAAACAGCAACTATGAAAGAACATTGATGAATTTAATTACATCTGTGATTTCTATATGCATGTGTCATGATTTCAGTATCACATCTCCTCTAGGAAATCTTAGCTCCATAGAACACAGATGCCTGCAGGCTCTATGTTGCCTTTATTGATAATATAAGCTCCTTGAGGGACGGGACTGATATTTTGATGTCTCTCACGGTGACTAAAATGCATGCAGTGAGGCCAAATCATATCCAGGGAGCAAAGGAATGAATCGATGCCAAACTTAGTATGAAGAAGAGATTGCAAGAAGTCCTGTATTAGTTACTACTATTGCTTGCAGCTGTTTTCTCCTTGGTGCTACTAAGCATGCCGTTGAAAAGAAAACAAGGCTGTATCCTAGGGGGTGAAGTTTCATCTTATCCCCTGGGCCCTCATAAACAAATCCCATACTTTGGAATTTAGATCTACATCAGTCAATCCACTGCGCTTTCGGGAATGCATGGGAAGCATGTGGTAGACTGGCTCTGAACCAAGATGTTGCAGTGAAATAGATCAAATTCTGCTGTTTCCAGCTGTGTGATCCGAGCAGACCTTCCATCTCTCTAGGACTCAGTTTCCTCAAATGCAAAACAAGGATCATAATAACATATACATCTCTAGGCACTTGTAAAAATTACACTGGTTAATATATGGGAAAGTGCTAAATGCTGTATCCAGCAAAAACTAATAAATGATATTACCTGGTAGGATAGTGAGATACTGTCATGAGTACAAAGAAGAACTGACCTTGGGGCCTCCCCTCAATGCTTTGTCATCTAGTTTGAGTAAGCAAGATGTGCACATAAGTAATTAAATGCCAATAACCTAATAAGGAAAACTATTACACAGCATAGGGGATGGGTGCTATGTAATATCAAAGAGGAGAAAAATCAAAGAAAGTAGAAGTCAGACAAGGAATCACAGAGAAGACAGAATGTGAAGTGGACCACAAAGAATGAGCAAAACTTCAACAAACTGAGGGAGAAATCTGGGTGAAGGGAAAGGCACCGGGGAAAAGAGAACCATGTGAGCAAGAGCACAGAACAGTATTGGGCATGGCATGCACAGGAGGCAGGGGGATGTCCATCCTGGAAGCCATGGACGATTTACTCAGCTGTAAGGTGATTCTGAATAGAACAAAAGAAAAAAAAAAAAAGAAAAGAAAAGAAAAAGAAAACAAGAAGAATTTTTTATTACTTTTACTATGAAATTAACAGTTATGATAGCATCTTGGGACACAACTATGGAAGAAAAATTATGTGTAAGGTAAATTAATATGTTTTTCAGGTATCGATACCACTAATACTATCATCAGGCACCAGGAAGAGTGGAAGAAGATGATGAGTATGATGCCATCTCAGCTGAGGACCCAGTCAAACATTCAGAGAGTTTTAAAGCTGGGATGACCCCTCAGAGTTGCCCCCAGTTGGAAGATGGGACTGGGCCTTTAGACCCTACACTGATCAGTCACTGGATATGGGTACCTGTGGGAATGGGGCATGCTGGGTAAGGCGGATCCCTGAACTGAGGCAGTCCCTGAAAGTGAGGGCCATCCCAGCATCTGGGCAATTAAAGCCTCCACTCCAAGAAATGACCAGACAGGGTTGCCAGGGAAAAGAGAGAAAACAATAGCTGGGCAACTAAAATGAGAAAAACAAATGATTTCTCTACCAAAGTTTCTTGAAAACACCCAGTGTGGTTTCAGCTTGTAGACAGTAAAATCTTCTAAAAGCCCTTTTCCCCATTTCTTTCCTCCTTTGTGTCTCATAGAGCATCAGCTGCCTCCAAGCCCCTCCCCTGAGTCCTATCACCAAAAAAACCCAGCCCTGCTGCTGTGTTTTACTTTCCCTCTTCGCAGTTGTCAGCAAACATCATCTCTGTTGGTCTGTACTCCTCTCTGATTTCCATCCCACCATTATCCTGAGTTTTCACAGCAAAGCTCCAAGAGCATGTGTGACAGACAACTTTACGCTGAAGGCCAGTTGTTTCCTCTCTTACACTGTTATGTTCCTTAACACTCTACCTATTATTATAATGGCCTGTTTGTGTTTGTTTTCTCCATAGTCTCTTTGTAGTGTCACTCTCAATAATTGCCAAATGAATGTATCATGCACCTTTTAGCCCACCAGTTACTCCAACCTTCTTGGTGGCAGCCAGTTTTGCACAGGTGTAACCTGACAGCAACCCACTTCTGCTGTATTATGCGGCACTTGTCATCAGCTCCTGGGCTTCTCTAACACTATGGCCTGGGACACGTGGGGACACCTGTCTCAATATGTGGACAACATGGGATAGAGAATTTATGCTCTAAAGGGCAGCCCTGAACCAATGAAGGATGGAAACCAAGAAATAAATGCTCCCTTTCTCCAGTGGACAATTCTAAGGCTCACGAGAAGGATCTTGTGGGATTGGATTCCAGTTGTCTACAGCAATGAACCAACCACTTGAGAACACACCCTTGAAATGGCATCATCTCTTTTTCTCATCTTCCTGTTCTGTTTTGGGGATTACTTCCCCAAAGCAATTATCTTCACATAAATTTTTGTCTTAGTCCCTACTTTCTGTGAGGAAACTCAGAGGCAGAAACAAAGACGATGAGTGAATGAGTATAGAAGAGAACTCCATGGTGGGACTGTTTTCCTAGGTAATTAAGGAAACTAAGAATGAATCCTCTGATTCTTTCAGAGATGCAGAAAGAGCGTCATTGCTCTGTTGTCCCATCAAACACTTTAAACACTTTACAAATGATGCAAATGCAGATAGCTAATCTAGAATTCCGTGTGTGTGTGTGTGTGTGTGTGTGTGTGTCTGTTGTAGTAAGCTGGAATCCATTCGGCCTCAGAATAATTTCTTGGTATCATGACTGTTCTGTGGAATTCTGCTGAGGGAATATGTGTGTTTGTGTGTTTATGTAGGCAAGAAGAAATGAGTTAATGTGTCTTACAGAGCTTTTGCAAACACTGAGTTAGAAGCAGAAATTAAATCACTGTCCATCTCTTTATAGTCCTTTAGATTAAAAAATAATGGTAAAGCAGAACACTTGGGACAATATAAATTAACTCTTGGAAAATCTCAATAAACTACCACCTGTTTTTGAGCATTTACGTGGGAAACAAACTTTTTTCAATAAAAATGTTTATTAAAAAATTTTGCAGCCTCCTTTCAGAGTGCTCTTTTCAAATCAACCATTTAGAGAAGCTTAATTTTCTTGTGCTTTTGAAATTGATGATGGGGTGTGCACAAACACGCCATTTTCAGCCAGGACTGGGCATTGGATGCAATGAGATCTGACATGATTTCCCGATGTACTCACCTTCCCCTACTGTCACTCCATATGAACTATTTCATCTCCCACATTTACCGACACTGCTACCTGGGTATGTATTTCAGTTCATTGAGTCAAAAAGATCAAAACTACTTCTAAACTGCACTGTAAACTCAGTTATTAGGACAATATCCTATTGAAGGGGCTATTCAGCTTGAGAGAGAAAAATGGAACTACAGGTTCCATTTTTGAATGCTGATATGGAAGGGAGATGCTCTACCTGTCTTCTGGTTAATCCACAAGTATTTGACAATTACTATGTGTGAACCACTGTGTTGAATCCAGAGCAATTACAAACGCCTACAGTAATCCTTCCCCCATGGTGAATTCCTCTTATACAAAATTTAAGAATACTGAGATTTAATGAGTCTCCCCTGTTGTGTTTCCACTGAGACTGCATGGGGCTGGCTTATGCTGTTGCTCTGCATTCCCTGGAAAATGGAGAAAGTTATCTCCCTCTCTCCCTCCCTCTTTCTCTCTCTTTTTGTTTCCTTTTCCCTCTCCTTGTCTCATTTTGCTTTTAAGGATCAAATCCTAGGGGGTGGGATGCTGGCAAACATAAGGTTTTCAGCAGAGATTGGTGTCTCATGGGACCTCTCCTACTGAGATTCTCTTGGCTTCATGTATTCTTAAAGATTACTGTGCTAAAAGAAGCCTTAGATCACCACAGGGCTGGAGCAGCCACATCTGTCAGGGCAGGGAGGGGAGGTGGAGAGCAGGCTCTGGGTGGAGGCAATTGTAGGGACAAGTGGCAGAGGAGACTTGCTCACAGGAGGGCTCATCACAGGCAGCATATACCAGCAAGGAAACAGAAACCAGAACCATTCCTATCTCCCTGTTCCTAATGCACCTGTTTCCCGAATGTATCACACTATCCCAAAGCTACTGCTGCTGATGCAAACGCAATCTCAGTTTACATCAGAGGAAATGTGGAGTAGCTGTACAGTTTCTTGCATTTTAACAATAATGTAAGTCAATGGGAAACATTACATAACTCACACTTGACATGCCTTATGGGAATTTTGGAATGCGATCATAACTGATTTTTCGGGTTTTATTCTGACAGATGAAAAGATATTTTTCAATTTCATAAAATGTTTGGTAGAAGAAGTCGATGGCATTGAATAACTGACATTATCAGACACTAGGCTTTAGCTCTTGAATAGGAAATGAGTCAATTTCAAAGGGTCAATTGCATCTTCCAATGATGCTGAACAATCAAGATGTTTGCAAACCTGTAACAAAGCAGATTCTAAAGGCAAGAGTGTTTTTGTGTGTGTGTGTAAACTTTAAAATTCAAGGATGTCACAGTAAAAACTGATCTCTCTTCATAAATCAAATTTAATCATGAATCTATACAACAGTTCTCCTCTCTTGGGTTGTGGGGACCTCTTTCCCTAGCCATTGGGTGGGATTATGATAAAAGACGGAGCTATACTTTGTCACTAGCCACATATGTCTGTTCAAACGTAAATTAGTTAAAGCTAAATAAGTTACAGTTCAAGTGTTCAATAGCCAAACACAGTCAGTGGCAACCATATTGGACAGCAGAGATCCAGAATATTTCCATCATCTAGGAAAGTTCTCTTGGGCCACTTACTCTTAGAACGACCTTCAAGAAACTTGTTTTGAGCTACTTGGCAAAACTCAAGTTAGAGCCAACAATACAAGTGCCAGGTGGCTGGTGATTGTAATTGGTACTTACAGTTCACTGTGAGTGAAGAGGTCAGGGGAAGCTTTGTTGGAAAAGGAGGGATTTGAGTTGAGTCGCAAAGGACTATTAGAGTGTAAGCAAGCAGCAAGTGGCAAAGGGATTCTGGATAAAGCACAAAACATAAATGCCAAATAATTTAAGGTATATTTAGGGTAGTGGAGTGAAAATTCATGTTTGGAAAAATTATTTGAGATAATATTGCATATGATCTTGGAGGCTGAGAGGAGTGACATGGTAAAGCATAGTTTTAGAAAGATGTTGAAAATTCCATTTTTTTCCACTTTGCTGAAACAATTTATATTTTTTGTATATAATATTTACATATAAGGTGATAGAAATATTCTTTTTCATTATTTATTGGGGTATAATTGACATGTAACATATAGTTTCAGGTGCACAACATAATGATTTGGTATTTCTATACATTGAAAAACGAGCAGCACAATAACAGTAACATGCTTCACCATACACAGCTAAAAACATTTTTTTCTTGTGATGAAGAGTTTTAAGATTCACTCTTAGCAACTTTCAAATATGAAATACAGTATCATCAACCAGAGTCATCATGATGTACATTACTTCCTTGTGACTTATTCGTCTCATAACTGGAAGTTCGTACTTCTTCACTTATTTTTGCCCACCCCCACCACCCTAACCTCCCCACCCCATCCCACCCCCACTTCCCCAAGAACCAATAATCTGTTTTCTGTATCTATGAGCTTGTTTTGTTTGGTTTGGTTTGGTTGGTTTGTTGCTTAGATTCCACATACAAGTGATGTCATATAGTATTTGTCTTTCTCTGCCTCACTTATTTCATTTAGCATTAGTCCTTCAATGTCCACCCATGTTGTAACAAGTGGAGGAATTCCATTCTTTTTTATGGCTGAATAACATTCTAGTGTGTATATATACCCCACCTTCTTTATCCATTCATCCATCAATGGGCACTTAGGTTGTTTCCATGACAATTCTTTAAAACTTTCTTGGGTTTTCTTTTCTTTTCTTTTTTTAAAGATTTTATTTATTTATTTGACACAGAGAGAGAGATCACAAGTAAGCATAGAAGCAGACAGAGAGAGGAGGAAGCAGGCTCCCCGCTGAGCAGAGAGCCCGATGCGGGGCTCTATCCCAGGACCCTGGGATCATGACCTGAGCCAAAGGCCGAGGCTTTAACCCACTGAGCCACCCAGGCGCCCCTAGGTTTTATTTTTTATGGAGGATGTATATGCAGGACCACTGATAGCCCAAACAGTACTTTAAATGTGAACTAGAAAAGGCTTCTTGAACTTAAGAATCTTAAAATTAGTATATTTAAATATGTCGATACAAGTAATACAAATATAAAGTGACAAAATATAAAATAATACAAATATATAGTAAAAATTATACAAATCAAAGCAGTAAGCAAAAAATGATAGAAAATTAAAATTTTAATCACAATAATTAGGAACTCAGAATAATGTCATTTACTATAAAATAACTATATGTCTTACTTTTATAGGAAACAAAACTATGACTGCTTCAATGTTCACTTGTGCTATTTCTGTACAGAAATTGCTACTAGATACAACAGTCTTGTGGCATTGTTCTTAAAAAATATACAAAGGGATTTGAGGTTCGGCAATTGGCATATACCAAGCTCCACAACAGCCCACCAATTCTGAACTCACATGCCAAGGTTTTATTTAAACCAACCAAACACTTTTCCTAGTGAAATTTTGTGGCTTTTGCTCTCATAAGTTCTGCCCTAGTTTTTGTGTTTCCTTCCATATGAATAAATCCTCAGTGTTTCAAACACATCTCAGAGTTATTCTTTGATGATGATGATGATTAATCCAAAGACCTCTTTCTACAGACCTAATCCCTCTGTGTTTGATCAGATTTTTACTGTCCTGTCAGGCAGAAACCAGAGCAGAGCACCTGTTCTGTCTGTTATTTTTCCTTGATTAGTTTCATCATAATTCTTTAAGTTAAATGTCATAAGAATATTAAAAGGCCATGAAAATTTTTATGGTCATAAATCTATTTTTTCAAAATGATATTGTTATGTACAAAATTCTGAAAAAGAAATTGATTTTGAAATTTGGTTTTAAATCATGAACCAATCAATAATGGAGTTTGAGGTAAAAATAGTCTTCATTTTTCTAGTATTTTCTATTTTGGAGAAGTTGGCATCAATTTAATGATATTCACCATTGTTTCTGGCATCAATGATGAAGACTTTGTAAATACTATCATTTCTAACTTTTCAAAAATTCTAAATTATTTTGATGCTTTCAAGGACATTATGTATATTGAATTTTGGTTTATGCATCATTTTACTTAAAAACTGAGCAAAGATATTACTTGGAAAATAAATCTCAAAAAAGAAAAACTTTTGGCTTGTGTTCTAAAATTTACATTTTTATTAATATCACCACCAGTTTCTATAAGGACACACACTTCATCTCATCTAGTTTTAATGGCCTAATGGAAATAACTTGAATTTCTCATTGTGGATTCTTCAATGGTTTCAAATTTGTGTTTGTTAAATGTGTTTTCAAAATATTTCAATATTTTATCAAAGCCGAAAAGTAGTAATTACATAATCCTTGGATAAAGTTAAAAAAGAAAAAATAATAATCCTAAGTAGTAGTAAAATAATTTCCGCTTCATTTTTTGTTACAGATCAAAAAGTGTTGAATGTTTAGTAGTTTTTTTCAAGGATCCTTTGTAACAAATCACTACGTTTTCCATGTTTTTAAAGTAAGAATTTAGAAACCCAGACTTCTAAAGCTTTTTTGGCTAAGATTTGTTCTTTTTATCTGATCTTTTAAATGTATTTGTTTATCTACATTTTTTTACATATATCTATGTACATTTACGTAGATATACCCTTCTCCAGAATCCAGAATATATTTCATCCCCTAAATAATTTGCACTATTATTTTTTTAAAGACGTTATTTATTTATTTGTTTTAGAGAGAGAGCTTGAGTGGGAGGAGAGGCAGAGCAAGAGGGAGAGAGAATCTCAACAGACTCTGTGCTGAGTGTGGAGACTAATGTGGGGCTTGGTCTCATAACCCTGAGATTATGACCTGAGTGGAAACCAAGGGTCAGCCACTTAACTGATTGAGCCACCCAGGCATCCCATTTGCACTATTATTTATTGTTATTTGTATTCTGTATAAAAGTTCTGCCACAACGCTTTGAAATTTTGGTTTTGGTTTCTGCTAAATGAAAATTCCTATTATTGTGCACATTAAATTACTTGGATAATTTTCTGGATAGTGGTCATCACCTTGCCGAAGTCTGAATCATGTTTTATGAGTTCAAAACAGCACATCAATATTTTTATCATTAGTATATAATGTCTCCATCATGTAATTGGTAATTATATCTGTAAAACTGATTTCAATTTAAAACCACTACTATCATTGTTGAATATTTCATTTTGTTCATGTTTACAAAAATGCTATAAATGCTGCCAATAACTGCAAAATCAGCCTCAATCTTCAGTTGGTTTTTCATTCCCCAAGAGTCTCAAATGTAAAAAGAATTACATAATCATCAGAGATAATAAACTGAAGAGAATGCAATAGGGTTTTTTTTTTTTTTACCATTTTGAAAAATTCATGTGTAATAAATTTCTGAAAACACCTTATTTGTACTATCTTTTGGAAAACTAAAATTTCTTATTTAGCCAGGATAGGCTATCTACCTAGATCAGCAGACAGTGTGCTTGGTGTAATATACTCTCCATAATTTTCTTTTCTTGTTTTTTCTTAACATACTATATTAATGGTGATATACATGGAGATATACAGTAAATTTACCCATGCATCATCTGAACCATCACTGTGGCCACATTCTGCTCACATTAAGAGCTCTGAAGCACTTTTTATTCTTTTCTACCTTTTCCTGTGTTTTCACCAAAATTTTATTTAAGCGTTATAATAATTTTTTTTACAATAGCTGGTTTTTGATTGCCACCATTAAAAAGAACTTTCTTGAATATCTAATAATAGTTTAGCATTTTATCAATTAAAACAATATCAAATATATTTCAAATATTTTTATGTAATAGGTATTGTGAAGAGTTAACTCTTATACCATTGAATTTTTCATAACAACAAATAATCAATAGCTATTATTTATTTTATAGGCTCATTACAGGCTAATCTCTAATACAGCCTCATTACAGGCTAATCTCTAATACTGCAAATTGCATAGTGATTTGTATGATAAAAATATTTCATATTTAAATCAAGAACTCAGTAATACTATCTTGTACAGTAACTAAATGGCAAACAAAATGAACTAAAATATAGAATGCCAAATTCAGTTATGTACTAATATTAATAGGGAATTTTAAAAATTAGATATTTACTGATCACTAAATATATCAGCTGTAAAAACAGTATCTTATTTAGCATCAAAGCATATTTTAGATTTGGTCAGATCAATAAGATCTTTTAATTATTAAACTTGTCTCTCTTTCATAAGTTAATGGGGCATGACATTATATGTATATATACTTATATGATATAAATAGTCTTGGATTAACACATTTTCTTCCTATTGATAAAAAAATTGTCATAATACATTTTTGTAGAGTAAGACTCTACCACCACCAAAAAGTTGTCAGTATAAATATGGAAATATTTCATCATTGAAGTCAATAGTTATAATAACAAAACTGATATTGTTACAGTACAAAAAGGATATTTGTGATGTGCATGGCGTTCTGATGCAATGTTCTTGAGCAGTGCACAACCTGAACAGTTGATGGAATGCCTGGTGGCTCAGTCAGTTAAGCATCTGGCTTCGAATCCCATCATGATCTCAGGATCCTGGGATCACGTCTCACATTGGGCTCTCTGTTCAGTGGGTAGCCTATTTCTCCTTCTCCCTCTGCCTGTCACTCCCCTGCTTGTGCCTTGTGCTCACGCTCTCTTTCTCTCTGTCAAATAAATAAATAAAATGCTTAAAATAAGAAAATTAAAAAAAAAAAAACTTGAACAGTTGATCATAACAGCCCTAGGAACTGAATCTGTCCCCTAAGTAAAATGGGAATGACTGGCATCCATTTAATACTATGTATCCTTGACTCTTGGACCACAATGATGAGCAACTGACCGAAGTTAGACTAATCACAGTCCCTTACTGCGACTACTAGGAGGGGATTCATCCTTTTGGGGTAGGTAGACCAGATTCATTAAAAATCAGAAGTCAGTAGCCATATCTCATAGAACGAACAGAAAAAGCAAACAGAAAAACCTGGTCTGCAGAGAGGGTGGGGAAAATGCAAAGAGAATTTTGATGTCATTTAAGTGCCTGGTTCCTGGCATACTAAAGCCTGGTTGCATCTCTGACTCTAGGTCCCAGAAACCAATTCTCTCTCCCTTGGTAGAGGAGTACCTGGAAAGTCAGAAACACACACACACACACACACACGCACACACGCACACACACACACACTTGTTTGTTTGTTTGTTTCTAAATAGAGAAGCGGCCATTACTTCTTTGTGTACTCAGACATAGAGAGTCACACGGTGACAGAATTTTTTCTTATTTTTTTCCCAAAACACTGACTACTGCCTTTTAACTATGAAATTATAAGATGACGAGACACCTAAGGCCCTGACAAAAAAAATGAAATAGCCTGTGGTTCAACCAAGGGAGCTCTTCCCAAGTGCTATCCCTTATTGTGCGGAACTAAGCATCGGCTGAAGCAGGCTGAGGCTGCCAGGAGCCCCATGGGAGAAGAGACTGAGATTGTGGTTTCTTGCCTTTTGAAGTCTAACATAACTAGGACCTTTTTGATGGCTTGTGATGGTCTGCCATGAGGTCCATTGGCAGGAAAAGATGCCAAAGACCACCAAGTAGAAGTCACCAAGATGGAAGGAAGGTCTGTACTATTGCCCAGGGAACAGTTCCAATGCCTTGAATTCATAAGATGTAACATTCTGGCGTAGCATAGAGTGAGGCCGGTTGCCTCCTTAGGCCTATATATTCCAGTATGTAGGTTTGCCTGCAAGCCATGGCTGAGCATATGAGCATAACTTAAAAATAAGTATCTATCATGTTAATAAAAAATTAATTTTTGCAACAGTCTGAAAAGTTTAAAATAATGTATTCAGTGATGATAGTAATACAATATGAAAACGTAATATAACTAAGTCTTCTTGTAACCAGCTTTCCCCTCTGGAAAAGCAAGACAAACTGGAATCTCTCCCCTCAAAAACCAGAGGTGATTTCCCACCTCAAAAGCATCTCCAAACACTTAGTTAGTGTGGAGATTGGTAGATTAACTCAGAGCAACATGCTGGTATATAGAAGGAGGTTTAAAATTTACTCCTCAATTTATTCAGTGATTTTACAATAAATCAACTGCCTCCTCCTTGCTGTAAAATATTTCTGTTAAACAACAGGTCGATTGGCAAAGCATCGCTATTTTGTTGTTCTCCGTAAAATGTTATAGTGAGTAAAATTATATTTTTATGGTTG
Organism: Martes martes; assembly: GCF_963455335.1. Lineage (NCBI taxonomy): Eukaryota > Metazoa > Chordata > Mammalia > Carnivora > Mustelidae > Martes > Martes martes. Next base: position 93,880,695 of record NC_137895.1, on the reverse strand, counting down.
CATTGCTTAAAGAACACTCATCCAATAGCTTTGATTTACTAACCTAATTTATTTCCCCATGAACTGCCACTCTTAGCTGCATTTGTCTTCCTCTTCAGTCATCCCAATCATTTCTAAATACCATGGTCATAGCTCTCTGTAATACCATTATTTTTCTTTAATCTTGAAATAACACAGACTTCACAAATGAGTTTTGTTACATACAAATTTCAATAGAAATCCAATATATGAGCAAAGTTGGTTGTATATAACTTTAGGCTTCTCAGAACCTTATGTTTTTTTCTAGAGTTGACTAGCAGATTTCTTTAATCTCAATTTCTTCACACAAAAATCATATTCAAACAGCTTGCATATTTTTAATTTCAAATGTTAGATCACTCTTTTCCCATTTGCTTGTTGAAGATGAAGTTGTTTGGAAGAACACTGTGAAGAAGTTGATTATTAATGTCAGTGGTTGTATAAGAATATTTACAGTAGGGGCGTCTGGGTGGCTCAGTGTGTTAAAGCCTCTGCCTTCAGCTCGGGTAATGATTTCAGGGTCCTGGGATCGAGCCCCATATCAGGCTCTCTGCTCGGTGGGGAGCCTGCTTCCCCCTCTCTCTCTGCCTGCCTCTCTGCCTACTTGTGATCTCTGTCAAATAAATAAATAAAATCTTAAAAAAAAAAAAAAGAATATTTACCACATCATTTTATTTCTGTTAAAAGATACACTAATGCTTATCAGACTGATATTAAAAGCAGTGACAGCACTAGCCACATATTAGATAATGCCATGGCAAGTTCTGTTAAAAGGAGGAAATTGAAAAACTCCCAACTATACTGCTTCCTGGGTCAAGATACAGTTGATATTTTTCCAGAGCCCAAACGCCACCTATTGGTGGGAAGTTTCTCTACAAAGTGTGTTTTTAAAAGAAAAAAAAAATTCACATGGTAAGTGAAAATTGAGTGAGCTATAAAATATAGGGATCATGCCACGTCTGAATTACAGATCTGGCAAGTATCTTATGGTTGATTCTGAGAAAATGGATCTGACAAAAGAAAACTGTGCGGGTTGATATTTTCTCCACTGGTATTGTTTCCATTTCCAAACTTGGAATTTAGTACCTTAATATGGTCATAGAGATCACCATATTTCCTGAAATGATCTGCATGTTTTAGACTTAGAACTGTCTTTTGTTTGAATGATAGTAATGGACTAGACTTGATGGGAGTTTCTGAAGAGAAAGCATTTTCAGAAACCAAGTCGAAGAAGCGAGCATGAAAATAGTTTTCAGGTCTAAAAATTGGTCAGAATAAAGAACATGTTGTAGTTATTAAATAATCGAAAAGGCAGTTGTATAAATTGTTTGAATGGAATAAAATATTCAAAGTAAAAGTCAAACATTAAAACATTTGGAAAAGAAACTATCATCAACTAAATAAAACAAAAGAAAATAATTCCAGAGAGAGAGAGAGAGAGAGAGAGGAAACTGTTCATAGGAATTCTGGTTTCCACTTTTCTCATTTAGCTGGAATCTTCTCTTGAATGAAGGTCTCAAGTCAGCGCATGTGATTTAGCTGCCCTTCTCTGACCTCCAAAAATAGTCTATGCATATTTCCCTTGCAGGACATTTCCATTGCACTGAAACTGTGTATTCTTATCGTTCCTCATTGTCAGAGGACTGGTTTCAGTAGCTCCAGTGGCTAGCACAGTACCTGGACAAAATGGCTGCTCATGTTGGAAGAATGAGTAAACTCCAAGTCTACAACTCCTACAAATTCCAAATGGGCGACCTTGGCTTTCAGGCAGCAGAGTCTCTGAGGTTTTTCCTCTACCTCATTGGCTGTTCTTTCTCTGTCTCCTGTGCTTATTTTTCCTCTTCACTCAGGTCTCTTAAGGTTGGAATGTTCCAAGACTTAGTCCTTAGATCACCTCCTTCCCATTGATACACAAATCTTTGAAAATCTCATTCAGTGTCAGGCTTTAAATATCACCAATGACTCACAAATGTGTGACTTTAGCCCAGATCGCTCCCTGGTACCCCAGACACACATATCCAACTGCCTATTGCACTTCTGTACTTAAACGTCTAATGGCATCTTAAACTTAACATGTCCAAAACACAAGTCCTGATTTCCAGCCCACCAAACTCTACTCAGGCAGTGGTAACTCCTGGCTGCATTTGTAGACCCAAATCTTTGAGTTATTCTTATACCGGCATCCCATATCCAGTATGTCAGCAAATACTATCATCTCTACTATGAAAATATATCCAAGGTCTGACAACTTCTACCTGCCTTCACTGCTATCACCCTGACAAGCCTCCTTGTATGTGATTTTCCTGCTGCTGCCATTTCCAGCCCCTTGTGTGTATTTCCAATGCCGCAGCCAGAGTGAGTCTATTAAACACATCAGTTTCTGTTCAAAACCCTCCAATGGTGTCCCATTTCACTGAGTAAAAGCACGAGTGACTTCCCCATGATCTGGTCCCAGTCTGATGTTTCCTACAATCGTCTCCCACCACGCTTCTTAAAAGTCTTCTAGCAAACCTTTCCTGATTCCTCTACTTAAAATTACAAACTCATTCCACAAATTTTGTGTTTCATTTTACTATCTTAAAACCATCTAACAGTTTTATATTTAACTTACATTTTTAATTTTATTGTCTATTTCCCTTTCCCAGAATATAAAACCCATCAGGTCAAGAATTTCTATTTTGTCTAGAGCAATGCTTGGCATACAATAGATGATGAGCACTTTTCTGATAAATATGCTTATTCAACCAACCTGTTTTGAGGACCCACTATGTTGCAAGTACTATTCTAGGCTCTTTAATTCAGTCTCTCGACAATTTCCCACCCCTTAATTTTTGGCCAATGATTGTGACTTTTGCCTGGAGTTGCACATAATTTAATGAATCATCTCTTTCCCATGCCCCCTCCCCCTTTGCTCTCCCTCTGTATAGTTATGCATATATTTCTTCTTCTATTCTCCTGGTTGTTCCTTTACCTATTATACTTTATTCCTTCCCACTTTGATTTGCCTTCCTCTCTTTTCTTCTTTTTTTTTTTTTAATTTTTAAGGGTTTTATTTATTTATTTGACAGAGAGAGAGAGAGATCACAAGTAGGCAGAGAGGCAGGCAGGGAGAAAGGAGGAAGCAGGCTCCCTGCTGAGCAGAGAGCCCAATGCGGGACTCTATCCCAGGACCCTGAGACCATGACCTGAGCCGAAGGCAGAGGCTTAACCCACTGAGCCATCCAGGTGCCCCTAGGCAGTAATTTTTTACAGTTTTTTTAATTGATGAATCTCCTGCTTCTAGAACAATACTAAGCACATAGTAGGCACTCAGATTTGCTGGGTGCATGGATAAATGAGATGAGATGAGAACGAATAATGAATATATTTTGGTAAAGGTAACGATGACATTGGTGAATATGGGTGATCCAATTAAAGAATGTATAGATCAATTAGTATTAGAGGGTGCTAATTTTTTGTCTTTGATTTTTTTTAAAAATACAGGTTGTAGGACTCATAATTTTCTTTTAATTTCTTGGATATGGGAAAACATGAGCAGGACTTCGAAATCCTAGCCAGGTAAATTTTGAAGGGGTTAGTACAAAGCTAAAGTTTTTCCTTTATCCTTTAGTGCTATTAAAGAAACAAAACTATGAGGGGTAGACTCCGGACTATGGAGTCATAGCATATACAGTCTTTTGAGCCACAGTGGCATGTTTAGAGTGACTCTTGAATGGAGCCATAGACCATGGTGGCTCAAACGTGCCAGTCTCAAATCTGAGGGCAAGATAAAAGTAAACATCAAATGAGTATCAAATTAGATAATATATTCACAACAAGAGTTCAATAAATGATAGCCATAAGCCACTTTTAGTGAAAGTCTGGTTATTCCTTGATTCTGTATTATACTTATGGCTTTTCATGCATGCTGCACACACACAATTCTCTGATGGGCTTGACACTCACCATGTCATATGGGCATTAATTTATGACTAGATTACCTAGGTCATATACAAAAGAGACACCTTTTTAAAAAAATTTTTAAAATTAACATATAATGTATTATTTGCCCCAGGGGTACAGGTCTGTGAATCCTCAGGCTTACATATTTCACAGCACTCACCATAGCACATACCCTCCCCAATGTCCATAACCCAGCCATCCTATCCTACCCCCACAACTCCCAGCAACCCTCAGTTTGTTTCCTGAGATTAATAGGAGAGACACCTTTCCAAATTGAACTTAGAAAATCATTTTTCCACACCACACAAAGGAATTACAGGGTAATATATTCCTTTTTCAAAATCTACCTCATAACCCACAAAGTAAATATGGATGATTTGAGATGGAAAAGGAAGTTTACTTATTCCAAAGCAATGGGAAAATATCTATCTTCTTTTACAGTCAACAGCTTGAGCATTGTGGTAACAGAAGTAGTTTAGGTAGCAGAGTATAATCATTACATGCCTTTTGATCTTCCAAATGGTTACGTTCCCAGGGGAATGCTCAGTGGCGGCTCAGAGCAAAGGCCAGCCAGAGATTGGACCCCTCAGATTTTTTTTCTCTCAGACCTGCTGGAACGCATCCAGTGGAGGAAGGAACATGATCATGCAAATAAGGCTCCTCTGCCAGTGCGCCAGTAAGCAGAAACAGAAACAAGCTCCAGGTGGACAGCGGCTCTTTTTTTTCCCTAATCCCTGTCTCAGAAGGGGCCTACAAGGGTAATACTTCAAGCTGGTCTCTCCATTACTCATCACGGCTCATGACAAGTTTCTTCAGTTGAAACTGGACCCACTTTCCCATACGCTTTCAACCAGGAATTGTGTGATAATTAGAGGATATGTTGTATTTTAGACACCATAATTCTGCCCACACATCCAACTAGTAATTTACTAGCCATGGATGTGTTTGGCCTACATTTTTATCTCTGAACTCTTCGCTCTGATATTCTGTCTAAAATTATGATTCTAATGCCAACTGAGATATAATGGTAAATTTTTCAATGAAGATCATCTATCCTAAAACCATTTAAAAATTGGGAAAAAGTGACATTAGTGCAAAAATGATGCCATTGATAAGAGTGGACTTGGCATTTTTTTATGAGTGGACTTCAAATGGAATTGGTTAATTTCCGAAATTCTTCCTCTAAACATTAAATATTGCACTCTAATGAACAAGGGAAATCTGGTGACTACAGGAATTTGAAGCATCTTTAAAAATTAGCACTTTATGTTTCTCTGAGGAAATAAAATATGAATGAAATAAAATAAATGTGAGAATCCAAACATTATTTCAAGTTTTTAATGCTATAGTTATTTAATATTTCACTTACTTAAAATATTTAAGCCAGTGATTGCTATCTGAATATGCATTGGTTTTGTCCTTTACAGAAGAATATCGGCCTTAAAATAAAATTAATAGCAACTCCACATTAACCTTTGGGATCACTAATTACTAATTAAATTGGCAATGAGCTTCTGCCATAAGATTTCATTTTAATTCCATAGAAAGTGAAGGCCTTTAAAAGCAGCTTGATCAAGTTAGGAGATTGGGAAAAAAATATTAGCTACATTTTATTATTTTGAAATTAACTTGTTCTCCCTCTATTCTTCTAGTATGCCTCTTATCAATACATTAAAATATTTCGCATACTTTTTAGTTATCCCTGACATGTCCTTCTTCGGTGTTGGTTAGTTCATTCACCCATTCATTTGCCCAGTATCTGTATCTGTTCACTTTCCTCGGTTGCAGTCTATAAGAAAAAGATTGTAACCAGCAGAGCAAAAATGAAGGAGTGAATGAATTATTGCACAGACACAGAAAGATCACAAAATCATAAAAAAAGATGATGAGCCACTCTTTCTTTATTATCATTATTTTTAAGCCCAAACCAGATGCTCTCCAGTTATCTAAGAAGGAAAACGGATGGATGTTCTGTTTTCTTTAGGGTATCATTGTAGTGTATGAATATTCCCTGAAAACTGTGTGTGTGTGTGAGAGAGAGAGAGAGAGAGAGAGAGACAGAGAGGGACAGAGAGAGACAGAGAGGGACAGAGAGAGACAGAGAGAGAAAGAGAGAGAGAGAGAGACTGGTCTAACCTGGGAAGCACACCCACCTCTTGGTCAGTGGTAGGCAGCACCTGCAACAGAAATGCTTACTAAGACCATATCCATTAGTGGAAAGGTAGTTTTTCAAAGCCAATCTGAGAGTGCTGTTCACCAAAGGATGGATAAGTGATGCTGGATAAATTAAAACAACTGATGACCCCTACATTCACGCCCCATTAAATAAGTATTGAACACTCCAAATCATGCTGTACGCTAAAAGTGTGTATGTTGCAATCCTTGCATCTGTTAGCTTATATGCAGAGAAACTCATTGAATTTCTTTTGTAAGGACATTCAGATTATTCTTATGTTTTCCCCCTTTGCTATTATAAGCAATGCTGTGATAAACATACTGGCAAGTTTGTATACTTACAGTTTTTACTTGTGATAAATTTCTAAAAATGGAACTCTTGAGTCAAAAGATATACAATTTTACTTATTAGGAATATGTGTAGTGGCATAGAAAAATATCTAGAAGAATATATATGAAAATGTATTTTTGGGGTATTGAGTTTGATAAGTTCTTTACAGATTTCGGATACTAACCCTTAATCCAATATGTCATTTTCAAATATCTTCTCCCATTACATAGGTTGCCTTTTAGTTTTGTTGATTGTTTCCTTCACTGTATGGAAACTTTTTATCTTTTTTTAAATTTATTTTATTTTATTAACATGTAATGTATTATTTGCTTCAGAGGTACAGGTCTGTGAATCCTCAGTCTTACACAATTCACAGCATTCACCATAGCACATACCCTCCCCAATGTCCATAACCAAACCATGCTACCTACCCCCCCACACCCCAGCAACCCTCAGTTTGTTTCCTGAGATTAAGAATCTCTTACAGTTTGTCTCCCTCCCTGGTCCCATCTTGTTTCATCCCCCCTCTTTCCTCCATGACCCCCACCCTGCTTCTCAAATTCCTCATATCAGAGAGATCATATGATAATTGTTTTTCTCTGATTGACTTATTTTGCTTAGCATAATACCCTCTAGTTCCAGCCATGTTGTAGCAAATGGCAAGATTTTGGGCTTTTTGATGGCTGCATGGTATTTCATTGTATGCATATACCAATCTTCTTTATCCATTCATCTGTTGATAGATATCTAGGTTCTTTCCAGAGTTTGGCTGAAGCTTTTTATCTTGATGAGGTCCCAATAGTTCATTTTTGCTTTTTTTCCATTGTTTCTGGAGATGTGTCTAGTAAAAGGTCGCTGCAACTGAGGTCAAAGAGGGGGCTGCCTGTTTTCTTCTCTAGAAGTTTGATGGTTTCCTATCTTCCATTTAGGTCTTTCAACCATTTTGAATTTGTTTTTGTGTATGGTGTAAGAAAATGGTCCAATTTGGCTTTTTCTGCGTGTTCTTCTCCAGTTTTCACAGCACCATTTATTGAAGAGACTGTTTTTTCCCCCTGTTGGATATTCTTAACTGCTTTGTTGAAGATTAGTTGACTATTCAGTTTTGGGACCATTTTTGGGTTAAGAAATGGGCAGAAGACATGAATAGACACTGTTCCAGAGAAAACATCCAGATGGCTAACAGACACATGAAAAGATGCTCAATATCACTCAGTATCAGGGACATACAAATCAAAACCACAATGAGATATCACCTCACACTTGTCAGAATGGCAAAGATTAACAAATCAGGAAACAATAGCTGTTGGTGAGGATAAAGAGAAAGGGGAACCCTCTTACACTGTTGGTAGGAATGCAAACTGGTGCAACCACTCTGGAAAAGAGTATGGAGTTTCCTCAAGAAGTTAAAAATAAACCCAGCAATTATATCCAAAGAATACAAAACTGCTCATTCGACGGGGCACCTGCACAGCAATGTTTATAGCAGTAGTGTTCACAATATCCAGATTGTGGAAAGAGCCCAAATGTCCATTGACAGATGAAAGGATAAAGAAGGTATGGTATATTTATATACAATGGAATATTACTCAGCTATCAAAAAAATGAAATCTTGCCATTTGCAACGACGTGGGTAGAATTAGAATATATTACGTTAAGCGAAATAAGTCAGTCAGAGAAAGATAATTATCATATGATTTCACTCATATATGGAACTTAAGAAACAAAACAGATGAACATGGGGGAAGGGAAGGAAAAATAAGATTAAAAACAGAGAGGAAGGCAAACCTTAAGTGACTCTTAACCACACACAATGAACTGAGGGTTCCTGGGGGGAGGTGGAGGGATGGTTAATGGGTGATGGATGTTAAGGAAATCACTTGTGATGAGCACTGGATGTTATATGTAAGTGATGAATCACTGAATTCTATTCTTAAAACTAATACTACAATATATATTGACTAACTTGGATTTAAATTAAAAAAAAAGAATATGTACGAAAATGTAGTCAAAGTCTACTACTGTGGTATATTTATAATCATGAGAAGGTCTGTCATTAAAATAGGATCAGGAACTTACTCAGAAAAGAAGAAAACTTCTAGAACGCTTCCTTGGCCTCATTGTTGCTTCTTCTCTACTAGGAATCTGAAATTTTCTTCCTAAGAAGAAAGTTTTAAGTGGCCTAATATTCCCTTAGTTAAAAAATAAAAAAAGAACTTTTAATTTTGACATAATTTCAGACACAGAAGGTTGTAAAAACAGTACAAAGAACTATATATAGACTTTATCCAAATTCTCCAAATAGTCACATTTTATATTTGCTCTATCTTGCCTCTCTCTATATATAAATATGTGTGTGTGTATATATATATATATATATATAAAATATTTTTTCTGATCTATTTAAGAGTAAGTTACAGAAATAACATTGCTTTAACCCTGTTCAAATTCTGATGTTTACTGATAGTTTTTAAATCCCCTCCCCCAACTTCCCCTCTGAGCTATCTGACGAGAAAGGCTGATGCTCTTTCTTTAGTGGCTGTGCGGAGATTTAGCTCAGTCAAGCCCCTACCTCCTCCCTAACCACAATGAAAACCCTGAGCTGGTCTTCTGCCTTTGGTCCCTCTGACTTGTTTGGGAGGCTTGCCCTGTTCTCCCAAGACACATCAATTGTGTAAGCAATAATCTTTTCCATACCCTTGTTAGGTGTGTATGGTATCATAAATCTTGATGTCAAAAGGGTAAATTATGGGTAAAGGCCCATCCTTCACCTGCAGAGTGATCGCAAAAACCCTAAATATAATCTCTCTAGTAGGAAAAAATTCCATTGCAAATCCAGATTTAAGTCTTCAGTATTCAAGGCTGAAACAAGGCTGCTGGAAAATGCTTCTGGTTGACCCTTTTCTAATGGATTGCCAGGTGATAGAAAGTGAAAGGTGGTGGATAGAGCATTATACTATTTGTGCTTTTGAACTTTGTAAAAGTTCTCCTTTCTTGAGTCAGGCTTGACTGAGATCTGACAGAAGAGATACCATGTTAAAGACTCTTTTTCAACAAATCTCTTTCTGCCTCTTTTGTTAAATTACCCTAGAAATTCAAAGAGCTGCCAAAAACTAAAGGGGAGGTGTGGTTTCTAGAAATTGTAACACTGTTACTAGATGTTGGACTAATCAATGATCTTTACATTTTAATGTAGACCTTTTTGAATTATTTATAAGAAATATTTTTTCTTGTAAAGGATGAGGGTCTTTTTTTCCATTAAAAAAATCAAACCTATCCCTGACCAAAATTCCATTTCTTACTCTAATTATTAATCTCTCTTTCCCTTTGAAGCTAAGTTCTTGAAAGAGTAGTGGCCACATGATGCCATATATCTTCATATTTTTTTTTAAGATTTTATTTTATTTATTTGACAGAGAGAGAGATAGAATCACAAGTAGGCAGAGCAGCAGGCAGAGAGAGAGGGAGAAGCAGGCTCCCCGCTGAGCAGAGAGCCCGATGCGGGGCTCGATCCCAGGACCCCGAGATCATGACCTGAGCCGAAGGCAGAGGCTCAACCCACTGAGCCACCCAGGTGCCCCTATCTTCATATCTTTTTAGTGTCACTTCTCTGTCCTCCCTCTAGCACTTGATCACTTTTGGCCACTCCTTCCTTTGGCATCTGATTGAACATCATCTTTATTTGCATGGCTTGCTCCTCCCACTCTATGAATGCTGCCTCTGCTCAGGGTCCCATGCATGTCCCTATTCTCACTATTCAATGAACTCATACAGTTCTATTCATCCATCTCCCTCATTTCTACAATAATCCAACATCTAAACCTGTAGCCTAGTCCTCTCCTAAACTTCGGGATGTTAGGTGCATCTCTTAGTGCAGTGGTCTACTCTAAAGTCTCAAATTCTTTAGCTCCAGTGATTACCTCCTTCATGCCCTTAACTTGATTATATATTCAACACTCTGTCAGGCCATAATTCTAACATTAGTCCCATCATCTAAGTCAGAAAGGAAGAGTTGTTTGTTCTTCACATCCAAGTTCTGTTGAGTCCAATTCCTATACATTTCTCAGATTCACTCTCTCCCTTCCTTTATATCCCCTCTGCTACCGGACTATAATAAGAAAGTCAGTACTGATTCATAAAAAATCCCATTCACTACATATTTTAGAAGTTTCAATTCTATCCACATCTTTGTTTCTTCTAACAGTTTTCAAATACCTCCACACTTCAAAAATTCCCACTATCTTCATGACAACATTCATTATAAATGCATATAATATTTGGTAACATCTTCTGGAACTTCCTTTCTGCAAAAATCAGAGAAAATGGCTGAAAGATATGAACATTCACCTTATTTGATCTCCTGATTTATTTAGAATGAAATGTCCAGTTCTTAGTGAAAACAATTGAGGGACTGAAACATTGTTCTTCTTATTGCTTCTGACAATAAACCACCATCATTTTTTTTTTTTTTTGGTTATTTCTCCTGGAGTTACTCTTCACATTTGATTCATTTTCCATATAAATATTCATTTTCTTACACTTAGTTGTTGCATAGGTGACTTCTCAATGTCTGGGTGCTATTCTTGAAGGAGCCACCCTAAAACTTGGTGTTTCACTGTTCATTTTTCAAGTCTGATTCCAGATGTTTGCAAATATGCTTTGTGTTTGATTAATTTCATTTAAAACTTCAGACAAGTAAAAAGATAACTCAGAAAAGGCAAATCCCATTCATCAGAGAGCAAAATATAAGCTGATTTTCTTGGATCCATATTTCCTATTAGATCACACAGTACTTCAAAGGTTGAGATTAAGTTTTAAAAATGTGTCTGTACTACATGCACAGCTTCATAATGAGCATTCCGTCTTGGCTGGGAAAGTCTTTCCACTATTATACCTTCATTCTACATCATTTTCCAATAATGAGGTGAGACTAAAAAGAATAAATAATTTTTCCTCAAAGCTCCAAAAATGACACACCTGGAGAAAAATACTCCCACCAGAATGATTTCTGCAAAGACTCAGAAAATGGTTATTCATAAGGTTAAACAAAAACCTCAGATTTAATTTTTCATTTCGTTTTGTTTTGTTTTGAAGTAGACTCCACACCCAGCATGGAGCCCAATGCAGGGCTTAAACTCACAACCCTGACACCAAGACCTGACCTGAAATCAGGAGTCCGACACTTAACTGACTGAGCCACCCAGGCGCCCTTCAGATTTCATTTTTAATATTTTACTAAACACCAATGAAAGTACTATTCATTGTTATAACATCACTCTATTTTTCAACATTTTTTATAACTAACAAAAATTCTGTAGAGATGCAAATCTATTTAGCTAAAGGACCTATACGAAAATGACACAAGAGTCAGAACAGGACTAAAAGAGAACAATGAGTGATGTTCTATAAGCACTGACAATGAGGAAGAGAAAGAAAATGTTGGAAAGAATCATTATCAACTATTTCTGTATATATATACACACACAAACATACACATACAACAAACACACACACAGAGAAAAAGCCAAAGAGACACAGACAGACTAGTAAAGATCACAATTTGATACAGAGGAGACAGTTAACAATATTTTAATTTATTCTGATATTGCTGCTTGGCCAGTACTGGTTCCAGATGATTTGAGAATTAATTTGGTTAAGAGAGGAAGTGAACCTCTTTTGATTAAAGATGAACCTTTCAGTTCAATGAGAAGGAAAAAAATAGCAGAAGATGCGGTTGACATATAACATGGTTTTGCAGATATTTATTAGATGGCAAAAAAATTGAGGACTTTGTTTATTCAAAATCAAAAGTTTATTTGTTTTGTTTCTCTGAAGATTGTTTACAGATATTGAGACAAAGCTGGAACATCTAGCTTTGTAACTAGCTTTAAAACACACTGGAAATTAAATTCTCAAATCACTGAACTTGAGATACATGAACACTTCTGTCACTTAGAAAAATGGAAGACAACATCAATGGTCCTGATACTCAAAAAAAAGTTGTTGTTAAAACCCATTATGTGGATATGAAAAAGAAACAAAACATGGAGTGACATTTTGCATCATCTTTTTGACGTAATTCTGTTTTTAGCTACACAACACCTTCTCTTCTGTGGCCACAGAAAGGATGTCATCTACAAACAAAGGAAATTTTTGGAGTTGACAGAATTACTCTCAAACTGGAACTTTTGAAGGAATTTTTTGTTAAAATTAAACATATTATTTCTTTTGAAGGGAAAATAATTTCATATTTGTCTCCAAAAATCATCTTCTGGGAAGTCACATCAATGAATAACAATAATGGCTATTCAAATATATATATATATATATGTACATATATATATATTATATATACACACATACACACACACATACACACACACACATATATATGAATTATTAATTTTTTAAAAGATTTTATTAATTTATCTGGCAGACAAAGATCACAAGTAGGCAGAGAAGCAGGCAGAGAGAGAGAGAGGAAGCAGGCTCCCCACTAAGCAGGGAGCCTGATGCAGGGCTTGATCCCAGGACCCTGAGATCATGACCTGAGCCGAAGGCAGAGGCTTTAACCCATGAGCCACCCAGGTGCCCCTATGTTGGAATTATTTTTGATGGCTGAGCTAATGCAAAGGATAGATTGTCAATCCCACTCTGAAGACTCAGAGATTTTTACCCAGTATCAACCTTTACTAACAACTTTTAAGGAAGGAGATAATCAAGAGGCTCAAATGGACTAGAAAGGTCTGGAGCCTCTCACGTGTCTTCATGAGTCTATCTTTTTTTACCACATTGGACATAAGAACAACAGACATGGTCCCCCATGAGACTTTGTGGGATTCTTCACACGGCAAAGAACATTAAATTTATGAAATATTTCCATGTTGTGCTTCAGAATTGGTATATAGATTATGTGAAATTCTAGGGAATCATGTCTCGTGGATTATGGATTCATTTATTATAAATAATCCTTTAGCCAGAGACATCCTGCTGATCAGATTTCCTCCTCCTGGCAAATATCAGTTTAGTATATTTACCTGGAGGTCCAGTTGACAAGGAGCACAGACTAGTCTTTTCTTCTTCTAGATGAGGGTTTCTTTCCTATTAAGGGAAGGAATGGAGCTGAGCCCAACTCCCATAATTCCTTCCTCCCAACAGCACTCAAGATGTTTTACACACTGAACAAATGTTCAGAGTGAAAGGATATATCCATACTGAAGATGATAAAGTTAAAATAAAGGAATCTTTCTTCGATTTCTTTCTTATTCCTGAAAAGTCTACTGCTGAATTAATAAGAGAGATTTTGAAATAATGGATAGTGATGGATGGGAAATAATTATAAATTTGGCAGAGATTCATAAAAATCCCAATTCACTGTAAGTCTAGAAATTTCAATACTGTCTTTTTTTCTCCCAGCAGCTTTCTCAAATGTCTCCAGAGTTGAAAAACTTCTACTAAATATCTTTACCAGAAAACTCGTCATAAATTTTTATTATATTTGATAAAATATTCTGGAGTATTTCTTTTGGAAAAAAATAAAAGATAATGGCTGAGACATAGCCAATTTTGGTATTATTTAATCCATTGCTTTAGAATAAGTATCTGGTTCTTAGCGATCCTTGAACTAAGGAATTCAAATATTATCCTTTTCATTTGCTTTTTTGTTTGTTAGTTTGTTTGTTTTGTGATTCTCAGTGGGCTGATGTTTCTTCTTGGTAAAAGTACCTTATTCTAAATCTCTTTCAAAAATTCAGAATGGAGAGCTGGCCAGCTCAGTCAGTAGAGCATGTGACTACCGATCTCAGGGTTGTGAGTCCAGCCCCACACTGAGCATAGATCTTACATTAAAAAATAAAATAAAATTCAGAATAACTAAGGACCAGTTGCTGGTTTTACAACTATCTTGCAAACTTACAAACTCTCCAAGTTTCTGCAGGACAAAAAAAAAAAAAGCACAAATGTTTTTATTCTATGCTATGTTTTATTCTTCTAAAAATTTATATTTTGATCTTTTAATTGCACGGATAAGATAATAGTTATGAAAATAATCATCCAGTAACAAATAAGTGAGTTTTAATAATACTTGCAAAAGGTATAATCTAAGCAAGTAAGTCATGTCATTCATGTAACATTCTATTTTCTTGATTAGTTCTTTATTTTTTTTCAAATATATTTACTTATTTAATTTATTTTTTTGAGAGAGAGTGAAAGTGAGAGAGATCACAGAGAGCGAGAGAGAAGCAGACTCACTATTAAGGAGGGAGCCCAATGTGAGGCTCGATCCCACGACCCTGAGATTATGACCTGACCTGAAGGCAGAAGCTTAACTGACTGAACCATCCAGGCATCCCTTGTTCTTTAATTTTAAAACAAAATTTTTTAAATGTGTTATATTTTAAAGATATATTTCGTATGGGTAAAATATTTCATATATGAACTAAATAAAGCTACACATAAATGGTTGAGCAGTCTCCATAATAGTAGATATTATTTTGTTGCATGTATGTTCTTATGACAAATTAAATGTAGCCAGGCTATTATCCAATACCTCTAAATATCTGACATAGCCTATTAAGAATTGCCAGTAATACTCTTGCCATAAAAATAGCTAGAATTTATTTGACAGGAAAATATAACATGTGCCTTGTAATGCATTTCTAATGGGCTAGAATATACTAAGCCTAACCACTGACTATTTGTTTAATCCCTGATGACTGCTATTTCAACTCAGTATGTAAAGCAGCCTTCTCAAAGTACCCTATGCCCCTAGCAAGTATTTTCTAAAAAGCTTGCCAAAATAAAAATACTCCCGCCTCATCAATTACCACTTGCATATACCAATATGGCTTAATCACATCAACTATATTTGGCTTTGGCTGACTTTTCATAATCCACAATGTGTTACATTGTGTACACTGAGAATACAAAGATAAAAGATATGATTACTTCCTTTAACAAGGTAATATCTGAATGGAAAAGCTGACAAGTAACTAATATATTTTGGTAGGTATCTATTTGAGAGTTTGCTCTGAAGATTTGGGGGTTTGAAAGATTTAGGGCTTGGGAAGTTCTTAACTAAAAAGGAAAAAAATTGTATTTTCACTTTAAAAAAATCACTCTAGCCTCAGAATTAAAGATAGAAAAGTCCAGTTAATAATCCCAATTTGAGGGATGCCTGGGTGGCTCAGTGGGTTGAGTATCTGATCCTGGTTTCAGCTTAGGTCCTGACCTCAAGGCTGTACAACCAGCTCTGCACTCAGAACGGAGTCTGCTTGGGACTCACTCTCCCTCTCTCTCTGCCCTTCCCTATCACTCTCTCTCTCTCTCTCAGATAAATAAATAAATCTTTAAAAAGTCCCAATTTGAATCTAATTAAAAGAAGGGAAACTTAGAAAGGAAATTTATAAATGTGGCAGATAGGCAGAAATGGCCTTCTAACAGAACTGTGTCCACCAAATATCAGAATATTCACCAAACCAGAAGATGGGGGCCACGGCTTATTCATCTTCGTGCACCAGATCGTAATATTAAGCACTGGCTCAAAAATGTTTTTTTAAACCAAACTTAAGGTACTGTTTTGGAAATCAAAACTTGAAGCACAAATTAATCTGATTATCTATGTGCCACTCCCCTTTTGAAAATGCTCAAAGTGACAAATAATGCAAGAAGACTGTATTTTTTATTAGCTTACCAAACTGGATTTATATTTATCTTTTGTTTCTCTTAGACTCAATAAAAACACTAAATGGTAGAATAATGTCTATAAATTGGCAAGTAGGAGAAGAAAGTATCCAGAAAACCCAGTCTTCAAAATTGGTGGCTGGGTAATTTGGAAGTGGCATAAGTCATTCAACAAACATGTGCTGAAGGCCCTACTGTTCATTGGGCCTTAGAAATAAAAAGTCATATGAGTTTTTCATCTAGACACTGTTTTAAAAGAATATATGGACTATGGAAATTACCACAGTTTTTCTTTCCTATATTTCCTTCTCTTCCCCCCTTTCTGAGGCTTCTTTCAGTCCCTTCAGGGATCACGGAACAAATAGGGGTTGAAAAGAAAACCTGAGGTAGGGCCAGAGAGATTTGACATTAGGGTCAGTGCCTCCCTTGTACGAAAGGACCCCCATTGCTGCTGTGTCTTGGCGAGGAGGCAAAGAAAGCAGAACACAACATCTGCATTCACTGACAAACTTGAGATACTCAGTTCCACTCCTTTTGAGAACTTCCCCTGCCTATAGGAAGGGAGCTGGGGGAATCAGTAGGATTGAAAGTGAGTTCAGGTGAATTATCTGACAGGCCTTTCTGACTATTTTAGGTAACCATGGAGTCTAAGTATTACCTGCATGCTTCCAGGGTCACCGCAGGGTGAAGTGTTCCCAAGGATGTCTCCTGAGCCAGTTTGCTTCAGCTCTGGAGGTTGTAGTTCCCTTGGCCCACCAGGCTTCGATGGGTTGACTGACTGCAATTGGGAAAGGGAGAAGAGAGCCTGGAGTTGCTATGGTGATAATGACGGCAATCTGGTCATGAAGTTAGCTAGCATCACAGAGTTTGTGGGGACTCATTCAAATACCCCACTCTTACAACTTTTGGTTATGAGTTATATAATGCATAGATTATGCTAGTGAACACCAGGCTTATAAAAAGGAGTCAAGAAAGGGGAGCTACTATAATTATTTTTATTTCTATCATCATCAATCATCATCAACATCACCATTACCACCTTCCCTCATGAAGGACAGTGTTCTCACTGCCAGTCCTAGTTTTCCCAACTGAATTTACAAATTTAAAATTTGATTTTCTGATGTTCCGAGTAAGATTATGCAAGCAAAAGAGAAGCAGCAGCATTTACTAATGGCTTGAAGATTGTAAACAATACGCAGTTTCCTCCTCCTCCAAACTACACTAGCCTGAGAAAAAGATGGCAATGGCCGCCATCACACTCTTAAGTGGGTTCATCCCAAGATGCACTGTGATTGTTCTTTTTATTTTTATTCTTAAGCCTGGAGCATTGGGGATATTTCAAGCAATCGGCTAACTTACACTCAAAAGGAAAAAAGTCAAGTAGTGCACAGACAGTGGGTGGATCAGGATGTTGAGAAATAGTCACCATACGGAGAAATGCTTAGACTTAGACATTTATAAATAATTAACTTATTGTTCTTTGTCTGCCTTTTTCTTCTCCCTTTCTCTACCTCCCACCCAAGTTGAAACAAGGATTCTATTACCAAGCGACATTTGTTGTGAAAGAGCGAGCCCAGGATCTGATGGTGCTTTATTTCATTTTCTTTAAAATATGTTATGGCTCTGTAGACAGATCCTGTAAGAATCACCCATTGGATGCATCGAGATCCAAAGTAAAGATACCTTTTTGAAAATTTATCAAAATGCATTTCAGTAAAATGAA
Source organism: Martes martes (assembly GCF_963455335.1). Taxonomy (NCBI): domain Eukaryota; kingdom Metazoa; phylum Chordata; class Mammalia; order Carnivora; family Mustelidae; genus Martes; species Martes martes. The sequence goes on along the minus strand of NC_137895.1, from coordinate 93,862,828 downwards.
GGGCTTAGAGAATGGGACAATCTAGGACTCAATCAGTTACAATGTTAGAATTCTCACCACAGATTCAATTTTATATTTTAAAAACTTCTGTATTATTCCAGCACACATTTATATTAGGAATGAATTTATTTTTTATTCTCCATGTTCTGTGATGTAAGGGATTATTTTCATACTATAAAAGATACACAAAAAAGTGACGAATCTGGGAAAAGCCACATATTTACTAGACCTAGAAGGTTTTATTTTATTCACTTTTCAATTATTTATTAGGTACCCAGTAATTACCAAGGGCTATGCAAGGCCCCGGGCTATTGAGGTGGGGGAAGGATCTGTTTTCTAGATTTGAATGGCCACTTCAGTGTGTTTATTAGAACTGAAAATTCTAAATGTGGTTTGTTCATCCATCATTTCAAGCAAGTTACTGCAAAAAAGGCCTGAGAGTTTCAATATATGTTCAGACAGCTGTGCACACTAAAGGGGACAGATGTGGTTTCAACAGTTCTCTGATTGTCCAGATTCTTTTTAACACCTGTGTTAGAGAATGCTGGACCACCTTTATGAGCATGAGATCACCTTAACATTTTCTGCCCATAATTTTGAATAAAGGGCCAGCCAACTCCAGGTGGGTGGGAACTGACCTTTTTTTTATGGCCACCTGCACTTGAACTCATTAATCTCCATCAAGTTTAATAAGCTGAGGGAAAGGAAGAATCCATTAATGGAACTGAAAGCTTTCTCTTCAAAAGGAACTTGTTAAGAAAACAAAGTGATCTTAAAACATACATACACACCAGCAAGATTTGGCACAACATAAAAAATAATAAAACTGAAAAAAATTTTTTTCAGAGTCTTGTGCTTATTAAACATTTAAAATAAATCCAATGAAAATAGTTCAGGTGTGACTTTGTGGCAAAACCAAGAGATGTTTTCTTAAATTTAAAACACAAAATATTTCCAAGTATTTTTAATCTCACTTTTATTATCTGAAAAGTGAGTATGATAATTATCTAAATAAAGTAGGTTTTACTTTTTTTAAAAATTGTGTTTTTTAAGTTACATACAGCAAAATTCACTTTTTGGTGTACATTTCAATGAGATTTGACATCAACCCAAAACTTTCCTCATACCACCATTATATAGTCTACCTCTATTCTCACTCTCAACCCCTGGAAACCACCATTTTTTTAAGAATGAAATGGATATATAATTATGCAGTATCAAGTCTTGGAGGTCTAGCATAATTCCTTTGAGATTCCTGGTATTATGTCATTAGTATATTGCTTTGTATTGCTGAGTTGCATTCCGTTGTGTTCATCTATCACAGGTTGTTTATCCATCTCCTGGTTGAAGAACATCAGGGTTTTTTCCAGTTTGGCGTAATTATGAACTAAGCTGTTATAAATATTTGCATATATGCATTTGTGTCAAATAATTTTTCAATTCTCTTGGGTAAGTTACTAAAAGGGGAATTGCGGGGTCAAATTTTATGTGTACTTTTAACTCGATAAGAAACTGCCAAGCCAACTTCCAAAGGGGTTCTACCATTTGCGTTCCCTCAAGGAACGTGTGAAAATTTCAAGCCTCTACATCTTCATCAGCATTTACATTATCGTGTTTTAACTCTTTTTTAATTTTAGGCCTCCTAATATTTGTGTAATGGTAGACTTTGCCTTAATCAAAATATTTTTCTTTAAAAAAAAAACTCCTTAGTAAGTAGGAGTTACCAGCACTGATTGAGGTTCTCACCCTGGAACTTGTACTTTGCCCTGCCTGTTGGCTTTTTCCAAATATACCCAACCTACCAGACTAGCTGACAGCCTCAAGTACATTCACTCACAGGCTGAAATAACACAGCACTTAAAGAATAAAATTACTTAAAAGAAATCAACACCTCAACAATATATGCCATCTGAAACACAAGCATTAGAACAAACCAATCAAAACTTTAAAATCATCAAAATAAATGTATTGATGGAGATAAGAGCAGGTATTAGTAATATGAAAAAAGATGATAAAAAGGAACAAGTGGGAAATATTAGTTATCTCAAATATAATAGTTGAAACAGAGTCTACAACATATGGAATAGAGTAAGGTGGATATGGCTGAAGAAGGAATCAGTGAGTTGAAAAGACAAAATAAAGATAATGATACAACCCTTTTTATCAGGATTGGAGATGAGTTCAAAAAGTGCCAGGCTGGGAGTAGGGAAATAAAACATGGTAAATTTTCATTTTTCCACCTTTAATTCCAGATACTCTTTAACAACTTCATCAAGAATAGTATTTCCAAATGATCTAATAACTTTGACCTCATAAATTGAGTTATAGTTGCTCACAGATAAGTAATGCATTATACTATTTCCCTTTTCCTCCTTATTCTTGCTTTCTTTCCCAGTTTCCATCAGAATATGCTGCCCATATCTTTATGTCCCTGTGACTGCATGGGATATAGAAAGACAGGAAATTGTGAGTTTCTGAAGTCAGAAAGAACTGGGTTGAGTCCCATAAACTTAGGCAATTAAATTAACCTCATTAAGTCTTAGTTTTCTCATCTGTGAAAAGGGCTTAATATTACCTATCTGATAGGATTCTTCATCATGACTAAATTGAATAATGAATACCAAATATCTAGCATGAGGCCTGGGACACAGTAGGTATTCAATAATTCACTCCTCCATACTCTTTAAAACCTGCATTGTTCCAAATCCCCGATGTTGAAATGCATTTGACTTGGGGAAAATATTCCTACTGCACCATTAAGGAGACACCCTATAAGGCAAATACACTTGGGATAAGTTATGATTGCAATAAGGAACCTATTCACAAATTCACACTGAGTTCTAATTAATTGACACAAATCTCTTTCCAGAAAATAGGGGTTTCTTAGAGGAAAAAGAGAGAGAGAGCAAGTGAGCAATGAGAGTCCTGGATGTCTGAAGTAAGAAATGAATGAATAGAAGGGAGTCCTGAATCCATCAAAAGTAAGCACTACCTATCTTAACTTTTGTCTGAAAATGGCTATGTGTCTCCGAATCTAGCTTAGAAGGCAATTTTTGTGTGATCTTGGTCTTTGGGCAGCATATTATGTTCATCAGCCATATGATAAATGAATCTTTGCTATGTAATAAGGCTTTTCCATTAATGCTAGGCTTTGTTCTAAAGGCTATGCTATGACAAGTTGTGTTATAGTAAAATTTAACTGTGATGCATGAAAACTTTCCCTTTCTGAACTACATAGTCCAAGTGCCTTTGAAGCACATCGACACAACTCCTGGCCCAGGTGTCTAATGATAAAGGGGAAATTTGAGTTCTCACTTGGTGAAAATTCAAGCATTTGACTTGCCTGTACATTTGCCTGGGAGAGATGTGAATCTGGTACTGACATATATGTCTATTGTGAGTCTGATAAGAACAGACTGTCCAGTGACCCCTGTGTCTGCAGCATAGCCAGCACTGCCCCAGTCCCCTCATGAAAGCGAAATGTTATCAAAAAAGTCATTTTTCCCACATGTACTAAGCACTGCATTTATTGACTTCTTAAATAGTATCTAAAGATAACATTGATCTTAAATTTAAACTATGGCTTTTAAGATCAGAGCGTTGGAAATCTTAGTGGAATGTGCCTGAGCTATGTTCTCTCCCCTGAATTTCCATATTCTCACCTTCTTTGTTTTATCATTTAACCGTTCTGTGTGTAGGGCATTCATTTCTCATCATGTTAAGAAGTGATTTTGGAAAAAAAAAAAAAAAAACAACAACTACCAGGTAAAAATTTCATCAATGTTATGAGTTTCTGGAAGGCAGAAATACATCTTATTTATCATAATGTTCCTTTCATCACGGAGGGAGAGTTCTTCAACACCCAGCATGTTTCAGACATTGTATTAGGTGTCTAAGATACAATGACAAGACAACTTCAATTCCTGCCAGGAGGACACAGTAAGAACAGGGTATATCTGAGACCGATCATGTATCTGGCAGAATTGAAAATGTCTAGGCTGCCCCCCTCCCCCATCTCCTGAATCAGAATCTGTGTTGAGTGTCCTGGGAATTATACCACTTCTTGTGGGTTAGAGATTGTGTCATGTTCTTCATTTTCTTCTCAGTGCTAAGCACAAAGCCTAAGACAGAGTAGACACATGATACCCATTTGTGGACTTCAATCAACCCACAAATATTTAAGTGCTTTCTATGGGCCAGACATTGCTCCAGACAAAGTCCCTGTTTTTTTGCAGTTTACGTGCAGGAAGAGGGAAGGGGAGACAATAAGCAATAAACGATACACACAATGAGGTAGAACAGTCGGCTGTGTTATTAGATCAGGAACCAGAAGAGGTCCCCTGGAGCAGGTGACATCCGAGCAAGGACCTGGAGAAGGCGAAAAAGTGAGTCTAGTAGCTATTTGGAGGAGAATCCCAGGAAGAAAGAAGAGTTAGGGCGAAGGAAGAAAGTCAGAAGCACGCCCAAAACACGACAGCCACAGCGAGTACCCTCATGGGCCAGGATCAGAGCGAGCCATGGGGAGAGGAGGTCAGAGAGGCAGGAGGGGTCAGATCATGTGCTGTCCTGAAGGCTGCTGTAGGACCTGAAGTGAAGTTACAAAAAGGATTAATGACTGGATGAACTAATGAATGAAGTTGCTGCAATGTCATGCAATCAGTACTAAGAAACTCAGAAGGGGTTCAGTGGGTTCAGTTCATTGTTAGAGGCATTCAAATATTGAGTTAATAGAAGATATTTTCTTTTGCAATTAGAAGATGCATTTTGCTATCATCAGTCTTGCCATGAGCCCGTGAAAATTAAAAATAGTTCTAATAAAAGCAATGCTCTTCATATTTTCTTTTTCCTTAATCTGTCCACTATTTTCAAGGGGAAACAATTTCTATTCTTGCTTTTCCTAAGAAAACTAATTAACCAACATAGCAGAGGGAGAATAAAAGCCTGTGTTCTGTCTTTCAATTGAGAGTTCTTTCCATTAGCCCACATTATCTCGAGATATCCGGAGTGTCCGACAAATCAGTTCTATGATCCCAAGGGCCATAAACACCATAGTGGCCCAAAGTGATGGCCCTTACACTCACTATCTCCACAAGTAAACACATTTTAAAAGGACCTTGCAGAGTATTTCGTGCATTAATGTTCTCTAAAGTTGTAGTACAAATTCTTCCTATAGCATTAGTTACTGCTCTTTAACAGGCTCAGTCATGCCACAAATGTTTCACACCTTTTGATAAGATTATGTTAATTAGCTTGTCATAGAAAAGCTAAACAAACAACTAAACCAAACACTAGTCAAGTACACACACATGCACTGACCCCACAAAGAAATAACTCAGTGTCAAGTTTGAGAAGAATATGGTAACAGACAAGAGGAAGAAGAGGAAATGTTGTTTCCAGCCTGATTATTTTATATGAAGTCATCAAACTAATTTCAGAATCTCTGCACTTTTTTCAAAGTGTATAGGGTGGCAGATTATTACATCTTATGGTTATTTAATTAAATTGGGATTATTAAAGATATATTTCAACTGCAGTGCATAGATAATAGAGTCATCGTTTTACATTTGACATTAATATTCTGCTGGATTTTAGTTGAATTTTAGACTTCTTTTTCTCATCTTTTCTTCTTCAGGATTTTATGACACTTTAAAAAAATAACTTGGGGTATTTGGGAAATCTAATATTTTGTGCTTGTCTAACATTAAACAGGTCATGTCACACTGCTCACTTCATTCTCTGTTCCATATGAACAATCCTTCAATATTGAAATAATGCTTCATGGAGCCATTATGTCATATTTTTTCACATAAGGTAGTTTCTTTGCTCAGACTGCATCCAAGGAATTGTGCTAATTTGGTCAATTGTAACACCATTTCTATTAGCAGAGTATATGTAAAGTGATCGTAAACTTGTATAAATGAACCCTGTAGTCCCACATAGTTACAAATTATTAATTTCTTTGTATTATATTGATACATTAAATATTTTATATTATGGAAAATGTGCTACACATACATTTGAAGTTTATGTTCTCCCTGGGAACAATGCTGGAAAATACATCACTGAACCCTCACATGCATATTAAAAATACATTTTGTTTCTTCTGTAACTTTCGGATTTTTGTCATTTATCTTGAGAGCTTAGAGTAAATAAGAGGCAAAAAACTGAGACAGAAAGAATTGACAAAATAAAGCCTTTATGTTTATGGTCTTAAGTCAGCCACAAGATTCTATATTTTTACAATTCCCTGGGCATGAAAAGCTCACCAGCTGCACATTAGTAAACTCAAACATTGTTGGCTCAGGTTTTAGCCTTATAGTGTCAATAAAAACACAATATGTGGCCAGGAGGGCTTGTTTGTGGAAAAAAAAAAAGGCAAATTCTCAACAGTGATACTTAAAATATTGTTATTTTTTTAATAACGTGTCTTTTAGCTGAAATTACTTTGTTTAAATTCAGATACTGTAAAAATCACTGATCTGATGTAAAATAATGCTTTTGGTGACAGTGGAGATTAGTTAAAGCAAATGCTTTAATGGAAACGGGGAGATAAGGTTTCTCTCCTGTAGCATGGCCCCCCCCTCCAGACCCCTGCTGTCTTCTGCTCTCCTTACTTTCTTCTTCCCTCCCATAGAAGGTGTTAGCTTTTCCTTCCTCCCTCCACCATCCACATTCTTTTCTATTCCTTCCTCCTCTTCTCTTTTTCTCTGTGCATTTTCTCCTCTCCTTTCTGCATTCGGGCTTCGCTTGCCTCTTTAACCTCTTTTCTGGCTGTTTCCCTCTTTCATTTAGTTACATTAAAACTCCTTTTGGCAAAAATCTCTCCTTCAGATACATCAGGGCCCTTGCATGAAATGCCTGGAAAATTAATTCCATGTACATTTTAGGAAATCTTGCTCACAGCTGCATTTTTCCGTTAGAGATGGTTTCAAAGGCTACATTAAAAAGAAAGAAAAGAAAAGAAAAGAAAGAAAGAAAGAAAGAAAGAAAGAAAGAAAGAAAGAAAGAAAGAAAGAAAGAAAGAAACCCAAAGCCAAATGAGGCAAAGTTTAAGTGAGAAAACATGTGTGGGACATTAAGCCAAGTGACAGGAACAGGGTTACATTTTCAGAGAAGCATAGAAGTTCTGTAAATGCCTTTCAAATAAAACAAGAACATTTTTGAACTTGGAAAATAAAAGATTGCCAACGCAATAAAATTTACAAAAATAAAATTCACATTTGGCTTGCAAGACAGTTATAGCTCAAGTTCTTAAATGACAGGTAAACAGGAACCACATATATAAAAATACACTTGAAATGTACCTGATGACCATAGAGAGAGAGGGGGAAATTTCAACTGAAAACATTCCATCCATTACCATTTTTTGTTGGCTATGTGATCATAATAATTTTCTTAGAGGCACAGTCTGCTAAAAGTCCTGCTCTTCATCAAACATCCGCTGATTTAACTCATCAGCTTATGACATCTTCTAGGACTAATGTGTGTATTTTCTCTTTCCCTGTTTTGGAGAATAGACTTCTTTTTCTACCAATTTTTTTAAGATGGCAAATGTATGAAATTGATACAAATACTGCAAAACTAGTAACAGTAAATGATTAAAATATTATCTAATCTTTAACACCTTTCCCAATACACAGATCGCCCTGAAATCTCCATGAACCTTTTGTGGAGATCTGGGAAGGTACACCATGAGAGCAGCCTTTCCTCCCTGAGCCTATTACATGTGTTTGGAAAAAAATCATAAAACAGTAAGTTTCTTTTTTTTTACAGCTTCCCAAGTTTCGGAAGATCGTTCATACATATTTAATGTAAATAAAAGGGACCGTTCTGTCTGTTTAAATAGCTCAGAAAGAAAAAGAGGGAATCTCTATGTGAAAATCAAAAGGAGTTAGGAATTGCTCTGACACTAAATCACATAGTCATTTTGGCTTTATGCAGAGGAGGGTTTGCTGTGATTCTGGGCCTCACAAGTCAATTGAGAAGGAATCAATGTAAAGAAATAACTTGATTTCCAAGATCTCTGCTAATTCTAGAAAAGAACTCTCATGAGAGGGGCACCTGGGTGGCTCAGTGGGTTAAGCCTCTGCCTTTGGCTCAGGTCATGGTCCCAGGGTCCTGGGATCGAGTCCCGCATCGGGCTCTCTGCTCAGCGGGGAGCCTGCTTCTTCCTCTCTCTCTCTGTCTGCCTCTCTGCCTACTTGGCATCTCTGTCAATTGAGTAAATAAAATCTTTAAAAAAAAAAAAAAAGAACTCTCATGAGAATGTAATTGGAAATAATATTTCAAATAAAGTTTATACCTTTATGACCATTTTACTTTTCTGCTAGCCTAGGAGGTCAAATACGAAATATGACCTTTGTTTAGAGAAATCTCCACCCACTCCCTCTACCTCCAAGCTAACCAGTTTGAGGTGAAGTACTGAGCTAAAAGTAAGAAGGATCTGTCTTCTCTCCAATAACCTGTGAACCTCTCCAATAACTGATGGTTAAGAGCTTATTTCCAATTCCGTTCTGGAATGTCTGAGAGGCTGAAGCGGTTTGATACAGGTCCAAGTAGAAAAAAAAAAAAGTTGTTTATTCTTATAGCATGACTCTGAAATTCACTGTCTAAGCCCAGACAATGTTGAGAAGGAAGGGGCTGCAGGGTGACGGAGTGGCCTAATTAGGTAAACCTTACACGCAAAAGGTAGAAACATTAGAAAACAAAAAGAAAATTTCTAGTAAACAACAACAGCAATATACATAAAATGTATACAGGATAAACGGTGAGTAATATCTATTAACTGTGTTGGGAGGAGGGACACAATTTTGGGAGAAGACACTCAATTTAGATGTTTCTACCTTTTTGTTCTTCATTTCTTTAACTTTAAAATGATTTCATCAAAGTAGCATGCAGTTCAAATAAATAATGCTTAAAAAAAAAAGAAAACCAAAAACCCAAACCAAAAAGCCATGATACTCTGACCTTTGACCTCTCCCTGCTTTACCTAGTCACCAGGGCCAAAACCCTTGACTGTTTAAGTGGTTAATATTTATCTCCATATCTCTAAATAATATGTATCATAGTTTGCATGGTGTGGTATTATCTACCACTTGCTAAAGGATTTAGACCATTCTATGGTCCCCCTCTATTCTCCATATATGGTTTTATAATAATGTTTGGTTAAATTAAAATCTAGTCCTTCATTCCTTATATACCTTATCTTATTCTATATATTTATAAATAGATTTTTAGGGCTTAATCAGATTCAGGTCAGACTTTTTTTTATACCGAGATTATCTCACAGGTAATGTACCTGCATGAAGGACCATTATGAATGCACAGACTTAAACATATTTTATATATTTCATGCACCTTCAAAAGTGCCATGGGATGCAATTAGCACCATTTAAACTGTGAATAACACTACAGAAAAAAATCTGTTTTCTCTTTTTTTCAAAAATTGCAAGGAAAGAAAAACAAAAAAAAGAAAGGAAGAGAGAAGACAAGAGGGGAAATCTAAGTTGCAAAGAATGATCATTTGGGTCCTGAGCTACACAAAAATGTTATAAAAAAAGAAAAAGTTCTATAGGAAAATAAGAGAATGTGTATATTGGATGGATAGCTAATGACATTAAGAGATTATTGTTTACTTAGGGGAATAGAATGATGGGAATATGATTATTTTGTAAAGAGGTGATAATTTTCAAAGGATTGATAATTGTTAAAATTGGTTAAAATATACACAGAGATTTATTATACCATTCTTTCTGATTTTGTGTCTGTTTGACATTTTTATAACAAAGCTTCAAAAATTCCTATTCTGTGCTTTTCTTATTGTGGCTATATGGCTATTGTTCACGCTTGTGCCAAGTAGAGTATTTTGATCTTATTTTCTTACTTGAACAACATTTTGTTGTTCCTAGAGTTAATATTGCCTCACTTTTGCATTTTCTTTGTTATCTTTATAGAAAAGCTTACAGCTATTTTTCCACACCATATAATAACTTTATTCATGTCTCTGCACACAGTATTTTTCCACACAGTGAAAACTATTAGACAATTTATTGGTTTTTATTTCTTTTCCAGGGAGAATCCGCACTGGAACTCCATCTTTTTGGCCTAATCTTTATTACTCGCTCACCAGGCATAAATAATAATTTTCATCTTGAGAAATCCCTTTGCATTCTCTTCTCCTATATCCTGTACTTTGCTTCTTTTTTACTTTCCTCCCTTATTTTGATGAAGCACATCCTTCAGAAATCTTCTCAGAAAACTGCAAGAGACAATTTTTTGAGATGGTGTTTTTCTGAAAATATCTTTATTCTATCACCATACTAGCTTAATAGTTTGACTTGATACAGAATTCTAGATTGCCAATAATTTTCACTCATAATTGAAGCTATTGATTTGTAACTTCTGATGTATGTGAGAATTCGGATACCATTCTTATTCTTAATCCTTTGTATGTGACTTACTTTCTTTGAAAAAAGGTTTAGGACTTTTATGACCAGGGGTCTGGAAATTTGTAATTAAATATTTTGTTGTGTAATTATTACAACACCTTCTCCCATCTTTCTAAGTATATTGATTTTTAGTTTCTTTGAAATTTTATGTTTCCTACATCTTAAAATGATTTTTCCTTTTTTTTTTAGTGTATCATTTTTATTGTCGAAGTCTTTCTTCAAATATCAGGTGATCTTTGGCTGCCTGTTCATTCTTAGTGATGACAGTCTGAAAAGCTAGTTAAAAAGTATGTTCGTGTGAATACAGCTTTTTAGCTAATAGGTTTCACTCTAGGTGGGTTGAATAATGACTGAACTTTTAAAAAAAGATTTTACTTATTTATTTGATAGAGTTGAGAAAGGGGGAGAGAGAGCATGAGCAGGGGGGAGGGGCAGAAGGGAAGGAAGAAGCAGACTCCCCGCTGAGCAGGCAGCCTGAGGCAGGGCTTGATCCCAGGACTCTGGGATCAGGACCTAAGCTGAAAGCAGAAGCTTAACCAACTGAGCCACCTAGGTGCCCCTAATTACTGAATTTTTTATTAGAGGACCCCAGATGTAAGAATGTGGGGTGTTTTGGGAGTGCTGGGATAGTTGTTTCTTAAGGATGGGTATACATGTTTCTTGCCAACTCTTGGGAGTAGAGGTGGGAATACAAGCCTGGTTGCCATTATTTTGGTAAGGAACATAGCTGGTAAGGAACATAGCTGGAGCTGATCACACTGCTTAATATGCTAACTTTCATTTTATCCCATTGTCAACCCAGCATCTCACCCATAGAGATGGTTTGTTATAGTCTGTCACTACACCTGGCTAGATTATTGATAACAGTCTACCCAGTGCAGTCAAAGAGAGACATACCACTCAGTCACTGGTAATCATCTTATCTCAGTATTCAAATTGTTATTATAACATACCTAGGAAAGAATAACCATTTCTTTTCTGAACTAAACTTGCAAACATGAATCTATTAAGTGATGACAAATATCACAAAGCTATAGAGTTTAAAGGTTTTGTGGCACAGACTTTATTATATTATGAAGCTCTAGTCAAACAATGAATTCAAATAATATTTAACTCTATAATGAATGAGGATTATTTGGTGGATTTAGATGGATTTAGATATTTTGTTATGTTTTCAAATTGATGTTAAAGATATCAAAATCAATATAATTTTGCTTTAGCAGTGAACACGTACATGCACACACACACACACACACACACACACACCTGTATACATCTTAAAGACAGAAGGACAAAAACAACTCTTACCTAATTGAAGTAAAGATTTTCTGTATAATTCAATAGGATGGAAAATAATGTTGTAAAAATATAATAATCTTTATGATCTTACCCATATGAGTATCCCTGTTATGAAATATCTTTGTGGTCTGAATGAAATTATTTTAATCTGGTGAGCTCATCAACTTCTTCAGTGTTTTTCCATCGATGAAAAACAAATTTCTAGCTTCTTCTATAATCTGCAAACCAGCATAATAATTATATTTATAATAATATTTTAATAATATAAATAATATAAATTTATATAAATATAAATTAATAATATGATAATATATTTATAATAATAAATTTCTTATCAGTCCAACCTGATATTCTACAGTCATCTCAAATCTAACTTGTCCAAAATGAATCTGTCATCATTTCCAGAAACTAAGGTTCTTCTCCTACATTCTTTCTCATATTTATGGTGTCACCATCACGCAGTCTTCCAAGCCAGAAACCAGGACACAGAATTAATTCTCATTCAGACATCCTAACACACACTAGATACACACACACACACACACTTACTCATAAAAGCTGGCCTATTCTGTTTCAAAATTTCTCTCAGATTCAGCCCCTCCTTTCCAGAACCATTATTGTCATTACCATTAGCCAGACTCTTTGCACAGACCTCCTTTTTAAACTCTTTGTGTATCTTTAACACTGCCATCAGATTTACCTCTGAGCATAAATATGCACGTGACAGTCCCCTGTTAATGTCTCAGTGGCTACCCACAACTCAGAGAATACAACCATACCCTCTAAACCCTCTTGACTCGGCCTCAGTCTGTTCTACACCTGGTAACTTACTTATAGTGACACAAACATAACCTTCTTGTGTTACACTTTTTAAGTATACAGTAATTTCCTGTTACTCAGTGCTGTTCTGTTACATTGAACTTCAACCTTACTTGCTCCCACTCCCCAGGTCTGGTATACTCTTATTTTTGAAACATGATGATTTGCTCATCTCTTGTGGGTAGAATAAGTCATTTTTCATCCAATTATTTGTTCATACCTATGTCATATCACTTATTATTTTTGACAGTAATTTACGTAAATTATCTATAATTCACATATATAAGTGTTGTATAAATTTATCATAGATCTTATATTTAGGGCTTTCAGACTGCATAAAATATCAACAAGATATAATTGAAATTCTATAAGATAAATAGGTACATAAAGCAATTCTACATAATTCTATCAGGTCAATAGTCATTCCAATGACCTTAGACAACATTCACTGGGTCCATGTTAGCTGTTAAGCAATATTACTCTGAAATAATGGAAGTTTTGCTGAATAATTCAACTCACTCTGGTATAAGAAGGAATTTAAATAAAAACTAAAACTCAAAAGTAATTTTCATAAATGACACGTCCATGAATTTTAAATCTTTGGAAGTAGAATTTTTTTTTATTTTATAATCAAAATGTATTTTTTACTGTAACAGGAAAAATTACCTACTTTCTAATATTGAAAGTCTTACCTTTTAACTCTTTTCTCATTTCTACTGCTTTTCTATGTATAGAAGATTTTCTTTACTTGTTTCCAAAAAGAATGAAATGGTTTTCACATAGCGATTCCTATGTTTATGTTTAAAATATATCCTGTGAGATGTTGAAAATTCGATTCAAATGGAAAAACATATGCTGATTTTCTACTTTTTGCCAGGTACTGAAGTAATATTCTAACTGCTTTGGAAAAGCGATAGGTAATAGAAGTAAAAGACCCTGAATCCAGGGTCAAAGGATCTGGATTCAAACCAAGGCTTCCTCATTAAAAGCTGCATGAAACAAAGCAAGTCACTAGACTGTACATTCTGTAAGACTTTCTCTGCTTTCATGATATTTTCTTGATATCTTCCCTGTCTCGGGCAGGACAGATTTGGTTGGAAAAACAGAAATTCTTCAAATTAATTTGAGGAAAAGTTTGTGTATTTTCCACAGTTCTGTAGAGAAAATAGTAAATTCTATAGGTATTTTAAACAGAAAGGAACTTAATACAGATATTAAATGCCACTAAAATCATGAGAAGTGTTAGAGGAGTTGTAATAAGGAGACCGCCAGTGGAACCATTGAGTGCAAAAATTAAAGCCATAGATTTGGTGCAGGGATCAAAAATCCACATCACACGCTTCTCAACCCTCGTCCCCAGATCTTGTTGGCCAGCAGAAACAGTGGAAGCGCTCTAGCATTCACCTCATTACCAGGTTCCAAATCTTGCATAAGTGTATCTAGTTGGTATCCAGAACTAGCTGCAAGAGTCTACAAATGTAGAATTTGGCTTTCCAGACTCACATTCAACAAGGCACATCCAAGGAGGAAACATCGAAGCGGAGCACCAATTAACCATATCCCGCCTAGAAAGCGTGGAGGGAGGGTGGTTTCTAAGGCTGCATAGAATGCTGTGGCATTTCAAGACAAGAAACGAGGGAGATGTGGCTGGAGGTATCTAGATGAGAAAACTGGAAAGGGAAAATCAGTGAGTGACCCAAGGCTACTCATTGTTTGCGAGAGCTGTACATATTCAACCCCATTCTTCCTCTTCTACTCTTTCCTCCCTCTTCCTCTCCCTGGCCCCCTCTCCTTCGCCCTTTCCCTCCATCCTCTAGTCCCACCCCAGGTACACAGAGCTCTAGAGCATAAACTGAACAACTAGGGAATGGGGACAGAGATACGCGAGGGTGAGGGAAGGAGGTAACAAATCTTAAAAGTAGAAGTGATTGAGCAGGTGGTAATCTTTTTTGTTTTCACATCTCAATGTGTGTCAAGGTATTCAGGACATAGGACATGTCCAATAGGTGATGAATAACTAAACAGATAAATACATAGACTTTGCCTCAGTGTTCTCATATGGGAAGTGAAAATAGTATCTGTTCAGTCCTTTTAGGATTGTTGTGAGGGTCAAGCACGGTACTCAAGGCTTATCTAAATGTTATCCTTTTTTGTAAGACATGCATCATTTTCATCACCAATTTCAAAATGCGAGAGTAGGGAAAAAGAACAGAAGTATTATCTGAACAGCATTTTTCTATATGCTTTTCTATGGTTTATATAGCTACATTATCTGACCCTGGCTCTCTGCTTCTCTGTAAGTACTAATTGAATGGAATCTACATGTGCATTCATGTGTTTAGTAAATAGCATAGACGCATCCATCCATGAGATATTTTTATCATTGCTAATAAGAATCCTTATTATTTTCTTTTGTGAAGTCATCTGATAATTGATTGAATTTCCAACTGGGAAATTCAAGAACCAATTCGAGTGTCACTCTATGGAACAGCTACCCTATGGCTAGTACATTCTGTTCATTCTCAATAGACTTCAATTTATTCTAGAAATATGATTGCAGTACTTTCACGGGGCATTGAACTATAGATAAGACAATTGCAGCCATAAAGTTCTGTACTTCTATTGGCTCTAAATGGCAATAAGTTTTAGTAGAAAAGCTGAAATCATTGTAAGACTAAATTAATCCACTCCACAGATCTAAGTAAATATTTCTTAGGAACCAAATAAGAGAGGGAAAAGAAATAATGTTTATTGAAGGACTACCTTGATCATTTTATATATATCATTCTATCCCAAACTTTTACTGAAGAGTAGGAACTATGTCCAGTAATTTAGGCAGACTCATCTTTTTTGTCTTATAAATATTAAGTGAGTATCTTGTATATGCCAGGAAATATCCTTGGGACATAATGATAAGAAGGATAAAAGGAACTTGCGCCTTCAAGAAACTTATTACTTGAGAGAACTTATGAGGAAAAAAAACTAATTACAATTCACTAAAAAATATGATATTCGCATGCTGTGGTAAAAACACAAAAGGACTCTTCATTCAGTCTCTGGTGGTCAGGGAAGATTCTGGAGGAAGCAACAGCGAAGCTAGGACCTGAGGATGAGGGTGTGAAGCAGAACATGAGAAGCGAGCAGCGGTACATAAGCGTTCTGTAGGATCCAGTTTGATATGCTGACGTGTTTGCTTTAATAAAATGGGAAATGTAGGGCTTTAAGCAGAGAGGGATGTTGCCAAATCTGCATTCTGGAAATATCAATCTGGCCATGTATGGAAACAGACTGTAGGCTTGCAAGATGAAGTTTGGACAGACCACTTAGAAGAAAGTCTTAGTAACAAATGTGAAGAGGCTGGTGGCCTGTACCTGGGCAGAGCCAGCAGAGACTAGAAGAAGAAATATTTTAAACGTTTCAATGGAAGCACTTTGTGATTCGCTAGAGGGGTAAGGACTAAGTAGAAGTTATGGGTGCTGCTTGCTTTTCTAGTCGGGACTGGACCACCAGAAGGATGAGGGCACTGTTCATGGAAACTGGGAAATAGGAAAAGAAGTAAAATTCTGGAATAGATGAAGAACGTCTGAGCATTTTCTTGGTGAAGTGCTGAGAGGCACCCAGGTGCAGATCCTTGCAGCACTTCTATTGGTCTCTGTAAGTAGGTCTGGGAAGAACTCGGAGGGGGAGATCATGGAAGCCGGGAGAGTAAGAGAAACTACCTGGGGGGAGGAGGTGGAGTGCTCTTAAGGACACCAATATTTGAGGGCACCAATGTCTAAGAAACAGGCAAAGGAGAGGACCTTTCAAAGAAAACAGGTAAGAAGGGGAAAAAGAACAAGTAGGAAAACACTGGGTCGGGGATGCCAATGAAAATGGTGTTTCAAGAAGGAGTGAGTACTGACAATGTTAATGCTACCAAAGGAAAAAAGTTAATAAACATTGGGAAGGGGCCTACAGTTCCTTGGGGCACCATAAGGAGCAGAAGTTGGAAAATGCAGGAAAAAAGCAAGGAAAGCAAAGCAGTGAGTATAGATAGGCATTTCGCGACTTTAGACAAGAAAGCACATAGAATGATGGAGTGAGAGTTGCAAGGGGTATTAGATTGACAAAACCTCTTCCTACTTTTGTTTTCAAGGTGAGAGAGAGACACATGAGTAATTTTAAGCGTTGAAAGGGAAGAACCAAAATAGCAGAAACAGAAAGGTAGAAAGCATAGCAGAGAGAAGACACCCTGAAGGGGATATAGAGGGGTCCAGGGGTCAGGTCCAAGTGTATCAGCCTTGGATCCATTCAGTTATGAACTCGACAAATATTTATTGGATGTTCGCTGAGTTCTGGAGATACGTAACTGAAAGGAGGTAGAGGCAGGGGAAAAAAGTAAATAAATAATTGTTGTGGAGGAAAAGGTGAAAAGCAGAAACCAAAGTTGAATGTGATAGGAATGGAATTTGGTATTAAAGAAAAGAGCATTAATCCTATGGGAAGCATTGAATTTAATAGCATTTTCCAGCTAAGTATCCATAACTGTGCTTTGTTTGTAAGCTTCCTCCAAAATTATTTCTGTGTCTTTATCACCGCCCGCCTATGCCCCTTGAAGCGAAGGTCAGCCTCTTACCCCCAAAGTGTTTTCTTTTCTTGGCTTTCCACAAGGCAGCTCAGTCATTATAAGGCAGGACTCACGGTTCAGCTGGATTTGTTTCTCAAATGTCCACAGGGATGTGGCCAAGAGACTGATAACAAATCACTAATACTACCAGATAAGAAAGCTATGAAGCCTAATGATAATCATAATGGGAGTCAGGTCACACCTTGTGCATATCATGAAGTTCACCATTTAATTCAATTGGATCAGAATCTTTTATGAAATTGTCAGTTGATGCCATGGAGGCTCAGACCAAAATAAAACAGAGTGCCCTTGTACAAAGAAGGAAACCACACACAGCTTGCTGTGCTGAAGATGAAAGGCTCTGAAGCAGAGGAAAATAATGTGTGCTTGCTCTCTTCACATTGCTGTTTAGGTCTGGCCCTCCACGGACTCATACTGACAATTTCATAAAATGTTCTGGTTCAACTGCTCCTTTCAAAAACACTTCAAAGAATGGTGATGATGGATACCAATGGGATAAAAGGTTTCTTTCAGGGCTGTGTTAATTTATTTTAGACCAAAGAACAAATGTCCCAATTGACAACGTAGGTGATTCAGTCCTTCTGATTGTAGTGACAAACCTTGTAACAAGACCAGGTCAGGAGGAAGCTGGAAGAAATTCCTAATCAATTGTGCACTGACTTGCCTATGAAGTAAGTCTCTTAAGTCACTCCGACTAGAATGTGTGTTCTGACAGCTGGACCCAGAGAAAAGTCAATGCAAGTGAAGTCTGGGGAGGGAAATCAGGGGAACGAGATCCTGTTAGTGCCTTTGCTCACCAGGCTGCTAATGACCTCTCTGTGGATGTAGGAGACAGACATGGAGGCAAAGGAGAACCAAAGATTATTTTGTCACAGTCAACTACCTCAAGCCTAGTTAAAAGATGTACTGGATTTGGACTTTGAGTTCTTTTTTTTTTCTTTTTTAAGATTTTATTTATTTATTTGACAGACAGAGATCACAAGTAGGCAGAGAGGCAGGCAGAGAGAGAGAGAGAGGAGGAAGCAGGCTCCCCGCCAAGCAGAGAGCCCAATGCGGGACTCGATCCCAGGACCCTAGGATCATGACCTGAGCTGAAAGCAGAGGCTTTAACCCACTGAGCCACCCAGGCGCCCCTGGACTTCGAGTTCTTGCATATGGATACCACCATGACCCAGGAGAGGCTAGCTGTAAGGCTGACAGCAAATAATTTTGTTTCTCTGTGTTAAAATGGAGGCAATTTCTCTAGAGTAAATGACAGCTGTTGAGTGCCTTAAATGAGATCATGTACCTAAAACCACTTTGTAAACCCTAAAATGCTTCCCAAGTTAGAATTTTCTTGTAGTTATATGCTTAAGAATTAAGCATGTAATAATATAGGAGAACTTGAGAAAAATCACGTGAAAAAAGGAAGTAGCAAAATTGGCACCAAAACATCTAAATGGTGACAAGCATGAATTCAAATAAACTGAATGAAGATCAAACTCATAGAAATCATTGGTAGCAATCCAGAAGTTGAGGCCATGGTGAATTTTGAAAGATCAAGTAGAATGAATCTGATAGAAAAGAAAAAAACAAAAACAAAACCAAAAAAGCCATGTCCTCATCATGCTTTCACCATGACCCGGTAAGGCATTTTGAAAAAGAATCCGATGCAAACCGCCGAGGATTGTGCTTAAGGTGAGTGTCCCCACTGCAGGGACAGAGATGATAAATTGTTTCTATTCTACTTAATTTAAGTGCAACTTTCACCCCCACTTACATAAAACCAGTGCTATAAAGAGATGTTCAGTCTCGCTCATAATAAGGGTTGCAAATTAATATCATACCATATAAGCAAAAGTCACTACCCATCATATCAGCAAAAATTCAAATTTCAATGTACATCGTGTGCTGGCAATGGAGTGAAGACACAACTATCTCCATATATTGTTGGTGATATTGATTGAAAGTACCAGTTCAGGGGTACCTGGCTGGCTCAGAGAGAAGAGTACATGACTCTTGATCTCGGGGTCGGGGGTTCAATCCCCATGTTGAGCATAAATATTAAATAAATAAATAAATAAATAAGTAAATATTTTAAAAATTTCATGACAGGATAATTATAAATTTTTAAAGAAAGTACAAGTTCATTGACTAAACAATCCCACTGCTAAGAATTTATCTTAGATTTTACATGGATGAGATGATGAAATGGCATATGCGCAAAGCTCTTCATTGTAACATTATTTGTTATAGAAAAATATTGGCAAAAAAATTTGAATATCTGTCTCTATGCGGTTGGTAAAATAAATTATGGAATACCAATACAATGAAAACTATGTACCTTTGTAAAATAATGAAGAAGGTCTTCATGTATTTCTATGGAAAGACTGCAGTGTGAAAAAAGGGACAAGTGATAAATATATGATCATATTTACATTTGCATATATGCTAAGATCTCTGGAAACACATAAGAAACTAATAACACTGTTTATACTGGAAGGTGTTTGTGAACTGGACAATGGTAGAAGGTAGACTTTTTACTTTTACGCTTTCTATGTTTTAAAACACCTAAATATATGATTATTTCAAAAATTAGATTTGTTCATTAATTTTGAAAGATGTTATTTGCTTGGAAATTGGCTTTCCCCACCAGATTGTGGACTATGCCTTGTTCATTTCCTCAGCCTCACTACCTCGCTGAGCGCACAGCACACAGAACCTGCTTGACGAATGCTTACTCGGTAGACAGAGGACCATAAAATGCTATAGATTAAACTCTCTTGAAGGAAGGGCCAACATCCTGCCTTAGTTTCCAAACAGAGTTCTTTATGCAATGAGAGTGAGTGACATTTAGTGGAAAGGACCTAGAGGAACAGCAAGAAAGTGACCAAAAAGGAAATGGATTTCAATACAAAAACCTTAGTTCTAGATGTCATTCATTTTCTAATTATTCCCAGAGCTTTCCCGCCAATGCTGGGATGGGTGGAGGGAGGAAGAACACGTCAAAATGTACTTTGAAGAGAGGGAGAGAGAGAGAAACAGAGAAACTCAAGCAAAGTTTCAAGTACAGCAGCTACGTCTTACCTCTTAAGAATCAAGGTGATGGGGATTTTCTCGGTTTCAGGTGAACTATTTTGTTTGTGAACTGCTGTTTTTTAAAATGGTTATGAATTTGAAATTTTTACTTCTCTTTCCTTATGTTTCTTTAATATTGTCTTCTGAGCACTCTTTCCTTCTCTCAGGCTCAAAGTAGTCAGCCTGCGCATGCTCAGTTTAAGGATGAGAGATTAACACACAGGTTAGATCCTATGGCTTAAAGCAGGGGCTCACAATCTTGGTTGTATACTGGAATCCCCAGGGAACTTTATCTCCCAGAGGGTGTGACTGAATTGGCTTATAGAATGACCTAGGCATCAGAATTTTTAAAAAATCTCCCCCCAAGTGATTTTGTAAATAATATGCAATAAAGTTTAAGAGCTACTGATTGATAACATTCTCCAGCCTTTCTGTAAGCTTTCTCCAAAGTCAAATGAATATGGAAATTATTATTTATTTTGAATAATTAACTTTTATGATGCAGACTGTGAAAATAAAATGTCATATCCATTTTCCTTCTTCTTGAGGGGAGCAGAGAATTCACTATCTTTAACTCCTTCATACGGGAGCTACCTATTATAACAAGCCCCTGCTTGTTTCATATTAATCATCACAGGTAGTGGCAACACCAAAGGACAACTTTGTAGATCTACTGCCCCCATCACCACAAGTTTCCCCAATGCTGTTTAGGAAAGCCTGTTGGGTGTGCTCTCAAGATTATTCACCTGTGTTTGCGCAACAACAATAGCGTAGTTAGAGCGGCAATAAAATTGGAAACCATTTAGATGCCCAAGTAGGAAAAATGGATAAGTAATTTACTTATATTACACACGTGTGTGTGCATGTGTATAATAAAAAACAATTAACTGCGACTCTATGTAACAAGACGCAGTAATCTTAGTGATATAATATAGTATCAAGTGCAAAAATTAATTCCCAAAAGACTACATACATCTCAATGCCCTTTGTATAATTTCCAAATTAAACAAAGCTAAGTAATGCATTGTTCAGACACAGATGTATCTTAAAACCATGAGGAAGAAAGCTCTTGGTAAAGAGAATGATAAACACAGAATCAAGATGACAACCACTGCTAGGGAGGGAGGAGAGGATGAGATGAGGGGAAGTGGGGAGATAGAAGTTATGGTTAAGGGGCACCTGGGTGGCTCAGTGGGTTAAAGCCTCTGCCTTCGGCTCAGGTCATGATCCCAGTATCCCGGGATCCAGCCCCGCATCAGGCTCTCTGCTCAGCAGGGAGCCTGCTTCCTCCTCTCTCTCTGCCTGCCTCTCTGCCTACTTGTGATCTCTGTCAAATAAATAAATTAAAAAAAAAAAAAAAAAAGAAGTTATGGTTAACATTCCAGTTCTTGGTCTGGATAGTGAGTTTGTGGTGGTTCCTCACACTTTTTTGTTTTGTTTTGTTTTTGTTTTTGTTTTGCTCCTCATGTTTTTAATAAGGACACTCGTAGCTAAACACATGCATCAGAAAAATAAGAATGAAACTTCTTTGTAATAGAATTATTTTGGATTTGTTTTATAAAAGTATGGTGTGTGTTTTTGCGAGCTTTGACTTTGTGTGAATATTTACTTTTAAATAAAAATTTATATTGGTGGTACAGTTAATGTACTTATAACCTTTATTTCCAACTAACTTTCTGAGACTGAAATTGTAATTAATTTAAAATGAGATATTTTCAACTTCACAATCTGAAAAATGACTTTGATAATGAGTTAGTGACATGAAAAACAATTTCCTGGAATAGCTTTGAATTCTGGCATCCTCTGGAAGTCTAAGTAAAACCGAGTTACAGTTTTATGAGCAACTATATGAATGAAATGTGACTCCTTCTCCCTGTCCTGACTTCTTCGTGGTCTTATTCCTTCACTTGTTTATCTTCTGCAAGACAAAAAGCATAAAACTAATAACAATTTGCCCTTGTATAGAACTTACAGTTTATAAGAAGAGCTTAATTTGATCTCACATGTTTATCTTAACAACTGAAGTGTGGAGGGTAAAGACTACCTTAAAACAAGGCTATAGATGGTTCTTACAATATAAAACATTGGTTCCAAAGCATGACTTGTCCATCAGTGATTGAACACAGGACACATTTCGAAGTATGTGTACATTGTTTAATATTAATATTCCTGTGTACAGTTTTAATATTTGCATATTGCTTTACCTTCATATGGATCTGAACCTTCTGTTTATGGCAAATAATGGGGGTTTTTTTGTTTTTTTTTTTTTACCTACATTAGTGGTACAAAGTTGCCTTCTTAAATAAGTATATTTTAATAAAAAGGAATTTATTTAAAGAGAACTCTTGAGCAGATAATAGCACAGGCATTATTTCGAGCTGACAAATGTTATGAAGATGATAAGTGAATAGTTGAAATGTAGAAAATCCTATCCTGGAATGTAATAATATTTGATAATATTTATATCAAAAAAGGGGAAAATATACAAGTTCCTAGTTCACCTACAACTAACTTAACTTGACAATTTACTTGTTGGGAGGATAATTACTGTTTTCCTATGCCCTACCTTGAGGAGCTAGGTACAAGAGAAATAAGAGTAAAATATCAATTAATTAATTAATGAAAAATAAAATAAAATAAAAATTTTATTAAAAGTGAAAAGTCCATATCCTCCTAGAACTTACAGTCAAAGGAAAGATGAGTCAGTAATTTCGTGTCAACAGAGGAGTAAAGCTACGATCCTACAAGAGGAGATAGCCCATTGTTTGAATACCAGCAAATGCTTCCTGAAGGAGCTGACATCTAAACTGAAGAATGTGTAAGAAGGCACCAGGGAAAGGATGTTCAGGGAGGATGAGATAGCATGTACAAGTACCTGGAGGAGAGAGAGCATACAGCGTTCAGTGGAGTCCAAGCACACTGGGAGGACAGGATTTAATCCAGGGAAGGGATTAGGGATATCAAAAAATAAGGCTAAAGAAAAAAAGCAAATAAGAGACCACAAGGGAATGTGTTGTCTCTGCAGCTCAGAGTCACACTGGCAAACAATAGAAATAGATCCAGGATCACATAAAAAGAAAATATATTTTGGAAAACTATTGGACAGAAGCAATGTGTTTCCTACCAACAGCACACACTGGTGGGTTTCCCAAAATAAAACAGGGGAAGAGATGCAGATATAAAAGCCATAAGACTTAAAAAAAAAAAAAAAGAGAGAGAGAGAGAGAGAATAAAACAAAACCACATTCTGAAGAACTTGGCTTTCATGGAGTCGATAACCGGGAGTTATAAAAAATATTGACATCTTCCAATTTCTATCATTTATCTAAAGATGGTTCTTGCAGCACTGGGAATGAGTTGACGTTAGGGGGAGGAGATTGAGAGCTGTTACAGGGATGTATAACTGAGAAAGGATGGGGACCTAAGTAAGGGCAGTGGTAGTGGGGGATGAGAAGAACCAGACAGCACAGATTTGGGAAGCAGGATTGGTCAGAATGATGGCAGAGAAGTGGTACTCTCCTATGCTCTGCTGCTGCAGACGTAGATTTCTGGATACTTTGAAAAGTCACGGCTTCGGTGGCTTGTCTTTTGTGAAGAGAAAGAAGAAAAATCACAGATGGGGATGGATTTGGAGAGTGGAGAGTGAGCTGCTGCCTTTTCCTGCAGATCCCTGTGTGGTCCCAGAGTCCACAAAACAGAACTGCCCACCACCCCCACTTCCAACAGGGTGGAAGCAATCTATTTCATTTCTGAACATCTCTGTTTGGCCATAATGCCTAACCTTGACTGTCCCCCATAATGGGATGTAAATTTATTAACACCCTTTCGTCGCTTGCCTGCAACTGTATATTTTGGCTGCCTTCCAAGTCTTTAATTCCTTTATTGATGCAATTCATGATGGTTGTTGCTTCTGCTTAAAAGCTTCTTGCAGTCTCTGAGTTTTTGGAGTACTATCTGTTTCTCCCATCCATGCTTTCATTAAAATTGATTTTCTCAGCTTTTCACGTACTTCTATATGAGACGAAGAAATTTAGATAAATGCCACAACCTAAGCACCAGAGGTAAAGATGGAGAACAATCAAGACCTGAGTAATGTTATTTTAATTGCAATTTAAAGCCAAAAGGCAAAGACTTAGTAAAGAGCTGTTTTCATTACAGTTGTTCCATGCATGAAATGAACCATTACACATTGGAAAAGAAGAAATCATTCCAGAGTGGCTTAGTTATAACAAACCAAATGAGTTCCAACAAGCTGTTTTTAGTCCCATGGCCAGAACTGCATTCTGTTGGTATTTAGGATTTTTTTCTAATGTGGCATTATATTTTGAAATGTTATTTCATGTCATACTTTCTTGGTATAACATATTTGCCTTGAATAATGAGAGAAACGACCAGCTGGTCACTAGCAGTTACAAAGCCCTTTATTGGAGGCAGCAGATGATGGCAGATGGCAATGTTAGGTGCAAGGCTCAGTAAGAATAGATTTGCAGTACCTTGCTGATGTGACATACCCCACCTTTCTCTGAATCTATTTATTGAGATACTCCATTACATTTTGTTCTCACTGTATTTTTCTTTCCTTCATTAAAATGGAGAAGGCCCTTGGGTTTAACGTATATGTGTTCCAAGGCCAAAGGCAGAAATTTTTCAAAGACAATCCCTCTTATTCACTTGTTCTTGAAAGCCTGAATTAAGGAAATGAATGAGAGGAGAAAGGGGAAAGGAGGTCTTCGGGACTGAAAAACCGGAAGAAAGTTTCCATGTATTTAATAGGGGAGGTTCTGTAAGCTTGGGAACAGGATGTCAGTACTTGCCGGAGTCACAGAATCAACCCTGACTCCTCTACAAACCAGGTGGCGCACCTTGAGAGGCCGTGCACCAGGCAACAAGACAATCACTTCTATGCCTGAGTTTGGCACAGGTGTAACAGAGCCACCCAGATGTAAAGGAACCATAGAGAAGCACGGTCCTACCTATAAATGATTACAAAACTTGAATAATACAGTTATTTGTAATCATCATATGGAAGACAAGAAACTCCTACTTTTCAGAAACTATCTTAACCCCTATTCTCTTGTGTGACTTTGGAAGCGTAGGGCCAGGACAGCTTCTCCTCATTCCCCAGGCCCATCCTATACCCTCATGACTGGTAGTGAATTCCTCACCGTCTTGATAATCACAGATTTGGAATCTGGTTAAAATGATAGCGAGATATTCTTGCTCTAATGCACTTTGCATTAAAATTCAAACCTTTCACAAATAATTACATGAGAAGACAATTATTTAAGGTAGAATAATATAAAATAAAGGGTTTTGAAGATATGATTCCATTTCACTCTATACTTTAATTATTGTAATAATTATGAGAATTAAGAACAGTGTATAAGCACAGATGGGAAGGCTAGTGGGGGGTGAGATTGTTTTCTGAGTAGATTCATGTCCTTACCTAACAATCCACTACTGTTTTAACCCACTGAGCCACCCAGGTGCCCCCTCCACTACTGTTTTATAATTAATGTTCCTAGGAAACTTTCCACTGCTGTCCTGAGTCCTTTGTGGAGAAGGGGATAAATCCCAGCTCTCCACAGTCCAGTGTGTCACAATCCTTCACAAACCAACATGGCAACTCAGCCTTCTCTTCACCTGGCTAAATGGTTCCTATTTCTATTAGCTTTAGCTCCCAGTCAACTTTCAAGAGTTTTGCTCTTTGTTCTCTTTAAAAGCACTTTTGTCTTCGTATCCCATCGGCCATTTGTGCCTGAGATCATTAGAGCCACTGGGGAGCAAAGATATGAACCAAGAAACAATCCTGAAGCTGAATCTACACAGGATCTTCACAGGCAGCTGCATCTCGTTCATGTCCAGGTCTGCCACTTCCGGCTGCGTGGCTTGGGCCAGTCCTTCAAACTCTCCATGCCTCAGTGTCCATGCTGGTATTAATCATGTTTTTAAAATTTTCTGTATCTTATGATGTTTTGATATTTGGGGAGACTTAGAGACCTGATTGTCCCAGAGCTAGTTAATTCTTAAGATAGTAAACCACTTGTTTCTGGAGCATGCCTTTTAAATGCAAACTAACCGATACAGAGTCTATATCCCCAACCCCCCTCTTTACTTAACACACACACCAAGCCAATATTTTCCCTGTCCTAAATCACCCCAGGTCCAGAGATCAGAAAATAGAGACAACCCCTATAAACCAAAGCCTACTGAAATTACTGAAATTACCAATTCTGCCCTGCCATGCCTTTCCCGTGGAAACCTAGTAAAGGGTCTGTCCTTGATTTTCCTTTGTTCCTACTTCTGCTCCCTGAACAAATCTGGTGCTTCTTCCATGGCCCTGTGTAGCATGGCACGCCCCCTTCTCTTGGGAATTGTAAGTAATAAACTCTTTTTTCAGTGGCATTGACCTCTCTGTGTTACTGCTTAGTCACCTTCATAAATTAAAATCCCATGGGTACAAATGAGACAATACTGGAAAACCAGGACAATAGTAACAATATGTTTCCATAAAGATTAAAAGACCCAACAATGTGCACATGTACATAAAGTCCTATGAACATCACTCCATGCACAATAAGTGCTTAATTGATGCTATCATTTTCATAAACTTTAACAAACAATTGTTGAGAACTAAATCTCTTTACCTCACTTCCTTAGTTTCTTTATCTGCTAAGGGGGTATGATGACAGTGTGTCAACAGTAAAGGAATGTCTTGAGGATTAATCTGCTTAAAAAAATGAAATGACTATTTTCATATACAGTATTGCTTCAGAAAATTCCAATAATAATGATTGCATTATAATCTTAAGAACAAATCTTATTGATAAAGTGATATTAATAAATAACTTCTAAATGACTGTATGATTAAAGCCAATTTAAAGATATCATTTTTACCTTCAGTAATATTGTTCTTACTAGACGGCTTCCCCAGGGGACTCCCAGCTCATGCTAATTCCCACTCTTCCCTCACTGGGAAGGAAAGAAGCATGGGACAAACATGCCCACAGTGGGAATGACAGTTGCAACCCCTGCTTTATTTTCGAGAAGGCTCAGCCACATTTGTGAATTATATCCAAATCAGTACCATATTTTCTGCATGATTTCCCACATTCAGTATGAACCACAAATGCTGGCCTGGGGCACTACACTCAAAGACTACTCTTGACTATGTTCTCTATCTAACCTGGGGCCCCGAAGCCCACCCTGGCTTCTGAAATGATCCCAAAGCCTTAAGTTTAAAATGATGTAAGGCAGATGCACAACAGGGAACTGTAAAAGGATTTATGGATAAAGGAAGGATTTTTCTGGTAGGATAGTAACAGTGACAAAAAGCTTTTCATGTTAACACCAAACACTCATTTCTCCATGGAAAGGTGATACAGGTTCGTAAGGACTTCAGCATGCACCACAACCACCTGGAGGGTTTGTCAAATGCAGACTGGGTGACCTCTGCTTCTGAGAAGATGGAGTAGACACTTTCCCCTATTCTGTCCATTAAGTGTAACTAAAAACACTGGACGTGTGTGTGTGTGTGTGTGTGTGTGTGACACAAGAAGGCTCTGAAAGGTAGAGGGAAGAAGGCAAACAGACTAGAACCTTGAGACTCAAGGAAGGATACAATGGGTTCCCTGAGTTTTCTTTTTTTCCTCATACAGGACTTGGAGTGAAAGAAACAAGCAATCAGGAAACGCCAAGGGTCTCAGACCAAAACAAAACAAAACAAAACCAAAACCTACCAAACAAAACACAACGCAAAACAAAAACACAAAACACCTTGATAAAGGGACTCAGAAAGGGGCAGCCAGCAAGACAGAAACTTTTAGAAAATAACAGCTCGACTCCAAAACACCAAAAACTGTGACCACACCTTCATAGCAAAGGCTGAATGGGGAACCTAGCCTTCCATCCTAGTGAGGTTGTGATGAAATGCCAGAAGTCCCTTGCTGGGGTGGTGTTAAAGAAGGCTAAGCAGGGCAAAGAACCAGAAATTTCTTTCTCTCCAGCTACTAATGAGCTCCCTCCCTAGGTGGAGACCATGTGGGGACCCTGGACTTCCACCACCACCTAACAATAATGAGGCATCCCTCTATCTCCTCACCGAGGTGGTATCAGAGGAGACCTAATAGAGATTCAGGACCTTTACCTATTACTTGGTGGTAATGAGGCCATCCTCACTACAATATCAATGGAGACTATGTGAACTCAAACATCCACCCCCACCTGGAACTAGGAGCCCCCATTCCCCTGTCAGTGGAGACAAGTAGGGAAGCTGCACTTTCACTTTCATTTGGCACTAATAAGGTGATACATTGCCCCACATTTCCTGGCCAGAGCAGTGTCAGAGAAAACCAACTAAGCCAAAGGTTTTATATAAGATCCAGAGTTTCCTAACATAATTTTTAAAAAATGTCCAATTTCAATTAAAATTTACTCATCATACTTATAACCAGGAAAATCTTCAACCAAATGAAAAAAAAAAAAGACAATCAGTAGATGCCAACCTCAAGATGATGGGCAAGTTGAAATTATTGGACAAAGATTTTAAAGCAGTTACCACAAAAATGTTTCAGCAAACAATAAAGAATATGCTTGAGATAATAACAAATGATAAAATCAAAAGCCTCAGCAAAGAAATAGAACACCGCAGCAAAATAATTAAAGATATAAAGAAAACCAAATGGAAATTTTAGAAATAGAAAATACAATAGCAGAAATTTTCAAAGTTCAAGGATGGGATCAACTGTAGAATAGAGAGGATAGGTGAAAGAATTGGTGAACTGGAAGTTAGGGAGATAGAAATTATCCAGTGTGAACAACAAAGAGAAACTTCCCACTCCCCCACTAAATAGGCCTCAAGAACCACAGAACTGTATAGAGATTTAACTTTTGCATCATTGGAGTCCTAGAGGAGAGGAGAAATGAGAAAGAGCTAAAAAAAAGTATTCAAAGATATAACAGCTGGAAACTTCTCCAATTTGGCAAGAATACCAAACAAGATAAACCCAAAGAAATCTATACCGAGACACATCATAATTAAACTTCTGAAAACAAAGGTCAAAGATAAACATTTTGTTAGTAGCTAGGGAAAAATGAGATCTTACTTATGAGGGTAAGACAAATCAAATGACTGCAAATTTCTCATCAGAAACCATGGAGTCTAGAGGAAATACTGCAATATTTTTCAAGTATTGGGAAAAAAAGAGAAATAAGAGAAATACCAAATCAGAATCCTATACCTAGAAGAAATATCCTTCAGGAAATAAAGGAAAATCAGGACATTCTCAGACAAGAGAAAACCAAGAAAATTTGTTTCAAGCAGATCTCAAAGAACAGCTAAAAAGAGTTCACTAAAAAAGGAAAACTAGTGAAAGAAGGAAATTTGGAGCATCAGGAAGAGAAAAAGAACATAATAAACAAAATTATGGATAAACACAGTAGGCTTTTTTTTTCATCTCAGATTTTTAAAATTATGTTTGATGGTTGAAACAAAAATTATAACTCTCAATTATTATAAATGTGATTCTAAATGTATGTAGAAGAAATATTTAAGAAAATTATAAGTAGGAAGGTAAAAGGACATAGGAAGGTACATATTTATACCTTAATTAAACTGTTAAAATGATGCTTGGACTTTGATAAGTTATGTAAAATGACCAAGTAACTCTGGAAAAGAGTTTAGAAATTCCTTTAAAAACTTATTATGCAAATACCATACAAGGCAAAAACTATAACGCTAGGTATTTAGCTCAGAGAAATGAAGACTTATATTTATATTAGCTTTATTTGCAATAGTCAGAAAAGAAAACTCAGATGTCCTCAATGTGTGAGTATAACCATACATAAACTGCAAACTGTGACCCTTCCATACCATGACCCTGCTCAGCAATAAAAGGGGATAAAGTATGGATACAGCAACTTCCAGAGAATAAATTTTAGTGAGATTAAAAAATAAAATTGCAAAAGGTTACATACTGTATAATTCCATTTATACAACAACATTTGAAAAACAACAAATTATAGAAATTGAGAACAGAGAACAGATTAGTGGCTGCTAGGCGGTAAGCAGAGGGTGAGGGAAAAAAAGAAGTGGGTATGGCCATAGAAGGGCAACAGCAAGATTCCTGTGGGGGTAGAAATGTCTGTATCTCCGCTGCACCACTGTCAATATCCTGGTTGTGACATTGTACTACGTACTACAATTTCAAGATGTTTTCATTGGGGAAACTGATTAAAGGACACGGGGGAATCTCTGTGTTGTTTCTTAACAAGTGTATGTGAAACTACCATTACCCCCAAACAAAATGTTTATTTAAAAAATGCAGCTTTCTGGGTTCCACTACCAGAGTATATGTTTCAGTAAGTCTAGAGTGGGGCCTCATATTCAACATTTCTAAGAATTTTCCAGGTGATGCAAGCACTGCTGGTTGGGTCCACACTTTGAGAACCACCATATTTGAGAAAGGAATTTTTGTTACCAAGGAGAAGCCCATGGGAGGTGGTCTACCCAGAAGCTCTTTCTTCTCATCCTAAACAAAACAGCAATACAAATAACACCTTCTAGGGTGCTAAGTCCAGAATCAAGAGAAAGAAGAGTAGTTAGAGAGAAACCTGTCTGAAGATAACATTGTTCTAGCCTTAGGATCAATGTGGAAGACAAGCATGGTGTCATAGTGGTCACCACGCCTGGAACAATGTGACCAGAGAAGCCACTGACTCTGAGTCATAGTGGTGCTTTTTAACATTAGTGGTCCCTAATCCTGTCTCAGAACTAGAAACACTTGTAAAAACACAGCTTTCTGGATCCCACCGCAAAAAAACAGTCTCTTCTTGGAGGCCCAAAGAGAATCAGAACCTCTTCTTGGAGGCCCAAAATGCTATACGTTCCACCAGGTAGGATATGCATAGTAAAGTTGGAGAAACACTGGGTTGGAGAAACACTGGGTTGCAGACTTGTGATGCAGGTGATAAGAAGCTGGAAATGAGCACAGAGCAAGCTGCCAGTGTAGACAAATGTGGGGTGCCGGGGCCTCAAAGTGAGAAGCCAGACCTCTCCTACCTTCCAGAAAGGAGGTTTTCTCCTTCAGGTTTTCTCCTTCATGGGACACCTGCTCTGTAGGAGACATGACACTGAGAACATTATAGACATTCTCTATTTGGATCCTCACCATGGTCCAGCAAAACAGCTATTATCCTCATGCTATATATGAGGAACCCAAGGTCTAGAGAAGTAAACTGCTAAATGTTGTATAGCTGATAAGTTATCAAGCAGGGCTTCTAACTTGGGTCTTTCTGCTGGGCAAGCTCAACTTCAAAATGTCATTTAAATCATAGTACCACTTCAGTTCTCCGGTACAGTATGTAAGAATGAAAATGTTAGGAGTGGAAGGTAGGGGAAAGGTGAATCATAACAGCAGCAAAACAGCAGAGGCAGCTGCTAAAGTGATGTGGGGAAGCAGGTAACAAGAGTGTCATGGGGAGGAGACACAGCCTGGAGGGAGGGCTGGTTGAAAGAGGGAGGGAGGTGGGGTGGGGGAAAGAGGGGGCTGAGGTGGGCAGAGAGAAGGTGCTGTGGGATGACGTAACACCTCTAATATTATGAAATAGGTTTACTTTAAATTAAAATGGAAATTTCTATTTACAAAACAAAATAATGCTATATAAAAATATATTTAGAAAGTCATATATGCTTTAATAAAAGAAACAGCATATTTTCTAGGGCACATAAATTACCAGAATAATGTAAAACCACAATGTTTCAAAGAAGCAAATGTCTTCAGATTTGCTCATTTCCAGTTTAAACATTTGTTTTCCTAGAACATATGTCCTATAAATAATCTAACACTCAATATAAAATCTGGCAGGAAATGTATTCCATTAAATTTCTCCCATTGTGCTTTCTTTATCTGTCATATGTTTTAATGTGATTTTATTAACTGTGATAATTGCTCCTTTACTGCTAATGATAATATGATACTGTTAAAAATCAGCTTCCAAGGTAATTGTTTTTATCCTCTCCCCCTCCCTCAATATTTGCATTCAAACTCTGTGCATGACTCTTGACTTAAAACAGCTTGTATTTCTTACGCCTGAGTCAATTTGGTCTCTCCTAACGACAGATCTAGGACCATGCTAACCTTGTCTCCAGGTTGCCACATTTTACTTAACCCCAGGAAGATAATACCTTTTCCTGCAATTGTTATAACTGTAACTACAGATGAAATATGATAATAGATGTGTAATGCCTGCTATTCTCTCTGTTTATAATAATCGATCACTAGTGACAGTCTGGTAGTAGTAGCGGTGGTCATAATTGGTAGCAAATCATAGTAACAACATCCAATAAAGAGCTCTTAAAAAATGAGCACTTGGTACCTGTCGTTTTGGTTAGAACAAGTTATCCTACTCTTCAGGCTTTCTCCTGAACTGGTCAGTGGAGAAAATGCTAATATCCAGAGATGCCTCGGGCTATCATTATTTACTGACCCCCAACGTCCAGACCTCCCAGCTTGTTTTCCTTGCTCCAGATCATGTCTAGTGAGCAAACTCTTGCTTGGCAGTTCTTCTTTGCATGTGAATTTGCTGTCTGGGAAGAGAATGCACTGAGCACCTCAGGCTTTTCATATTTCTCTCATTATAATTCTAGTGTACAAAAGAAGAAAGGAAATGAAATATCTCACCTGCTGGAAATTTATTTCAGGACTTTTTTCTATTTCCTCGTTTATTCATGGGATTCTCCATTGAGTAGAGAGAAGTTTCCTACACAGCAAAAGAAACAAACAACAAAATGAAAAGGCAACCTATGGAATGGAAGAACATATATGATGGCAGACAAGCACATGAAAAGATGCTGGGCATCACTCATCATCAGGGAAACGCAAATCAAAACAACAATGAGATTTCACCTCACACCTGTTTGGATGAACCCAAAAGAGCAGGTGTTGGAGAGGATGCGGAGAAAAGGAAACTCTTGTGCACTGTTGGCAGGAATGTAAAATGGTGCAGCCACTATGGGAAGCAATACAAGGGGTCCTCAAGAAATTGAAAATAGAACTATGTGATCCAGCAATCCCACTTCTGGGTACTTATCTGAAGGAAAAGAAATTAGTATCTTGAAGAGATACCTGTACTCCCATCTTCACTGCAGCATAGTTCACGATAGCCAAGATAAGGAAACAACCCAAGTGTCCATCAGTGATGAATGGATAAAGAAAATGTGATGTGCATCACACAGTGGAATATTATTCAGCCTCGAAAAAGATGGCAATTCTGCCACATATAACTACATGGATGAACTTGGAGGACATCATGCTCAGTGAAATAAACCAGTCACGTAAGTATAAACTCTATGTGCTACTACTTATATGAGATATCCAAAATAGTCAGACACATAGGAGCAGAAAGTAGAATGGTGGTTGTCAGGTACTGAGCAGAGGGGGAAATGGGAAAGTGTTCACCAAGTATGAGGTCTCATCTTTGCAAGAGAGCAAGTTTGAGTTATCTGCTGTACAACAGGGTGCCTGTTGTTAACTATACTGTACCATACAATTTAAAATTTGTCAAGAGGCTAGATCTCATGTTAGGTGTTTTTACCACAATTTAAAAAATTTTAAAAACTAGTGAACATTATAGATATCTCTCTAAGAAGAAATATCAAAATATCAAAATATCAAATATATGGCTTTTTGTTTCTTTTTACAAAAGAATCTTTTATAAAAATAAAAATGATAATAGTAAATAAGAAGTGTTTCTAATTCCACCCTGGCACTGCTATTGATAATGATCTCTGACAGGTCACTTTTGCTCTCTGCACCTCAGGACCCATCTATAAAAGAGGAGATTGGTTCAAGACACCAAGACAAACAAAATTTGTGTCAATGAGGGTTGCCTAGGACCAGGAATCTATATATAGTCTATCTTCAGATCAATGCTGCTCTGTGCCAGATATAAAAAAAAAAAAAAAAAATCCAAATTGCCTCTCAGTACCCAAAACGCAAAATAGTTGTAGGGATTGTCAAACAAACTGAAATGTGGTTTAGGTTCGTGTTGGCAATGACAGATTTTCATAGATGTTGAAATTTTCTGAGGCATGGTTAGCCAGCTTCCATTGCAATATTGTTCCCCAAACAATTTCATTCTCAACAAACATAGACATGGTAATTAAATTTCTAGAGGGAGATTCTTTTTGGTCACAATGTATTATTTCTTTTGTTTAAAAAATGTGGTTTTTTTTAGTTCTGGTTAAAACCAGCCTTTGCCTTTACTCTTACACATCTGGAGATTTAAGGAAGGAGAAGGTAAAGTTACTTTATCTTTCTTCCAGACTGTCACTCAAGTTTCATCTGTCTGTGAAATCAGTTCATTGCTGTGAAGGTCCTAGACTCAGAGAAAGTCTCTAAGGTTTATTAGGGTGTGTTTATATTAATCTCAAGGCAGCCCAACATTTGTTCCATGTGGTAGACTGTAAAATGCAACTCAATTGTGACATCTATTCTTGCCAGTTCTTTATAAGAAGATAGGATAACGGAACCATCAAGAATTAGAAGTTTGGCTTTTCAAATATCATAAAGTTTCAGGTGAAATATGCAATGACTATTTGGATTAGGATATAGCCTTGCTATTTGACGATCAGTCTCTGAGATACATATCAAAATAAACACATAATGCCTCCAGGGTAAACCCAATAAGAAATTTTAATTTCTGCATCTTTCAAATATACATGTTTGGTAGCATCTTACCCTTAGCCTGTGGAAGAGTATCTTAGACTACAAAGGAAAGAATATTGGAGAAGACTGTGTAAAGACAATGGTGGCATTCTTGAACCACTTCATGAGGGCATATCCATTTTGATGCTATGAGTTACTTATGTAGTAAGATTGCTTCAGGCATTGTGAGTGGAACAAAATATAAATACTAGTGTTATCGCAAAGTTTTATTTACTGAATGTTTATGGCTTACACA
The DNA here is from genome assembly GCF_963455335.1 of Martes martes. Lineage (NCBI taxonomy): Eukaryota > Metazoa > Chordata > Mammalia > Carnivora > Mustelidae > Martes > Martes martes. Next base: position 93,827,617 of record NC_137895.1, on the reverse strand, counting down.
GAACAAAGGTATCACACATGCACTATCTCACAACAAACCCATGAGCTAGGAATCATCATGACTGTTTACAGATGACGACATTGAGATTCCAAGAGTTATAACGAATTGCTGAAGGTCACACATTTTTAAAAGGTCGATCTGAGATTTGAACCCAGGCTGTCTGACTTAGTAGACTGCCCTCTGAAGAAACCAGATGCCATGAATTCCACTAACAAAACAAATCATCCTACAGTGACCTTACCTTAAAAATAATCTAATCAAACTACTCATTCTTCAGTAGCGTGGCCAGAAACACTAGATAGTTCTTGCTATATTTGCATTTTCAATCTATAGGCTTCATATACACAGACACAGACCCAGACACACACAGACACACACACACTACAATATTTAGAGAATTTCAAGTCTGAGATTCTGACAATTTTAAGTAAGTTCACACATTCAGGAAAGAACACTCAATTGAGTTAGAAACATAGTGAGCTTTGATCTAAGCAATTTCGCTCAGAAAGGAGAAAAAAAATTTTCTTCGAAGAAAAGTCTATTAGAAAATAAGATGGTGTGCCTGGGTGGCTCAGTCGGTTAAGCATCTGCTTTCAGCTTGGATCATGATCCCAGGGTTCTGGGATTGAGCCTGACATCAGGCTCCCTGCCTGGCGCTTGGTGGGGAGCCTGCTTCTCCCTCTCCCTTTGCCTGCTGCTTCCCCTACTTGTGCCCTCCCTGTGTCAAATAAATAAAATCTTAAAAAAAGAAAAGAAAAGAAGATAGAAGTTCTTGTAGCAAACTTGCTACTTTAAAACACTGTGTAGAAAGGGAACTGTTTTTGAAACTACTAATAAAAATAAAAGTAGTTTTTGTAATAGGAAATTAGGAAATTTAGAAAATGTTAATTTAAATAAAGATGTTCAAGTTACTATGACTGCTAACTCCTCTGCTACTTTGAGAAAAGGGCGTAAAGAAAAAAGGGGGACAAAAGAACAAAGAAAGGGAGGCAAGAAGATGAAGAAGAGGAAAAAGAAAGAGGAGAAGGAAGAGGGGAAAATGAAATAGGGAAGTAGAGGAAGGGGAGGGAATAGGCAGGGGCCAGGGGACGAAGTTAGGAAGAAAAGGGAAAAGAAAGAAAGGAATAAAAGAGAAAGATTGAAAAAGCAAGAGTGGCTTATTTACCTTTATCTTTTTCCTTCATTAATCTTTAGTTTCTGTCGAGTAGATATTCACTAAGGTATTTTATGGAGCATAGTATTAGTTTTGATATGGTCAGAATGTAAACTCTGTGAGGTCATACATTTACTTCTTTACTTTTGTTTGATGTTTTCTCCCCAGCATCTGGACAGCATCAGGCATTAGAGATGGCATTCATTATGTTTCTTGAATGAATGAATTTTCAGGTTACACTTTCAAATACACTAAGAAGAGCTAGTCAATTAGATCATCTGTGTCTTATAGTGAATAACTTAACAGTACAGAGAATAATTACGTGTGGACTGAATGAGAACAAATGCATTTCAGTTAACATCTCACATGGCAACTCTGAAGAGATTTCAGAAATGCAACCAATTATCAAAATTGTTGTCAGTAGGATGTGTATATTGGTAGGTTCCTATATCCCCTCAAAAACTATTTATTACCTCTAACAGGAAAATTTTCTTGAGGCTGAAATTAGATAGAAGCGGGTATGAGTTTTGATCATTTTTTATAAGTTTTTACTTTAATTTCAGTTAGTTAACATACAGTGTGATATTAGTTATAGGTGTACGATGTGTGATTCAACACTTCCATACATCACCCCGTGCTCATTACTGGTGCATTCTTTAATCCCCATCACCTATTTCACCCATCCCCCCCACTCCACCCCTAGGTTTGGTTATTTTGAATGTGGAAAAAGTTCTAGTAATAGGACCAAGGAGAAAAGAAATATGGGGTTTGGTAACTTCTGCTCTTTCCTACCTTATCCTAGAAAAGGTCAAAATGTCCTATAGATGCTTAGGTGAATATGGCTACCACCACCCCCAAAGTATATGTATATAAAGCCAACAATAACAGCAAAAAACTAACAGTGATCATTTTATTGAGCACTTAGATGCTGGGATTGCTCAGATCATTTCCTATGTACGAACTCATTCAATCCCCAGAACAGCCCTGCAACATAAAGACAAGACTCTTCTTGAGTCTCTCTTCATTTCTTCTTTCCATTTCTCACCATTGGAGCTACAAGGATCTACTTCTGAGGTTGGCAAACTCCTGTTTGGTGTCTGCTTCTCTGAAGATTTTGGAAAATGGCCATTCATTCATGCATTGTCTATGGCTACTTTAAGTAGTTGATAGGGACCATAGGGTCCACAAAGCTAAAAGGATTTACTATCTGGCAATTTACAGAAAAAAATTCTGCCAACCCATGATCTCTGCCATCTGCAGAGGAAGTGGGGACACTCTTGCTTTCTTCCTTTCTAACTCTCTGGAATTTTTGCCTCCATTTTTGTTTCCCCGTTCCCCACTTCTCCTGACATTTTATTTTGGAAAGCTGGCTTAAGAGTAAGGATGTCGACTTCAGGACCAGACTGCCAAGGTTCAAATTCCTTTTGCCCTATAAATTTGGCAAACCCACTAAACTTCTATGTGCTTCAGTTGTGTCCTCTGTGGCTACCACTGCCATTTCTGCTCTACTACTGCTATTTTTGGCTACTGTCCACCTCCGTCTCTATTATACAAAAACAGAAATCTCAGGGACCAGCGGTCCCCATGCTTGCTGCCAGGATGGGACTTGGGCTGTCCTTCCATACAAAACCAGAAACCTCAGCCTCACATGAAGCTTTCCATCTCCAGCCCTTTGTAAAGGAATCATCTCCCAGGAGCTAAAGGTGCTTATGGATACTGTAGCCAAGCTGCATGGGGAAAGAAATCAGTCTTTCCTCTCCCCACACAGTTTCCAGGAGCCCCACTGCGCCCACACTGCTAGCTTCACTCCACCAACACGCTTCAGCTACCCAGGGGTCTGGTACTTGAACTGCCCACATACCATGTCCTCAATCAGTTCTCTGGGTGAGGACACTGAGACCTTCTATTTGTATCTCATGGAAAACACCATATAATGGAACACACTCTAAACTAGGAGATAAGTTGCCTGGCTTTCAGTGCTGGTTCTACCCAAAAGTGCTTCATGACCTGAAGCTATCCCTATAACTTCTCTGTATTCTCCTCTTCTCACTTCTAAAACCAGGCGTACCAGCTCATCCTTAAGGTCTCATATAACTGTAGGATTTTTATGATGCTCTGCAACCCTGAGTCGACTGTAAGGGATGCTTAAAAGTTGCCCACATGGAGTCTCTTCAAAGGGAATTTAGCCTGAGTTAAAATCACCAACTGTCCAGGCTACTGAAGCAATGGCCTTCGTCCTAAGAAAATGGGTTAATTGGCCACCCCTCTAAGGGTCCTTTACACCAAACTGGTTCAAAAATTACGGGAAGGGGAAAAAATAGCTTGCATAGTCTTTTTAGATCAAAGCCAACTGTTTCTTGCAAAGAAAAAGAAATGACTTACTTTTCTTAGCAATAATTTTTACACCTCAAGCTATATTTTAACATAAGGCTCTAGGCTCTGGCAGAAGAAATGTATATGACAGCACACTGGAGGAGTTTAGATGTCAGATTTATTCAATGTTTTCAAAGCAAAAGCTTCAATAAAAGGGGGAAAAGGCATCCAAGGATGTCTTTGGGGGAGCAGGGGGGACAAAGATTAAAGTCTATTCAGTTTGTATAGAAGGAGAAAAAGATGATATGGGGATCTGGGAAATAAAAATAAGGTGAAAGTGCAGATATTTGAATTTTGATAACATAAAATAAAAATTCCAGACTCTTCCTGATACTTATGAGAGTTCTTTTTTCTTTATCCTATTTCAAGAGAACATGATAAGAAGTACTGAATTTTGGGTTGTGACATGTTCCTCAGATTCCATTCCTGAAGAATGAATACACGAAACACAGGTATTTGGCCCTAAATGCTGTAAAGAAGCCTCTGAGAACATGTTCATCAACCACAGTGACCAGTGACATATTGAAGTATTTTTCAGGTACAATTTCAAGAGATTTATCACTTCTGTTTAAACCTATTGAAAATGAAAAAGAGAGAAATAAAAATACTAGGCTTTTGTCTTTGTAATTTACAGGGTCGGGTAAACAAGTCCTTACAAGTGGATTTATAATGCTTTTTATAAAAAATTTTTAGTATTGAAGTGTAGTTGACACACCCTAACATAATATTAGTTTCACATGGTGATTCCACATCACTATGCAGTACTCAGTACTCACCATGATTAGTGTGGTCACCATATGTCACCATGTATTATTACAATATTATTGACTATATTCCCTATCCTGTACTCTTCATATCTGTGACATTTATTTTATAACTAGAAGTTTACATCTCTTAATTCGCTTCACCTATTTCATCCATCCCATGACCCCCAAGCTCCTTCTGGAAGCCAGCAGTTTGTTCTCTATATTTGGGTCTATTTCCATTTGTTGTTATGGTTGGGGCTTTAAAAAAAAAAGGTTTGTTTTTATTGATTCCACATATAGGTAAAACCATGTGGTATTTATCTTTCTCTGCCTGACTTATTTCACTTAGCATAATACCCTCTAGGTTCATCATATTGTTGCAAAACAATAAGATCTCATTTTTTATGGTTGAGTAGTATCCCATTGTATATATTACCACATCTTCTTTATCCATTCCTCTAACTGTAGATACTTGGATACCGCTTCCGTATCTTGGCTATTGTAAATACTGTTACAATAAATATAGGCGTGCACATATCTTTTTGAATTAGAGTTTTCGTTTTCTTTGGGTAAACACCCAGTCATGGAACTGTATAATGCTTTATGCTTAAGCTATAATGCTTTTCTTTAAAAAGGGATATAGAGATTCTTTAGTTTGGAATGTGTGTGGAGGGGGTTTTGTGGAGAAAAGTTGACAAATAGCAGAAAATGTTTGTTCGTATTTTTATCTGGGGTATAGGTGTATTTTGAAGCAGTGTGTCCACCACTTAAGTAGCCTCTAACCATCATGACAGTGCCCAAGATTGAAGGATGTCCGGTTCATGAGCCCAGAGGCCATGGTGTGAAAGTCTCACTGCCCAGCTTCTACTGACTCCAGCCTATTGGGCTTTGTAATACACTTTGTAGCACACTCACAAAGCTAGAATTTCTTGAGACCCATTCAAACACACTCAAAAAGACAGCCTTCAAAACCTCATCAACAATGATAAGATAATTATAGATTAATAATGACTCCCATCATCAATGAAAGTATCCATGATTTATCTCATCACTCACTTGGTGGGCCGTCTGTCAGCACGGCACTGAGGTCATATGTGAACAGAACTGTTTCTTGACTTGACATCACTCATCCGTACCTGAGAGGCTGAGTTCTCCAATAAACAAGTCCTCTAGATTTGGCCCTGGCTGGCCCACATGCTGAGCCTCCTGCTTGCAATCCCACTGATGTGTACCCTCCTCTACAGCTGGATACATAAGCCTCTTAATCCCACATTCATTCAACAGCATCACCATGGCTATGTGTATACTCACTTGCAGCCAAAACAAATTTTACACCTTGATCAAAATTAATTGGTGTAAAGAATTCGCGGTGAGCCAAAGTGCCTGGGAATTCTGATAGGTAACCACTGAATGATTTAAAAGAAACAAACAAACAAACAAACAAAAGAAATAAAGCCAAACACAACTGTTAATTCAATAGGTTTGAAGGTTAAACAATTGTAGATTGGAAGGTGCTGGGTTTTTATGTCATGATTTTTAACTGAGGCATACACGAATACACTTTGGTTCTTTCCAGACATAACAAGATTTAAGTCATATTTTTTTTAAAGATTTTATTTATTTATTTGACAGAGATCACAAGTAGGCAGAGAGGAAGGCAGGCAGAGAGAGAGGAGGAAGCAGGGTCCCTGCGGAGCAGAGGGCCCAATGTGGGACTTGATCCCAAGACTCCGGGACCATGACCTAAGCCAAAGGCAGAGGCTTTAACCCACTGAGCCACCCAGGCGCCCTTAAATCAGATTTTTAAATGTGGTGTTAAAATGTTTACTGTACATTGGTTATGGTCCGGGTCTATTTAGTTCAGTTACTCTGTGCTGTAGCAATTTGCATGATTATTTTCCCTTTAAGAGCTTTTGTAGTAATTTCATATTCATCTTTTGAGATGCTGCATTGGGTTTTCCTTCAGCGAAGTGACTTGGATATCACAATCAGCTGGAAACATTTGCCCTTTGTGTAGATCAGGGTTTGGAAGGCAGAGAATGGCAGGAAGTGTTTTTAATGAACGGGATAGATTATATGGTATGGTATTTTAGAGCTCATTTGTATCAGTCTAGTAGAAGCTTATACATCACCCAAATGTAGCCCCACTTATGCTGTCAATACTGTGGCCCACTATCAGAGTGATTATAAGATATTCTTAAAGGAAACTGTGCTAGCAAACACATAACAGGGCTTCATGGTTTTGACCATCTTTTGTGGAGCCCCTCTTGCGGCGAGAGCCTGGCACAGAAGGCAGGACTTCCAGCTGGTACTTTGGGTACATGGGGCCACTAGAGGTAATGAGCACATTTGACATTTACAGTTTGGTCTAAACTCACAATGCTAATAAACAACATGAGTTGAATTAATGAGTGACCAGTATGCAGATACACAGAGCATCTCAGTAGAGACCTCCCTAGAGGGTCAAGGTTTACAAAAAGAAAGAAATGCATTTGGAAGCCAAGAATGGTTTATAGAGTATGTGTGCTAAACATGTGGAATCCTCAGTGGGAATAACACAGCCAGGTGTGCAAGGCAGAATTGGAGTGTGCCCATGCGTGTCAGGGGAAGGGATTTTTATCTTTAATAGGGACAGCCAGCTTAATATGAAGCTTACATCTGCAGTTTGCACCAAATTCAAGACTTTCATAGTTATCTATAGAGCCAAATGCTTCTTTATTTGACTGGCTGTTGAATAAGCATGGCAGAATTTTGAAAACTGGTATTTTCTGACTATGAAGGGAATGAAGTCTTTCTTATCCCTCTCAAAAAAAAAATGAGAGGACAAAATATTTCCTTATTCCTTGTTTATTATTATAAAAGAGATATGCATTTTGTTAAAAAAATTTTTAAAGGCAAAAATTCAGAAAAAATGGTATAAAAGTCATCCTTGTGATCCCAGATAAACTCTGTCGCCAGTTTGGTTAATATCGTCCTGGTGTCTTCTCAATATGTGTGGATATGATTAACTTAAAATATATAAAATATGAAGTGTAAAATATAAAAACATACAATCTGCTTTTATTTTTCCTCAACAAAATATTGCGATCATTTCCCATGACATTGTTCTTCCATTGCTTGATTTTTTAGTGCCCATGATATTCCAACATGACCCTACTATAATTTAGACAACCTTACACCACTGGAAATTATGATATGTCCAACCCTTTGGCCACCTTGAGTAATGTTGCTATGAACATCGAGAAGGGATATTTCCCTTAAAATTGGTTCTATTTTGGATATTTCCAAGCATTCTTTCTGCTGTTTTCTCCATCATAAATTAACTGTGTTCCCACCTACTCACCAAGCACCTAGTTTTCTTCTGTATCTAGAACTTTAATTGATGTCTTAATACGGAAATGAGAGGAAATATTTGAAGAGATGTCACATAGAAGAAGATTTATAATGGTTCTAAGTTTTCCCTAAGAACAGAACCACAGCCAATGGTGAGAAGGTACAGCAGAGAGATATCTACTCCACAAAATATCTACTCCACACGTGAACGTTGAAACAATGAAACAGGCTGAGCTGTAAAATGATGAGTTCACACCCCTGATTTTCAAGTGCAGCTAGAACGATGTCTATTGAGGATCTTTTAGAAGGGATTCTTATTTTGGATGGGAAATAGATTAGATCAAATCTTTTCAATCTTTTTGTTTGTTTTTAAAATTGAAACATTCTTGCAAATTTATATGAACCATCCATAAACAAGACTGGCACTTTATTAGCATAAATGTGATTTAATACATACAAACTTCTAATACTTATTTTTTAAAAAGATTTATGTATTTATTTTAGAGAGAGAGAGTGTGTGAGCATGAGAGCAGGGGGAGGGTTAGAGGAAGAGGGAGAGGGGGAGAATCTCAAGCAGACTCTGCACAGAGCCTGGAGCCTGACATGGGGCTCAATCTCACAACCCTTAGAACATGACCAGAGCCAAAATCAAGATTCAGTCACTTAACCTGACTCAGCCACCCAGGCACCCATTCAAACTTTTGATATTTATTAATCAAGAAGTCAGTTGATGAGAAATTTGAAAATTGGTGGTCTCCAATATATTTAAAACTTAGGTATCTGACATATTTGGGGATTTCTTTATTTTTAAGAATTTACAAATACATAAAATGCAGTTTGAAAAAAAAACATTTTGAGTCAATTACAGAATCCTTCAACTATCTCTGCAACCTTATGGTTTTGTGAAATGGAAGATTAAAAACCAGCACACGAAATTTTCCTCTAGAATCTTTCTAGTTCTCAGATGCTAAATTTTTGCAAAATTTTGAAAGGATTATATCTGTATAATCCAGTTTCTTGATTTAAATATTGCCGTATTTTATACAGACAGAGAGTGTAATGATTGGAGAGCATATGTGGGGCATAGTTGGTCACACTGTAGCAAGCTGTGAACTCAGAATCAAGAGAAAGCTCGGTGAATTTTCACTGGTTCTTGAATAAACAGTTCAGGCTAACAGGTATGGCATGGGAAATGGGTCAGGCGGCAGGAATCAAAGGATAAATGATAGGAGTTGAAATTTCATTCATGGGTATTGATGACAGGGAAGAATACCAGCAAGGAAGAAAGTGGTTTGTTACATGGCAATTTTTGTTCAAAGCAGGAAGTCTTTCTCTCCTTCCTGTCAAAGTCATATCATATTCTCGAAGAGCAAACAGACCTGAGCTCAAGATTCTAGGTTAGTAAAAGGTCCTGATTTTGATGGTATGAAGATGCAGAGACAGAGTAGAACATTTCTGACACTATAGTTTGTGGATGGGAAACTTTATAAGCAACTAATTTTATGCTTATAACCAGTTTTGGTTGGCCTGCTAAAGTCTTTACAGAGACTCTCTAGGCTTAGGAGCACAGGATGCCCCCTGGTATGTGAAAGTCTGATGTGATGATATGAAAAGAAACTTGAAGAAGATGAACTTCTCTTCCATTCTCAAGCAGGGAATTAATGAGTCAAGCTCAAGCCACAGTGCTATTTCCAGGGCAATACAGACTCTAACAAAAGCAAGACAATGAGGAAGGCACATATGATTTTTAGGGGGCTGGTGGTCTTCAATCTACTGGCTTAGTCATCGACACCTAAGTAAATAATCCCTTAGAAGTCATTTTAGATGCAAAGTTGTAAATATAAATACATATGTACATATATATATGTAATATTTATATATGGGTATAAAGTTATACAATTATCTTCTGATTTTGAAGGGAATACATTTATTCATTAAGTAATTATTTGTGAATTAGCTATTTGTAGATCTCCACTGTGCTAAGGACTTGTAAGTACATAACTGAGAGATTTCTGTGCTTAAGGAAGTCATAATGTGACTGAGAAACACACAATGTATAATTTTAAGCAGTTGTCTCATGCTATATATTTTATAGATTGCTTTCATATATGTTATCTCATTGGTTCTACAGCCTTTGGGAAATTTCCAGCTGAAAGAGACCCAAAGATGGCCTCCTCCACCAGGTATACACGTGAGCAACTGTGATGCCCAGAGACGATGTGACTTGCTTAAACAATTAATATCAGAACCAAAATCTTCTGACTCAAGAGCAACACACAGACCACGTGAAATCATCTCTGCAAATAGATACGCCAATGTAACTTTTTCTTCATCATATACCTTTAATTTTAAGTTTGTCCAATTCATTTCTAAGTTTGTCAAATAGTTTCAACTACTTTTCAAATATTTGAGGTCTGGCTTGATATAAAAAATCAAGAAAGTTTTAATTTACAAAGCTGCATATATATTTTAAGGGAGAATTAAAACATGTGTTTCTGATTCATTTACAATTAAATCTGTCTTATTTTGCAACAGTTAGTTGATGCTTAGATAACTGACTGTGGCTTCCAAATAGTTTCTCCTAGAAGTAGAAATCATAGTTTGTTAAGATTAAATACATTGACCCCTGAAAATCATCATGCATGCCTCAAAATTAGTTTTTATATTTCATTAGATTTCAAACTTAATAGAAATTGTTTGTTATTCAAAGTTACTCTTCATTTTAATTTTTTTCCAACTCCTTATGTGCTATATAAAGTGATTTTATATTACATTTTCTCGTAATCCTTTAGAATATGTATATCCAGTTATTAACATGGTTTTTGTTGTCAAAAAGGAAAGAAGGAAGAAAAAAAATCAGTTTTTTTTTTAAATAATAACAAGACTTTTAAATGAATACCTCTTTTCACCATTCAGACATGAGTGAACTTGGCATTAAACCTGTTCTTAATTCAATCCATCTGTTCAGTGCCCACTACTTTATTTTTAGTGCCACCATTTAAAACTGCCCGAAATATTTCATAGGGAAAATTATCAAAGAACAGAACATTCCCAATATAATAAACAAAAATATGCCCACCAATGAACCATCTTTTCTGATGCAGTACTGTTTATCTCATGTCTAATACCAAATACACCTTTTGAAAAGAATTTTAACAATTTTAGGGCAGGGAATTTTAGCCACTAATCATGTGGTCTACCCAGTGTGGCATGTGAGTATAAATCATTAATTTAATGCAGTGTCAGGTATATATACTGGATTTTCAAAAGTATGGCAACAGAATGAAAGACAGAGACATACTTTATCAATGTGTAAACTTGTAAGAGGCAGTGAAAACAAGCAACCTCCATATGTTTGCTCAAATTCTCTAGCCAGAGCTGCCTGCAGTGGCAACACTTTGCCGAAGCTCAGACTTCGCTACTGTCTTCAGACCCACCAGCATCCTACTAACCACTGGAGTGAAAAACAGCGCAGCGACTGCTGAGCCACATGGGGGCAAGTGCGGTCGACCGGGGACAGCAACCAGCAAGCCTGGCTGGTTTGTGCCCAAGCTCTCCCTGCTGATCTTCCTCTTTCCAAAACAGCCTGGGAGCAGCTGAGAAAGACCTGATTGTACTGCTTTGGACTACAGTTGCAGGCTCTGTATACTTCAAAACCAGAATTTCCTGTTTCAGCAGGAATTCCTGGTATTTATTTTAAAGCCAAAAATCAGAAGTGTCCCATACTCTAAACCTTTTTATTTTTCATGAGCTGTACATCAAAGGTATATGACCAGGTAGTTTTTTATTTTATGAGATCCTGCAGTTTTTAACTTCTGGGATAATATGCTTTGTGTGGAATTTTTTCTGAGTCTTTTCACTTCTAATAAGAATCTGAAAGCACAAGTGGGGGGTAGAGAAAGTAAAAACTCAGTGCAGGGAAGTACAACATCTATTGCATTTCTAGTTCTCCGCACAATTTCTAAATGTGATTGTTACTATTGTAAGAGGCAGTGTGGTCTAGCAGAGAGATGACATAAAGTCTTCAGGGCTGCTAGTGACCCCGCTCAGGAAGCATACAGTTGAATTCCTTTGTGCACAGAGGCAGCTTTGCAAGGTTGAACAATTTCCTGAGTGCACCAAATGGCAGACATGGAACTCAGGTTCTGAATCCATGTCTGGGAGGCAGAAAACATGGTCTTGGCTTTCCACCCACAATGGGCTCAATTTCTCCACCTGTGAAATGAAGGAAGGTAGACTGGATGATTTTAAGGTCCTTTCTAGTACTAAAATTCTATGTATTCTAGGACAGAAAGTTCCATATTTTTAATTTGTAGAAGACAAATTTATTTTGAAAAATGCAAAACTCTGTATTTTTCTCCTAACCCTTTTCGAAAGATTGGCATAATTATTAAATGAGATAATGTATGAGAAGACCTAAAAATGCCTGATAATTAGTAAATGATAGCTCTTAATATTTTCATTTCCTCCAAGGAAGCAGGTGTATTTTCATTCCTTTGTCCAAAATGTCCTCTACGCTATTTCCTTCAGAACTTGGATTCACTTCACCCCCAGTCATGCTCCTGACATTTCCCTCTCTCTAAACTACGTACGTAAATACGAGGCAGGAGAGGCCTACAGAAAGGGAGCAGCCAAGCGATGAAGCGGTTGGGGGTGGGGGAGATTCTGAGAAGGTGCCCCTAATAGAGTGAAATCTCAGAATAAATGGAAGGATGGACGGAAGGAAAGAAGGAAGGGGAGGTGAAGGAGGCGAGGAAGAGGGGGGAGGGGAGGAAAGGGGAAAACGGAAAAGAAAGAAATCTTAATAGTTCACTACCTCTGAATACCTAAAGAGGTCAAATGAATTTGGAGGGATTTCCTGATATCTTCTAATCACCCAAGGGATAGAAAATGTTAAGTATTCAGTTAGCAGTGCCCAGAGACACCAAGGGAAGTGCCTGCTACCACTCTGAGGATTCACTATGCTTAATTCGACTTGATATGCTGCTAATATTCCCATCTTGCCTGTCACGTATCTGTAATGCATCTTGCTGCAAGCCCCATTTGGGACTCCCTTTCTAACTCCTGGTTGTCTTCTAGATGCTGGGAAGCTATTGCTGTATATGGGACATACGTGAATTTATCCAACTAGTTGCTCCAAGCTCTCCAGTAGCCTGAGCCCCAAGTGAGCCCTTCTTCCAAAGCCCACATGAAATAAACCGCTACCATGTCGCGCAGCAGGCCATTCTCAGTCAACAGATGACATGAAAAGAAAGAATGGGCAACATCTAATTTCTAATACCCAGGAATTCCCTCTGGGCTAGAGAAAATCCCTGGGGCAAGACCCTATCAGTGGACAAGCTTCTGAGCCACCAGGGTACCCTTTGGCGTTCAGGAGCAAGAATCTGTACCCTGGCATCCTCCACAAATGAAGGTACCTGCAAACAGAAATTCATTTATACTTGGGGAACAGGTTACTCAAGCACAGGATCCGGCCCCAAGGTTAATAATTGTTTCAAGGATCCATGAAATTGTTTCTGCGCTCAGAGGGAAAAAGAGAAACGAGGGAACAATTTGGGCTACTATATTTGCTTTCCCTTATGGTAATGCAGAGCCCTTTCTCTTTCAGGACTCCAGGAATAGTTTTCGTCTTGAGACAATTTGGGCTAATGGACTGTGTACTGGCCTTCTGGGAGTTAATCTTGAGTTTACTGCTGCCTGGCAGACCAATCTGCAGCTTGCTACCCCCTTTGCATTTTCCATTTTCTTACCTGAGAAATGGGGATAACTATATTTGCTTCTGCACCTCACAGTGGCCTCTGTGATTAAGTAATTAATGTGCGTAAAGTTCATTGAAACCAGAAAGAACCATATAAATGCAAAGAAGTATTATTATAACAAATCCCAAAGGCTTGTCTGGTTAATTTCCTGTGAGGCCAGACAAAAGGAGAATTGAATTGGATTTGCAGGGTGGGTGTGACAGTGTTTTGAGTTGGCTGTACCCCTGATTACATCAGATTGTTTACAGCGACTTTCAAGTGTGATTTTTCCCTCAAGACAAGAAGGGTTTAAATTAAATGACATTCTTTCATCCTGTGACTATGGGAAAGATCTATTACTATTTTCTAATTCCAAATTTTATTTGACACCAGCCTCCATTTTGCAGTCAGTGAGAACTTACTTAGTACCCACACACGGAATATGTGTATGGAGAGGGACCAAAATCCTTCACTTTGTTAAGCAAACTCTTCTGTTCAATTTGGTATTGGTATGCGTCATGCTCTAAGACTGATACCAAGCTGAAAAAGGCACAGCCCTGCGTTATAGGAGGTCACAGTCAAGTCGGGGAGACGGAGCCCTACAGAGACAACAAGATTGCAAGGGCCGTGGGACTGTCACCATCTAGGCACAAAGGTCCTCCAAGAGTGAACGTCCTAAAACACAAACCCAGGCTATTCCCGCTGAAACCAGTGCTCAGGATAAAATACAAACTTTAATATGGTTTAAATAAGCTTTACAATCCAGCTTCTGATTAGTAGCCGGCACCGTCCTCACCCTCTCTACCTCGCACCCAGCGCTGAGGTGAGCCTTACCATTCAGCTCCAGCTCACCCCATCCACCCAGCGTTGCATCACTTCCGGCAGGAAAGTGCACTTCCGGCACGCTGGGCAGGAAAAGCCCTTCTTCCTATGCCCCCCCTCCTCCATCCTACCGCCATCCCCATCCCCTCCACCATCCCCCGCTCTCACTCCTCCCCCTTTGCTTAGTTTCTGGCTCGCTCACGATGCTTCAGATTTCAGTTCAGAGTCACATCCTGAACCTTCCTGAGGCCTCCGGTCATTCTTCTGTGACCATCAACTTGAATGTCTCCTATCTTAGCAGTTGCTGCCCAGGAGGACGATTGCCTGTCCTCTCGTGTCTTGCACTAGACGGTTAGCTCAGAGACAGCGACGTACAGCGCTCATAGAGCAGCAGCTCGGCCAGTGTGGAGAGACGAAGTATTCCCGTGAACGAACAGATGAGTGTCTACACTAGCCGTGCGCCCAGAACTGTGAAGCGCATAGCTTCGCTACAAGAGTAGGAAACGCCTTCTGTTTTCATTTCTCCAGAATTATTTTTCACCTTGAGGAAATGATGTCTAAAACTAGAATTTACAGCTAAGACCGCCTTCTTACACTGTGTCTCCTTAGCAAAGATACTGTTTACACAAAAACAGGTTTCTAGTTTTTAAATGCAATACTCTCATAACAAAAATACCAACCTCAAGTGAAAAAGTTTTAGCGTACTTTTAATTAGAACACTGAATTGAGTTTTGTGCGATCCATTTCATTCCTAAAGGGTGGAAACGGATTTATTGGCATGTTTGATCACACTATCCGAATTGAGTAAGATAAGTTTTTCAAAAATTGTCATGTTGGTTGTCAATTTTCATTTTCCCCCCAAAATCCATTTTGACATTGATCCAAGCCTATTCTGTAAAAATGGTATTTTACTGCATATGATTATGTACATCATGTTGCTCTGCGGCTGTTCCATAGCAGTTTCATCAATCAATCAACAGCACTTATCGAGTGCCTGCTAGGCAAATGCTCAGCGCTGAGGTGGAAGCCAAGGGGGAAGAGAGAAATCGTATAATTAGCCTGTTTCCTGGCTTCAGGCAGTGTGAAATCTAGTTAAGGAGTTAACTGACAAGTACAAACTGATTTTTATAAATCAAAATAATGATGTAACAGGAACAAATCTGGATCCACAAACTTAAGAAAACATTATTATTATTATTATTATTATTATTATTATTATTATTATTATTTTACTTCCTCGATACTCCAAGTGTGGCTTGAGAACCACCAGCACCACCATCAATGGGAAGCTTGTTAAAAACTCAGATTCTCAGGCCTGATCCTGGAACTACTGAATCAGAATCTGCATTTTCACAGGGCCCCTGGGTCATTGGTTTGCATGTTAAAATTTTTGAAGCACTGTTCTGGTAAGACATTTTCTTTTCTTTCTTTTTTTTTTTTTTAAGATTTTATTTACTTGACAGAGACCACAAGTAGGCAGAGAGGCAGGCAGGGGCGGGGGTGGGGGGGAAGCAGGCTCCCCGCTGAACAGAGAGCCCGATGTGGGGCTCGATCCCAGGACCCTGGGATCACGACCTGAGCCAAAGGCAGAGGCCTTAACCCACTGAGCCACCCAGGCGCCCCTGGTAAGACATTTTCAAAGCAGTCAGCAGATGACCCAGATTGGATCACCTGAGGACGCTACTTAGAACTGCAGATTCAGCTGAGACCTACAAAATCGTACTTTCTGAGTAAATCCCGGAGTGTGCAGTTACACGAAGCATCCTCAGGGTAAGGCATAAGCTATCTAACATTTGAAAACCTTTGCCACACTACCTAGAAATCAGGTAGGATTTCATGATTATGAAATTGCAGTTCATTTTCAATAAATAACATGAAAATATATATGTAAACATTGAATAACGCATTTATAAATTCTGATGAAGAAGAAAAGAATGCTCTGATATGTGTTGGATTGATCACAAAAGTACAAAATGCTTAATTTTTTAAAAAAATTATAATTATATTCCATTGCCATTCAACTACACTTAACAAAAATTCATTTACTGCCTGCTGTGGGTAAACTATTGTATTATTACTACAATGATTCCTTAACTGAATATACATTTACGAATTTTCTGTGATGTGTCCGGGGATGAATTGGAAAAATAGGACTAAAATAGGATATAGAGTCATTTCTTAAGAAAAGCCGGTAAAAGAATGGGGGTTTTCTTAGAGTTTTTCTTGTAAGTGTCTTACTTCAAGAGAGGGAAGAAGAGCAGAAGGATTTGTGTGAATCTCCTAAAAGAATAAGTTTATGAATATCTTACCTTAGTAGAAGAAGTAAATATCATATTGAATATATTTTTATATTCCAAATGTATTGCTTGGAGTATATTAATTAGATGTAATTCTATACTCATCATTGAGACTAGAACACAAATATGTTGGCTTTTATTATTACTAATCTTTGCTGTGTAAGTGTATCAAGCAGCATTAGCTAAGTTATTCTGCAGTAACAAACAATCTGAAAATTTCAGTGATTTAAAAACAACAGTTTAGGGGCGCCTGGGTGGCTCAGTGGATTAAGCCTCTGCCTTCAGCTCAGGTCATGATCTCAGGGTCCTGGGATCGAGCCCCGCATCAGGCTCTCTGCTCAGCGGGGAGCCTGCTTCCCCCTCTCTCTCGGCCTGCCTCTCTGTCTACTTGTGATCTCTCTCTCTCTGTGTCAAACAAATAATAAGAATCTTAAAAAAAAATAAAAACAACAGTTTATTTTTGTTCATGCTTTCTGTGCATTGTTTTTGACAAAAGAGCACTTCATGGTAGTCAGTCAGGGACTGGGGCTGATGAAGGTTTCATTTGATACAGGCTTCTGTGATTGGAGAATCAGGGGAAAGGAAACATAACAGACAAACACGGGGGCTCACGCAGCTTCTGCCTGGAAGTGACACATGTCACTGCTGCTCATATTTCATTGGCCAAAACAAGTCACATGTCTGCCCAAGCTTAACAGAATGGGAATGTATAATCCTTTTGCATGAAGAGACAATAAATATATATATAGTCTATCATAGTTAGCAGGTAAAACAGTTGATCAAATAATAATTAAGCCAATGAGACTTAAGCTCCGAGTTCTAGTGTAATAGAGAGGGCTATATTTTAGTAAGAAGCAGAATTAGGGGAAGAAAAAAATAGCAGGGCAAATCCCCAGACAAGGGGTAGAGTTGCTGTAATATACATCTTATTCGTTCAACAAATGCCCTGAGACTCAGTGTAGTCCCTCTGACTTTCTTCTTCATCTAACCAATGAATTAGACCCAACTGTATTCAAATCATTATCCAGAGGAGGGAGTCATTAGCTCTTTTCCATGGCCACCATTTCTTCCCCAAAAGGAAACACCTTAATATTGAAAGCATCTAGTTTGGCGACCAGAGGGGAGAGATACCCACTACCTGGGGGATTCATTTTCTTCCATTTGCCCATCATATCCATCCTCTTCTCTTTATTGAAGTGCCTGGTATTAGGAATTCTTTATTGCACTAGTTTATGCTGGTTAGGGAGGGATGGGATAATTCATTTCCCACAGCTTGAATTCCTTCATCAAATAAAGAGAAGTTTTCTATACATCATAAGCAAAACAATGCATTTGCTAAGAACTACCATTTGACATGTAAAGATACTGCTGGGAAAATTGGGTAAAATAGATTTCTTTCTTTCAAGTATCCTACATTATCCTCTTATATAAAGACGTGTAAGAGTAGAAAATTATCATTTTTTAGACTAAAGTGTCTGAATAGTGGAGAAATGGAAGCCAAGGGAAAAAAATGTTAAAATGAGACCAAATTGCCTGAGGACTCCCATGTGTGGCATATGATGGACAGATGTGGCCCACTAGTTAAAGAAAGCCAATCTGGTGGTGGTGTGCATTCAACAGTGTGGAAGGACTTAAGTCACAGGGATCAAGAAGGAGGATGCTGCAGTGGGATGGACAGGAGGGAATGACAGAACTGAAAAGACCTGTTGACCAACGGGAGGCAGAAGAGGGGTCAAGAACCACTGAACACCAAACTTGTTTACTCCCCCTAGGGAGTCTCTACCTGTTTGAGAATTTTCCATTGATAGGCAGTAAACACCAGGATTCAGAAAGTCCATCTGAACTGAAACCACCATCGAACTAGGATTTCAGAGCTTTTCCCTCAGGGTTTTGTTTTATTGAGCAGAAGCATAACCAAAATCAGGTTACAAATGTTAGTCATTGTCCCTGTGGGTGAAGTTGCAGCCAGGTAGTAAGCTCTTAGGATCCCTTATCTGGCCTCTCATGTCTCTGGGGTTCTTCCTTGGATATCCTTGACCTGACAAAACATGTGCCTCTTAGAACCATTCCAGGTGCTACTTATTTGCTTGCCAATGAAAATCCCATTCTTGTTTAGGTGGCATTATTCCTCTTTATTCTGTCACTGTGCAACCAGAGAACAAATGTCCAGGTTTCTGTGGCAATATGGAGATTTTGGTTCTAAAATCCTGTACCATAGGAGAAGAGACTGGTAGACTTATTTGGGTTGATGAGATCTTCCAAGACCATGAGGACCCAATAATGGAGCAACATGAGCCCATTTTGTTCCCTCTGGTCAGTGAAAGGCCACGGAAAATGTAAAGGGAACCCTCAGAAGTCAGTAAGGGAATATCCATAGTCTCTTTCTTCAAAAGCCTCTTACTCAAATAATATTCCTAAATCTCCTCCTGTTGATAGGTAATATGTGTCATCAAATAGGGAAGGTGAAGGACAATGATGACAGGCAAATACTGTGAGGAGATGGGGGGAAAGAAAAAATAAGGGAGGGGAGGAAAAATTGAGAAGATGTCTCTTTAGGCATGTTGCATAAATAGGAAGTGAGTTAATCTATCAAGAATAAATAGTGTGGCAGTAGGATTAACACATTAGCAAAATGGCTTCTCTCATATCTAACAGTGATGTGGAAGCATTTGGTGGGTCGTACGTGATCCTCATGCAGAGCCGAGGACCAGCTGTCATGCCAGGGCAGGGATGTGTGTAGATCCACGCACATCCTTTCTGAGGTCTTGTTGGGACAGACAGTCCTACGTATGGAGTCAGCATGGGACAAAGGAGGTACAAAGTGGATAGTACTTTTCAGACGTGTACATACTGCTATCCTCCACTTTACCTGGATTCCAGTACACACCCTGGTGAGCAACTAGGTGAGGGCCCTGTGAGGTCAAATCGTGAGTCAGACAGGTTTTGACAGGGTTTGTTGTTAAGGCTGTATGTTCCATCCAGCCTAACCATCCAGAAACATCCAGATTAACATAATTTGTATTTTACTTCTAGGGGTTTTTTTCCCTCTTAATTGCTCCCAACCAGGGACAGTGTAAAGAGATGAAGGTGGGGAGGGGATATAATTTATGGGACTTTTAAGGAAGGTAAAAGCTGATACCATGTTGTTCTCCTTTTAATGACGATTTAAATAGGGTCTCTGTCACTTTACAGGCCTACTAGAGGTCCTCAACATTTTTTAGGTTTACAGATCCCATGAGAAGGGAGAGACTGAGAGACACAGACTATCACAAAACTATTTTACAAACCCAAAGGCAGGGACAACAATTGCCACATTTTTTTTTTCATCTTCAATTCTAGAATCTGTATATCTCTCAAGAGAAAACTAATTCCGCAATTTATGATGCATTTATGACTCCTTTACACTTAATTTTTCAAAGCCGCATTTTTCAGATAATACTCAGATATCAGAAAGACTGTAGGCCTCTTTGTTAAGCCACTTTAAGAAGTAATTCTTTCAATATGAAGAAAGCAGACTTTACCTAAACTTACTAGAATTTTTTCTTGAGTTTGATTCAACTCTTGAGTATCTCAGAGCTTGTAGGATTTCAAACATGAAACAACCTGCTCTCCAATCTAATTATCAAGCTAAGCTTTCACTGACGAGGTATATTTTATTTATCAGACACTTATGTCATCAAAGGTTTTAACCAACTCTATATTGGGCAAGACCTGGCTACCTTCCAATTTATAATGTGCCATCTGATCGCTCCAGAGCCACAGGGCCAACAATTATCCAAGTCATCTGTACGGACACAATAAAAACAGATTAGCCATCTAAAACAAATGGATTTACAATTAGGTCATTAAGAAGATGGCCACCCCTCTCACCCCTTTCCTCCATCTCTGTCAGAAAGAAGGTCAGTGTGTGTGTGTGTGTGTGTGAGAATGTGCGCGCACGCGCATGCGTGCGCGTGCTCATTTCCCATTGTTTCTCCCCTAACCCCTGCGGTGTTTGAGTGAAAAACCTATAAACTTACCCCAGGTTTTTTATCTTCTGCCATTCTCCTCCGTCCTGCCTTAGGTCATTTAAATAAATGTTTGCTGCTTGGATCCATTTGTCCTGGTGGCAGTGATTAATGCACCTGTTTGGTTTAATTTTATATGCATTTTATATCACCCATTGTGCATTTTCAGATTTATTAAATAAGTACGCCATCTTTTCACACATGGTCAGTGGGCATTTTAGGTAGACAATGTGTAGGTGTGTGTATACCTTATTTCAAAAACAATTTTCTTTTCCTTTGAAAATATGAGTACCTATAGCTCTAACTGCCTACAGTTATGTTGGTTTTTTAATGCACATGCTCCATGCAAAAGGAAGACAAAGCTTTAACAATTGGCTTTATCAACTTAAAACAAAACAGCTTTAAATTTTAACTCTTTATCAACAATGCATTAAATAGATTTCCTAATAACTCATCCAGAAACAAATATCTACACTTTTCTTAGCAAACACCTTAAGGCTAGGAGGTTTTATAATACAAATTTGTAAGCAGGATTTTTAACTGACTTTTGTAAATTAAGTTTCATTAATGTGGAAAGTCCCATTTTGATTTTAGGCAAAGATTGTTCTATCCTTTCACTTGCAAAGATTATTTAGTGCCAAGACTATTATTTCAAATCCTGGGCCAGCCAATCAAACTTCTTAAGAGGATCCTTTTATCTTTGATTCATGTCAAATAAATAAGTCCGCAGTGAAGATGTATCATTTCAATATCACCCGCGATTTCCAGCTCTGTCACCAGAAATACAATGACTGTCACTAGACCTAGCAGATTAAATGAATGATCTCAAAACTTTTTTCTTTTTCTGTCTTTAATATACTAAAGGCAATGTTCGTTCTTCAATAACTACTTTTCCAATTTAAATACGGTGCCACTAAGGAGAACTGTGACTCAGAGTGGTGTCCAGGAATAACTGACACACACACACACACACACACACACACACACACAACTGAAAGGCTAAAGTTAAACAAAGGCTCTTGATTGAAAGACTGTGACCATCAAGACCTATAGTTTCAATCACAATCTTTAAAAATCCCCAAAGTATTTAAGGATTCTTCAAAGTTCTGCAAACGTTTGATTCAAAGTTTAAAATACATTTTAAACTAATTTAAAAACTATGATTAAAAAGCCACAATTCCACAATAAGGCATTTTGCCTATAACAGACCATCAACATGTTAATTAGAAAAACTAAACTAACTTACTTTCATGCCAACCTCAGAATCCATCCTCTTGTCATGTCTGTGTATGTCTCACCTCTAGCATACGTAAGGTTGAGATGCTGGCTCTGCAGGGGGTTTTGTTTGCTTGTTTTTTGGCTTATTTGATTTTAAAATTCAGACTTGAACATGTCTATATCTATAAAAGATGTTTCTCATGAGCACAGATGCTTGCCATGGCACAATATTCAGTTAGGCAACAACAAATAAATCAATTATAAAAATTCATGTTTGGGGGCGCCTGGATGGCTCAGTGGGTTAAGCCACTGACTTTGGCTCAGGTCATGATCTCAGGGTCCTGCGATCGAGCCCCACATCTGGCTCTCTGCTCAGCGGGGAGCCTGCTTCCCTCTCTCTCTCTGCCTGCTTCTCTGCCTACTTGTGATCTCTCTGTCAAATAAATAAAATCTTTAAAAAAAAATTCATGGTAGTTCAGCACTTACGTTCTGTGTTCTTCACAGGACCTATTTGGTTTAGTTCTCACACCCTATAAATTAGGTACTCTTATTATTTAAACAGATGAAGAAATTAAGGCGTAGAGAGTTCATTTATTTGCCCAGGGCCTTGCAAGTGGTAGGTGGAAGGAGTGGGATCTAAACCTACACCGTCCAGCTTTCATGAGTACACTGTTAACCAACTGTTTCTCAAACTTTTCAAAAAGGAGATTCTTGAGATCTATCTTTCCATATTATGTCTGATCATGGAAAACTCTGCTATTTATGGTCTATGGCATAAAGGAAGTTTATTTTATCTGTTATTTTCATGTTAAGCCATTCGTGCATGTAATCATTGACCCACCCAACAGATGTTTACTAAGAATATATGATTGTTACTGGTAATAAAAAAAAAAAATAGAAAACACAGTTCTTGCCCTGAAGTTCACAGTCCAGTTTGTGAGACAAGCAATTCCAGATGATAAAAATACTCTAAGTGATATGATAGAATAAAACAAAGTTTTGTGGGAACATATAAGAAAATTGCTTCTCAGAGTGGAAAGGGAAAAAAGACTGAGCTGAATCTTTAAGAATGAATAGGAGTCAATAAATCAGATAGAGATGGGGAAACCATTCCAGATAGAAGAAGTCATTAGTGGGAAACTTCCAGTAAGTAATACAGTATGGCTAGAGTTCAGGGTTTAATGTGCGGGAGAGGGTAGAGATGTTGGAAGACGAACTTGGAGAATTAAGTAGGATGATAAAAAGAGGGTTGTATGTGCTTTGCAAATAGTTTGTGTTTTGGTATGAAAGGAATAAGGAGTCCTTGCAGATTTTAAGCAAAGAAATAACCTGATAAGGTTGGAGAAATAAATTAAAAGGGAAGAAGGGAATGGATGAAGTAGACAATAGGTATAATCCAGATGGAAAATGATACAGACTGAAGTAAGGAACATGGGTGTTCCAGTGGCAATGAGGAGTGGCTCCATTAAACTAAAGTATCTTGCTATGGAGTCAAGAAAATCTTTCATCCTCCAGTGACAGAGGATTAGAATATGAATTTGGGACTACTGGCAATTTTTCCCCTCACCTAAGAGGCCAGTCTCTGGTAGAAAATAATGACGCCATCATTTAGAAAGACATAGAAGTGAGAGATGTCCACCTTTGTCCAAATGTTACTAGCACTTTGCTAGTAAATTGTTTTTCTCTTTTCACTTGTAACCAATCATCTTTGAATAATACAGGCAGAAGAAACTTACTTTTGAACCAAGGATTATAAGACTGGATCAAGTGGAAACCTCAATTTATTACTTCTTTAGCTCTTTCCTCTGCCACTTATTTGGTAACTTACAGTTGCCAAAATATTAAGATAGTCAAAGAGAATGTCACCAGAGATAATGTCTTCCTTGTCCCTTTTCCCACAGTTTGCACAGTTGAGGGCTTGTTCATTCATTTATTCAGCAATTGTTTGTTGACTGTCTACTCCTCTAAACACAGAGGATAAAACACTGGAGTGGGAGGAATAGAAGTCTCAGCTCTCACAGAGCTGACATTTTCATGGAGGTGTATAATGTAACCAGAAACTGTAAAGAAACTAGGGATTCTGTCATATGGAAAATAGTTGATGTTCAAGGTGTATGTTCTCCTGGTGCTCCGGTGAGCTTGACTTTACTTGCAACATTGCTTAATCTTTTTTTAGACTCCCCGCTTGGACCCTTGTTTAGCCAACCGTTTCAGATCTGTCAAGTCACTGCATATTTCCTTACTAGTTCACTTCTGTCCTATCATGCTTATAAAGCTATATATTCTTTTTTAAAGATTTTATTTATTTATTTGACAGATAGAGATCACAAGTAGGCAGAGAAGCAGGCAGAGAGAGAGGGGGAAGCAGGCTCCCCGCTGAGCAGAGAGCCCGACGTGGGGCTTGATCCCAGGACCCTGAGATCATGACCTGAGCTGAAGGCAGAGGCTTTAACCCACTGAGCCACCCAGGCACCCCTATAAAGCTATTTATTCTGATGACACCTCTAACTAGCTATGTGCCCTTGGATAAATTACCGCCTTAACCTCAATTTCCTCATCTGTGAAAAGGGTGTTCATGAGTATTACATAAAACAACTCATGTTGGGAGCTCCTAATAGTGATGGATACATAGTAACACCTCTTAGCTATGTTGTTGATGATGGCAATGATAATGAGGAGGAGAAGGTAATGAGAAAGAATTAATGTGTGTTAGATATTAGAAATTATTGAATCTCTTGGGGTCAGCTTTTTTTAAATAAAGAGCCAGATGCTAAATATTTTAGGCTTTGCAGGCTATGTGAAAATTTGTGATAACTATTCAACTCTGCCACTGTAGAATGAAAACAGCCATACACTATACATAAACAGATGGGCTTGTGTTAGAAGATGAGAGAAGGATAATGAGGTATCCCCAAACTGAGAAGACACTTTGATATCAGAAAATGAAGCAGGCAACTCCATAGAGTTTACACAGCATTTTATTCAGGATAAACAACTAATGGGGGCAGGGAGAGGTGGGAGGAATTAGGCAGACAACGATCAAGCTGCAAAGTTACTCTCTGCAAAGTCTAGACTTTAGTTCACAGATTTTATAGAGCCAAGGAATGTGTAGAAGGGCATGGTAATGAGATCATAGAGTTCGCCTGCACCTAACTGACAGCCGACCTTTATTAGATCTTGTGGCACTACCTGTGCATCAGGAAGGGGAAAGACTTTGTTATCTCTAACAGATTCATGGGAGGCCAAAACAAGCCTTTCCCTACCCTGACTTTGGTGGACGTTTCTAAGGTATATATAGTGATCTCCAAGGGACCCGGAACACATAGCCCTAAGAAAGGTTATCAAGCAAATATGAACAAGATGGAGGACCAAAGATAGAGTCAGTGTTGTCAGCACTCCCAAAGTATGATTGTGTTCCAGTAAAACTTTATTTACAAAATCATTTGTTGGGCAGGTTTGGTCTGCAAGTTATAGTTTGTTAATCCCTGAACTAGATCACAGGATTTCTAAATCTAGGAGGGCTTTGTGTAACAGTCATGCAATCTAAAGGATAAATACCTTTTAGACAAAAGCTTTGGCTGACTTTCAAAAGAAGCCAATTAATTTTAGGGATAGTTAATTCAAATAAAGAGTTTTATTTGCATTAAACCAAATAGAAAATGTAGCATAAACTCTCATATGCATTAAACATGGCTTGCAATTATACTGTAAATTCCAAACGTACTAAAGAAGATCATGGCCAAGTGTTATAAAAAAGTGTTTTACTATGAGATTATGCCTAGCTGCTGATGGCCAAAAGTGCTCCAGAAGAAATTTTAAAATGAATGTGAAATTCAGCACTCATACTTTATCAGATTTAGGGGAGAAGTAGAATATAATTGTGTAGATAAATGTAAACTAGTTTCCATTAGTGTTTTTTTTTTTAATAATGTGCACTTAATACCTCACTTCTTTTTTCTCCTAAAAATAGTCTTTAATCCATGGTGCCATTTTACTAGAGATGGCATCTAAAATTTGAAGAAAGACAGTATTCCTTTCATAAGGAAGTTTGTTTCAACAGAAATTTTGTACAAGTAGAGTTAAAGCTTAGGAATGCATTGATGTTTATCCTGCACTGTTTAAAGGAGAGAAGCTGACTCTGGCAGACCTGAGTGTTTCAGTGCCTAATACAATAAACACAGTAATGGAAGATAATACTTTTCCAAACTTGAATAAAATATTCCATAGAATAGTCCATAAAATAGCAACTCACTTTTATCAGATGTGCTGTTTATCAAACTACCTATTAATTATTCACATGATTTTCCAGATACTAGGAAGATGGAAACAAGATCATGTTCCCATAACCTTTCTTAATAATAACTACTACTTATTGAAGGTTGACTATAACTCTAGCCCCATAAAAAGCACGTTTTATGAAGTTAAGTCATAACCATTTGCTATAATGGGGGTATTATCTTCATTTTATAAGTGGAGAAGCCAAGGCTTTGAAAACTGTGCAAAGTTAGCTAGTAAGTGCTGGACCTTAATTTAAATCCAAGACTGATTATCCCTAATACCCATACTATTAACCACTGCTTATTCTTGCCATAGGATAGGAATAACCACCCACTGGAAACTATTAAAAAGTCCTTCTGTGTGATAAACTCAGCTCTCTTGAACTTGGCTGATGTGAGTCAGTTGCTAAGACTATAATGTTAGGAACATGTCTTTGAACACCAGGTGTTCCAACATGGTTAAGTGCCAAAAAACTGACCCAGCCAAACTTTCTCCTCAGTCAAATATCAACCAATTTTCATCATTAGGGGGGTTGTTTTTAATGCTTCTAAAGAGTAAATAAATACAAGGTAAAAGCGAGCATAAATTCTAGAGCCAAATTTCCTGTACTCATATCCCAATATCTTCCCTTACTAGCCATGTGACCTTGGGCAGATTAATTAAGCCTGAGCTTATTCATTTATAGAGAGGATAAAATTAGATAACCTATGTAAACCATTTGGTATAGCACTCAGAAGTTAGTAAGAAACAATCTGTATCTTAAAAGAAGAACTCATCGCTCGGATAGTTGATTGGCAGTGTTCAAAAGCAATCTTTTAAATGTTACCCTCTACTGTACCAAGGCCAAAATGACTGACTGCTTTGTTTTGAGTAATAAACCCACATCTATGGTAGAGTACCTATAATAGAAAAAGTTCCAATTTTTCAACTGACCCTCATTTTCCCCTTGTCATGTCTAGTAAATTTTAGACTTTATAGTAAAATGCAAGATGTTCCTTCTAAATAGCATTTCAAACATAAAACCCAAAATTAGAGATTTGATAAGCCAACCCAGATTCTGCCCACTTAATGACTTCCCAGTGACTTCCATCGTAAGGTTCAGAGCAAAATTTTTTGGTACTAAAATTATTTAAATACATAAGAAACTATCCCTCAGGACTACTTGCTTCAGGCATGGAAACCAGAAGATGAATTACCCAGCTGAAGCCAGATAAACAGTGTTCTGCTAACTTGGGCATTGCATTTAAAGACTGACTAAGAAGCATGCAATACTCTCAGCCTGCCATTTACACTACACCAACCTCACTTGATCAGATCAGCTTCTTCAAAACCACACGGCAGCTCTATCGTATACACATCTGGACATTTGAGAAAATGTGAATCAAATGGCTGTTAGTTAAGTCTGACAACTTGAGATTTGGGACTCAATCTTCCAGATAAATACAAAATTAACTGGACAATTGCTCTACTCTGAACCAGGTCTTTATGTCTAACTATGTCTGTTTCTGATATTTTTCTAAATATGTGCTTGTAAATACCAATTAGAATATATAGGTACTAGTGCAAGTGATGTGTCTTTCTCTCCTCTCCAGAACATTACAGCATAATTCTGAGTTTTAGAAATGAAGAATTACAAAATTATTTCACAAGTAAGGACACTCAGAGAGATGGTGGAAGAGAGTCATGTGGCATTTGAAGGTGTCACATTTTTTAGATCCCAACCATATCCCTGAAAATTAATTTCAGTCTCTGAGTGGGTCACAATGCAAATATTATTACAGACCAAAAATTGCCAAATCAAATAATTGCCTTGTCATAAAATGAAATTAAGAAAAACTATTTAGGACTTCTTTTTTCCTCCCAAAAGTATTCTTTAGTATATAAATTTATTAATATTCAAAAGATGCCGTAGGTAGATTTACCATCTACCACAATTTTTAATTTACTTGTGCTGTGTTTTAAGTTTTACTTTTTTGTTTTTTTTCCATTATAAATATTCTCTGGAGTATCAGTTACAAGTAGTTCAGTACATTCAATATACTATAATAAGTATTAATGAAGTATTTGCAGTTTATGGCACTTTCTGTGCTCCTGAAAGCACTTTCATGAATAGTATTATTGATCACTAGACTAGCAAAATTTCACTCATCCTTTGAGGCCCAATTTAAATCCAACCTCCTCCATAAAACTGTCTCTAATCACCGCAGCTTTAAAAGACACTGACTCTCTTTGAGTACATATTTTCTGCCCATAAATTTGTTTTTTATCTTTTATTCTCCATGACCATTAATAAATTAATTATCTGCTCCTTTGTACATCTGCTCACCTGCTCATTCATCCATTTATCCTTTAGTAAACATCTCCTAAGTACATTCTACATGTTAGTCATTGTATGACAATCTGAAGACATTAAATTGTATATATATATATAGTAATTGCTTATAATAAGGGTATCATATATAATATGACAAGAGAACCAGAGGTCAAAAAATCTAGTTTTGTCCAGGGGAGTCAAAGAAAGTATTGCAGAGGAAAAGACATTGGGACCGGGTCTTTCAGGATGCATAAGAGCTTGCTAAGTGAAGAAGGGATCATTCCATACAAGAGAGACTAGAAAGTCATAAAAAGGCATGGGAGTTTTCAAAAGTGGACAGATTTTCACCAGTATTTCATCTCATAGCCCAGATGCATTACTTCCTAAGGCCACTTTCTTAGGAGCACCAACGCTTTCTGTGTTCATGCTTGAATAGAAACATAGTCACATAAGTGCCTGTCTGGAAAGGACCCTGCAACAGAACTAGAAGTTAGTCTTCCAAATGTCAGAGTAATTAAGTGACCTTCTAAGTGAGACACCCTGTTTAAACAGAATGCCTTTATGTGAAAGGGATGAACTGACAAATCCAATGTTAGTTGACACAGAACTATAAAATCTGATCCTCTGGAAAAACATATACAACAGATGACAGGACCAGACACTAAGCTTTTTGTGCAAGATGCATGTAATACAATATGAAAAGACATCTTGGTTAACCAGAATGCTCAGATTATCCATGTAGATGGTTAGCTGGAAAGTCATTTGTTTCCCCAGTTTTAGTTGGGAAGTTTAAGTTTCCTTCTTTGGTGGAATGAAGTATGCTAGATATTTCTAAACCTTGGGTAATCTGTAGAGATCTTATCTCGTGTTCATATTTTTACACTTCAGTTACTACTGGACACTACCAAAAATGTATAAAGGAGATCCAAAGGAAGGGTCATTGACCTCTACAAAAGAAGCTGATTTCCTGAGGAAATCACAAATAAAATCCTATTTTGTGTATGTAAAAGCCAAGTGACTAGGAGAAAACAGAATCTGGAGAACTGGATTTCTGCTAGTTTAGTGTGGATGGGCGGGGAGCGGGGGGCAGGGGGAGGGGTGGGGGTCGAATGACAAGAGTATTTCTACCATTAAGCTCCATCCTGGTTAGATTCTAAATATTATCTTTCACAATTGTTTTAAGCTTTACCTGTAGCTATGCTGGCAATACATTTCCCACTAAAAATACAGATATGTCATCTGGCAAAGGAATTTTTGGTGATTAAAAAATGTATTTAGGGGATCCTGGGTGGCTCAGTGGGTTAAAGCTTCTGCCTTCGGCTCAGGTCATGATCCCGGGGTCCTGGGATGGAGCCCCGCACCGCACTGGGGCTCTCTGCACAGCAGGGAGCCTGCTTCCCTCCCCAACCCCCACCCCCCACCTCGCTGCCTACTTGTGATCTCTGTCAAATAAATAAATAAAATCCTTTAAAAAAAAGTATTTAAATAAAGTGTTTTTTAAAATATTTTTTAAAGTCACATTTTGTTATTTGCCTATTTAACTTTTTTGACAGTAGAAACTGTGTTCTAAGAGAAGCAGTCCCAAGATGAAAATCTGTGCTCAAGTAATTTATTAGGAAGTTCCCAAAAACCCATGGAAGGGAATGGAGGAAAGAACAATGAAAGAGAAGAAGGAAGGGTGCCATCTCAGCGTGCCTCAAGGATAACTTCAGACTGATTCTGCAGAATGATGGGCTGTGAGGTTTGCCTCTGAGGTGACAAAAACAAGAAAGGTGGGCTTTTGTACTCCAGCACTCACTGAATTAGGGCCACTGGAGGCACATGGAATTTTCCAGGCTCTATTGTGGTAGCCTGAGGGCAGTCCACAAGAAAAAGACAGGTTCTGGCTACTGGAAAAAAGGAGTATGTTTGAAAAAAGAGACAACAGAAAGGAGGAAAGAAAACGAAAGAAAAGAAGAAAGACAGAAAAAGGAAGAAAGTGGAGAAAAGTAGAAGGAAAGAAAAAAAGAGAGGGAGAGAGGGAGAAAGAAAAGGAAGAGAACAGCAATAAGGGAAAGATGCATGAGATATAAATGGAGCACTGATAGAGGCTCACAGGAAATGAAAAGAATCTAGAAAAATGTTGAATGTGTAATCTGATACTCATTATAATTTTCCTTACCTGCATTGCTTGTCACTTAGGGAAACTTCGTTATTAACCTTGTTAACCCCAGCGTCCAGGGAGGCCCGCGTACTTAGGTGGGCCAGCGATGAGTGCAAATCATGGCACTTTGTTCACGGTCTATGCACCGTTCTCCCTTTGGATACATCAGTGACACCACAGTAACATACTCTGAAGAAATTCTGTCCAAGTCAATTAGCACAATCCTATAATATGTTTTGGTTGACGCTTGCTTGTCATTTTCTTTTGGATGCTTTCTGAGCTTGAAATTTTGTAACCCACATTGGGTCCCCCTGTCATTAGTGTGAGGTGAGAGAGTATGCTTCTGTATGAAATAGGCAGGTATGTATTAGCTTGATTTCTCATCAGGGGAGAGAACCGTAAGGTAATTTGCATGCTCTGATGCTTCAAGATAACTTAAAAGTTATCTCTGCTTTCCTTGACATTGATGAAACAAGACTATACCCACAGGCGATGGCTCAAGGTCACACTTTGGATTTCCCTTCATCTTTGATTTCCCTTCATCCAATACCTGCAAATTTATATTGGTAAAATGAGCTTGCTTTGTACTGAATGACCCATCTTAATGAATACTGATGTTGTATAACTTCTCATATGCGTAGCTCTGTCAGACATTTACATGACAGTCTCTGGTGGATAAAACAGGTTAGAATATAATGGTTCTATGAATTCTTTTCTGCCTGTGGAGCTAAACATTTCTACCAGCTTTACTGAGATTTAAACATTCTCATAAAGATCTGTCGTCGATATCTTCAAAGCATATATCTTGGTATCACTATGTTTTAATATATGTGAAAATGCTACATTACGTATAAAGTTCTCAATTAACTTAAAGCATTTATTATTAAAAACATCAAAGAAAGGAACCAAATAAAATGAAACCAATTTTATTTTTGAAAATCTTGTATTAAGAAAAATTTAGTTTTTAATTTTTTTAATAAAGAAAAGAAAATTATATCCCATTCTCATTGTCTGACAAAAACACCACTAAAGCTTTCTGTACCTGTAACAAAGCCTTATCACATGTGCATGCAAGAATGTGGATATATACATCTACAGATTTCTATTTCTAAGCAAATATTGGATCATGCTACACATACTTTGCAAATCATATTATCACTGAATAATATATCATCAACAACTTTCCATACCAGTCCATAAGATCTACTTTATTCCTTTTAAAATCCTCATAATAATGCATAATATGGAGATACCATATTTATTTTTATCTATTCCCTATTAATGGACATTTACATTATCTACTAACGGACATTTACATTATCTCTAAATGTTTGCTCTAACAAAAAATACTCCAAACACTTTCTTTGCACTTTAACACATACAAGTATAGATTTCTAAAATGGAATTGCTAGATGAAAAAGTAAGCACATTTTAAATGTTGAGAGATATTGTGAAATTATCTCTTAAGGAATTGCATCAAAGTCTACTTCCCCCAATGGTATGAATCACCTTCACCTCTTATCACCACAAAATTATATTAATCTTTTAATTTTTTCATTATGATTGGCTTTTGTATTAACTATGTGAATTTCCTGTTCTTACTTCTTGCACATTTTAAAAATTTGCTCTTTTGTGTTTTTCATATTGATTTGTAATATGTTTAGAATATTATTTGGAGAAATATAATTTATACATATTATACATATTATACCCCAGTTTCTTCTTGTCATTTTGCTATTATATCTTTACTTGCAAAGAAGTTTTAAATTTTCAAACTTTTTTTCTTTTATGGTTTTTGGGTTTGAGATTTTCCTTTTTAATCTATCCTCATCCCTAAATTTTAAAAAAAATGTATATTTTACTCAATAAGAATTACAGTTTTAAAATATTTTTGTGTATGGTATGAAATAATAATATAGTTTTCTCTTTCCAGTTGGAGAAAAACCATTTACTAAATTGGTCCAAATTATTCACTTACTGAATAACTCATCATCTCTCTACCAACTTGAAATATCACTTTTATCAATGAGAATGACCTATTCTAGAACCCATTCTTATACTATTACACTGTTTTAAGTAGTGTGCCTTGCTGGCATTATTTGATATTTTTAAGTTATATTCCCCCCTCTATTAATCTTTTAAAAAATGTATTTGTCTCTTCTGTTCCTAAACTTACACCTCATATTTCACTTTTGTGTTATTTTTTTTACCTTAGCCAATTAGATAAAATTTCCAGAATAATGTTAAATAGTGATGCCAGGGAATATTTGTGCCTTTTTCTTAACTCTAACAGGATAACCCCTAATGGTTCACTGTTAAGCATGTTTTGAACGGCCTATGTCTTTTTCTGCCTAGCCGCCCCTCCTATCCTCCCAGTCTTTCCATAATAAGCCCTGCTTCCTGACTATGTTTTGGGGAATGTGACTCTCATCCCCTAGACACAGTGACTGATTTAAAGATGAGCACATGACTCATGCTAAGCCAATAAAAAGTCTTCCCTAGAATTTTTCAGCTGGTGCTTGCAAGGGAAAAATCTCTCTAGCTTTTCAAGTAACAACACCAGAGATATATGAATCTGATGTTGCTGCCATCAGGCATCATGCCGTATGTCAATTCCTGAAATAAACTGAGAAATATTGAAGCTCACCACAAAGACAAAAGGATGGGAAGAGAGAGAGAGAAAGATTGAGCACAACCTATAATCATTTGTTCCTTGAGCCAGTCATATCAGAAAGGAGACTACCTTCACTCTTCCTCTTCTCAGGCAACAGGTCTTCTTAGAACTTGATTTCAGAGAATCATTTTTACCTGAGCAATGAAAACTTCATAGATTTCTCTACTTTTTTTCTCGACTTTCCCCTCAACTTTCTCTCTCATCTTTTACCTCCTTTCCTGGAATTCTTACTACAGTGAATTCATTTTGTTGGTCTGGAGAATTTGCCTTTCCATACATCTATTCTGGTTGTAATCTGGTTCTCCTTAATCTTAATAAAATCTACTTATTTCTGGTGCCAAAAGCATAAATATCTTTATAAACTTCATTTTATTTCTAAACTTTAACCCAAAGATCTATTGTATGTTAGAAGTCTCAGTTGGTAACAAAATCACAAATTCCTGTTACTTACTCCAACTTACCACTGCAATCCCAAAGCAGCATGGAGGCAACAAAATCTGATGCCTGTTCATCTCACCTGGGTTTGAGTCTGGAGCTCTACATTCCAAGAACCTCCACCACCCTGGTAACCAGGTGGCGGCACCAACCCTGTTATATCTACTACCCTAGAAGACCCCGGGCAAATAATTAAATTGGCTCAGCTTATCCATCAGTAAAATAAGATCATAATCACTACATTAAAAATTGTTATTAAGATGACAAAATGAGGTTGTAAATGAGATTGCACATGCAGATCATGTAGTGTAGTCCATGGCACATAGTTAGTACCCATCAATAGTCATTATCTTTCTTATCCTTCAAGTGAGTGGTTCTCAGTCCCAGCTGAACATCAGAATCACCTGGGTAACTTTTAAAAAAATTTCACATTCCCTCCCTACATCTCCCTGGAGTTGAGGCCTGAGTGTCTGCAGTGTTAGAATGGCCCATACGTGATTCTAACGAATATCTGAGTTAGTTAATAATCTCACATGAGCCAACCAGTTTCATCTTCCCAAAGCTCCAACTTCTTGAAAGATTCTCCTTTTATAAGCTAAATTTAATTTTCTGCGCATATTTTTATTTTGAGTAGAAAGAACAATCAAATAACATTTCCTCCTTGAAAGTCCAGTAAACACATGAAAGCAGCTATTTTTCTCCCACTGTGTCTTTTCTGCCCCTGGCTAAACTTTCCCAGTTTTTCATCCACTCCCATATAACATGATTTTAAGTCACATCATCTCTCTAGCATGTTAAGTTTTGCTGTCTAAAACAGAATGCAGCACTCCAGATTTCTTCTGATCAGCTACAAGCGAAGAGGTACTATTACTGCCCTAAGGTAGCATTAAGTGTGTTCATGTTGTTGAGAGGTTGGGAACAAAGTGCTATTAACCATCTTTGACTCACATTGTGCTTATTGTCACCTAAAACTCCCTATCATTACCTACAAAGAGATCCCCTTCTTTCTCTAAGCCCCATGTCACCACATCAGGTAGCTATGATCCTTGATCCATGAGGAAGTTCCGGTATTTATCCCTCTTGCACATCCTTTTGTTAGATTCAGTTTGTCCTATCTCTTAGATTTTACTTAAGTCCCAAATCAATCATCCAATGTGATCGCTACATTTCTACAGATTTATGACATCAACATTTTAACACAACATTAGTGAAAATATTGAAGAGGACAAGAATAAGAAGATAGCCTGGTGGCTTACCACTAGGAAATATGGGTTTTTTTTCTTTTTTTGTTTTGTATGTCACTAGACTGAGAGGCAGATTCTGAATTAGAATATCTGATTTCAATGGCAGGTTCTCTACTTGCTAGGGGAACTTAACAAATTTCCGGGGCCTCAGTGACCTCATCCATAAAATGGTAATGAAATAATGATAGTACCTGACTACTACAGTTTTTGTGAGGATTTAGTAAGTACTTCAAGTAAGTACTATCAGCAAGATACGATAGCCGATCACTGATAAAATCAGGAAGCGTTGGTTAGCGGTATGCGTTTAGATTCAGGTTGCGTTACCACTTTCCATTTAGGCGTCATTTGAAATAAACAAGTTATCTACCCTCTCCAAATCACAATTTCCCTCTGTGAAATGAAGATGATAATCATACCAACTTCACAGGGTCATTATGAGGATTACAAGAGATGATGTGTGTAAAGCACTTAGCCCAGGGGCTGGTAAATAGAGATCACTAAATTAAGTGTAACATTGCCGCTATTATTGTTGTTGTTATTTATAATATTACTCAGTTCTTCAATTCCCTGTGCGTTGTTCTCTCCATTATTTTATGTTACCCAGGTCCTTCTTTTCAAAACCAAACTACTTGGCCATCGGTGCCTAAATAAATCTTTGTTCTTTTAAGGGGAATAAAATGAAATGGAATAAAAATTTTCATGTGTAATCCCCACCCCAATTTTTATACCTTTCCCTATAATAGACTTTTAAATACACTGCTTAGAATAGCATTTCAAAGAGTTAATAAATCTTTGAAGCCTTTTATTTTTTTAGTTGTGTTTCAAGTTTCTTTTATTACAGGTAGAAAATCATGCTTTGACTTTAGAAGAGTGCTGCTGTTAATTCTGTACTCTTGAATTGCCCTTGAAATAAGGCTCAATCTTCTTGCAGTGTTATTATTGCAGTATTCTCAAGTTAGGGGGAAAAAAAGTCAGTGGATTTGAGAATACTTACCATCCTCTCTTATTGGTTCTCTGAGTACGTATGAGTTTCACACAAAATCTCCACTCAAGTGCCAAATACAAAAGAAAGTTCTGATACAGGGAAATGATGATTCATGTACTCGATTGCTTGCTGGGAAGATCTTTGCTGGGGCTCTCCTGGCAGGTGTAGACAAGAAGAGTGGTCTTGCTTCCAGCAGTCGTGTGTCACACCTCTGCTTGCTAGTCCTGATTCCTGCTCATGTTACTAGACCTGCAAATATTTTAGGTTCATATCCTCCTCTCAAGAATTATTTCCTTGGTGCCTGACTCAAGTTTGGCTCCCATTTCAGGGACAAGAGTCTACAGGAGGTCTCTGTAGTCTCTCGTGGTCTCAGAACTTTCTTTCCTGTGATTTTTTTTTTTTTCACAGACCCACATGAGCCTGCAATCCTTCCCTCCATCTGTCCCAAAAGCACTGACCCCAGAGGGATGTAATCTTGAATTCTGTGAACTACTTCATCAGCTATTACCTTGACGACTTGGTATAAATGCAGATGATGGACTTGCCAATTCATTCTGTCTTGTGTGGGATATAGAAATCTGTGTGACTAAAAAGCTTCCCAGTTAAACCTAATGTACATTTAAGTTTGGGAGCTACATTTTACACATCACTACCACATCAGTTTCCTCAAACCATGGTTCAGATCATGCCAAGCTCCTGCTCAAAATACTTTAATGTTCCTCCAATGCCTATCAAATAATTCAAGATCCCCAATCTGATCTATAAAATCACCATAATTTGGCCCCAAGAATTATCTACTTTTCTTTCTATCACTGCCATGTAGGTACCATTTACGCTAGCCAAACCCTGCCAAGGTGTTCCACAGGTCTTAGGGCCTCCATACTTTAACAAATACCTTGCCCTCCACTTGGAATACTTTCCTGCTCTCTCCTTCAGCTATCGACAGACTTCCACATCAGAGTTTTTCCTAGCCTTCCTCTCCCACTTTCACCCCTGGATAGACTTTATCCAGTCAACAACTACTTACTGAGGAGCAACCATATGCCAGAAGGTAAGGAAGGCACTGGTGATACAAAGCCTCACAAAATAGAGCCTTCATGGAGCTTACATTTTAGCTGAATTATGCCTTTGAACCGTTACCACATTTGGCTTATCCTTTTCTTATGACACCAACCTTGGATATATTATTTGTGTGTATGTCCTGTGTCCTCTCTGAAACTGTAAATTCATCTATTGTGCCCTGCAGCATCTGCCATAGCGTTGTACAATTGGCTGGTGCTCATCAAAGTGTTACTGGACTGAACTGAATTCCTCCACAGGGATGAGCACAAAGGTGGTGCTCAACATTGATTGACATTAGGCACTTCAACTACCACAGATCGTTCTCTGCAATAGAAAATATGCTTTGTGGATACCAAAACAGAGCAAAACAGGGAAAATATAAATGTGTTTTCCCAAAATATCCTCAATACTAGAAAAAGAATCTAGAATACTTTGAATTACCCTTCAGAGGAAGGTACTGAAATAATAACAAGCCCATGCATGATTTATCAGCCTCGTTGGTTAACAGAGATAAGAGAATATGCACAAGATGCCCATGTCAGCTTAATTCTCAGGAATAAAGCTGAAGAGTTTCCTTTCTTGAAACCTCAAGATAGGCAGGCCCAAGAAGAAATCACAGTAATAAAAAAGTATGTGACTAGCCTCTAAATTCTGCAATAAATGTGCTTTGTTGAACATTAGTGTCAGCGTGTCATAACGTCAACTCATTTGATGGGGCATAACTCCTGTAAGTCTTCTTGAAATGTCAAAATACAGGCTATAGCTCTTTTTTTCCTGCGGAAGAAATAGGAAATAGTAATAAATTTCTCTGCTTCACACAGGCTGCTGGACAGGTCTGTTTCCTGGCTCCCATGCTGGTTGTCAAGTGGTTATACCCCTGAGGAAAATGAAATGTTATTCCACGGGTATCCAGTGACTAGTCTCCTGTGTTTACTAAAAGGCTAAAAGGCAGAATTCCCAGTGACAAACAAGGAATGGAGGGCAGGGAAAACCTGGGGAAACTCCCCTGTTCAGAAAAAAGGTTCTGCCTACACTGTGCCTACTTCCATGCACAGCACTATGTCGGGCAAATAGTAGACAATAAATGCTTGCTCATAGGTGAATGTTGAATCGAAGTCTGGCTTCTTATCATTGGAATGTACACAGGCTGGATCTGATGCTGAAAGGATACCTTATAAATCTATGGAGTTTGGGGTGCCTGGGTGGCTCAGCTGGTTAAGCATCTGCCTTCAGCTCAGGTCATGATCCCAGGGTCCTGGGATCCATTCCCAGGTCGGCCTCCATGCCCGTGGGGAGCCTGCTTTTTTCTCTCCCGCTATCTCTCTCTGTGCTCTCTCTCTCTCTCTCTCAGATAAATAAATAAATGTTAAAATAATAAATAAATAAATAAATGATGACTCTACGGAGCTTATCCACGGGGGTGTCCAAGTGATGAGGCTTCAAAAGAAGGTCCAGAGAGACATAATTCAACATATACTGCCCACTTTCCTTTTCCAATCTGTTTGGCAGTATCCAATTGCACTAACAATTATAAGCTTCTCAAGGGCCGGGTGCACAACGCATGTGTCTTGTGTATCCTCCATTGCTCTTACACGTTTCTGAGCATTCCTGATGCATGTTTATTGGCTAATTAAGAGTGGGGGAAGAAAGGGTGGGAAACAAACAGGCGAGAAGAAATGTCGATGTCAATGCACGTGGCAAGTCCACAAGCCCCAAGAGAAAATAAGGCTTGGATTTCCAAATAAAGCTTGGGGCTTTGAGACACAGCTGCTTCTGTTCTGCCTTTCCCAGCTTTTTCTTATTGGCTCACTCCTCTGCTGCGTCCCTGCCAGGGTACCATCACTGTGCCTGATGGCAAATAGAAACTAAACATACATTATAGCTCCTCTCCTTGTCTCTTCACAGTAAGTGGACCTTTTCTTTCGCCTTTTGGATCCTCTTCCTGCATAATGAGCCATCTTTTTGGCTAGCTCCATGGAAATTCCTTGAAAACATAGGAGGCCACCTCTTGCCACTTTATTAAAAACCTCCTATATCCTTTGGGATAACTAACAAGAAAAGTTTTTCTTTTTATTGTTTTTACCCAACCAAAGATCTCATGATTCAAAGAGAAGTCTAAATCTGAAGAGATTCAAATGATTCCTTCAGAGTCGGCACACTCAAAAGCATTCAAAGTCACATAAGCCTTTCTGAGAACAGCTCTCACTTTAAGAATAGTCCCAAGTACAGTCTATTGACATCATCAGCAAGACTGCAAACTCGGGTGGTCCCAAGCCAAATCCTCAAAATGGCTTTGTCCTCAACTTGCATTCGATACCTCCGACTAGCCAGGGCAGATATTAAATAAGCATGGTACATCAGGATGGTGAAGTAGCTACCAGATTTGTCAGGACTTGCAAGGGTAGTGTGGCTTTATAAAAAGACTCTCAGTTTAAAGGAAAGAGCAGACCCTGTTTTCAAAGCTGGCAAGTCAATTATTAACTATGTGACCCAGGTTAAGTGACCTCACCTATGTATAACCCTCTTATTTCAGAGTGAATATGTATTCCACAAATTCTGATAGACATTCTGAGGATTTTTTTACTTAATGTACATGAAAATGCTTTGAAACACTACTCACAGATAAGGCAATGGCTTTACTTTGGTATTCACTAGAGATGAGGCAACAGTCCTGTAACCACTGAAATCTTTCTTCATTCATTCATTCATTCATTCAATCAGTCAACAAATATGTGTCAAATGTCTGTGTGACAGGCAATGTTCTAGATGTTCGAGATACAGAAGTAAACGAGGACAGAAGCCCTTGTCCTCATGAAGCTTACATCCTAGTGGAGAGGGACAACCAAAGATAAATACTATGAAGGACAATGAACCATTGTGGGGGTAGAACCTGGTTTTGGTGGAAGAGTATGCTATGGCGTACAGGATGGGCAGAGAACTTCTTCTATACACTGACATTTGGGCAGACCCCTGAAGGAAACAAGTGACAAGGCCATGGGGACATCTGCAGAAGCAGCATTCCAGGCAGAAAAGACAGTGCAAAGGTCCTGAGAAGGGAGTGTGCTCAGGGCCCTCAAGGAATAGAAAGGTGGTTTAGTGTGGCTGGAACCCAGGGAGTGAGAATCATAGTGGTCAAAGAAATAATCTGGAGGTAGAGACAGGAAATACCTTAGGTATGAACTCAGTATGTTCTGGGTATGAGGAAAAGGTCTTGGAGAGCTTCAAAGGGAGGAGAAACAAGGCCTACCTTTCTTTTTAAATGGAACTCTCAGACCAGAGGGTCATTCACTAAGAGAGCAGGGATGGAAGCTGAGAGACAAGTTAGAAGCACTTTGCAGTAATGCATCCAAAATTTATGATAATTTGGATTAGAGAGGTGATGGTGGATGTATTTTTAAGATAGATCCAAAGGATTGCTGATACATTGGATGTGAGGTGTTAGAGAGTAACATGAGTAAAGAATGATCTCAAGTTAAAAGCAGGTTTTCTTTTGGGAGTGAGACGTGGAGAGGAGAGAAATCAAAGAAATCTAACTTAACATTGTTTTTTCCTAAAAACTTATATATCAAGGTCCTAACACATCTGACATAATTTTTGACCTCAAGGGAACTCACAGCCATTCGGCTATGCAAAACCCAGATGAGGAGTGGGAAAAGTTAAGCAATAGTATTTTAAACAGAGAGTTAATTACAAATCTCACAGTATTAAAAATACGTGTTTATTTTTATTTTAAAAAAATAAGCAGCGCAGCACAGCGTCTAATGAAATTAACTCTGAATGGTTTGTTGAGGCCAAGATTAAAATCCCAATTCTGCTATAAGTGTGCAATTTGGAGCCAGATAACCATAGCAGCCACAACAGTATAATAAAGAAGTTTACTTTTTTCTAACTTAGTTTGGTTTGATGGACCTGGGTTCAAATAACAGCTCCATCATTTATGAACAGTGCGATACTGGGCGAGTTCCTCACAGTTCCAGACGCAGTTCTCTCTTCCCTGAACTCTAAACGATAATGCTGGCTAGCTCACGGGCTGTCCTTGAAGATGATGTACCTGTGACATGACATCTGACCCATGGATCTCAATAATTTGCTGCTGTCGCCATGGCTGTTACTTCCTCTGCAAAGCCTCCCACGTGCTCTGCAAGCGTGCCTCACCCACTTGAACGCTCAAAGGGATATGGTGGTCTATGCCACAAACTACTCAAAGGCAAGAATCCTTTTTATATTCTTCACATTCCCTGAGTGCCTGGTACTGTGCTGAGTGCTAGAAAGAGTGGAAGGTGTGTTTGCTCCTTGACACATAGCAATGTCGTATGAGGATGTTTGCTCATTGGCATGCAGCAATGCCACATGGGAGCATTTGCTGACTGACCAGCAACAAGGCAGTATTGGACGGAAGGTCACCTAAATCGTGCAAGAGATGAAAAACGACACAAAACTCACAACACTGCTCTTCCTTGCTTTATTAGTTTGGAAGGGTTGCCATAACAGAGTACCACAGACAGAGCAGCTTGAACAACAGTTTATTGTCTCCCCTCTGGAGGCTAAAAGTCTGAGCCCAAAATGTAGGCAGGGTTGATTCCTCCTGAGAGTTGTGGAGAAGAATCTGTTCCAGGCCTCTCCTCATTGCTGCTGGTTTTCTGGCCATCTTGACATTCTTTGGCCTGTAAAATCATTGCCCCGGTCTCTGCCTTCATATTCATGTGGCATTCTCCCTGTGCGTATCTTCATCCACATTTCCCATTTTTAGAAGGACACATGTCATCCTGGAATAGGGGCCCAGCCTACTTCAGTAGGACCCCATCTTAACTAATGACATCTGCAGCGACCTTATTTCCTAATCAGGCCACATTCCGAGGCACTGTGGATTAGGACTTCACCATCTGAATATCGGGAAACATAGTTAAACCCACATGACATTCTGCGTGCTCTTCACGTCCGGGACCGCGGCTTCCTCCCACTTTCCTCTCCTTATATATATAGTTTTCTAACCAGCATTTAATAAACCCATGCCCACGAGTCACCTATGGTAGCACTCTGTATTCTTACCACTACTGACTTGCCACCTTACAATTCAGGCCATGTGCTCTGGAAGGAAGGAAGTTTTCTATCTTGGGAACATTCCAGATTATAAAAAATAAACAGAACAACTTGTTTGAAGGACCCTTCGATGACCCACTCATCATTCCTACACTCATGTCTTTGCTTGTGTCTCTTTCCTCACTGACCTTTCCTCTTGGCAAACTGTTTCAGACGGAGTTTCCCTCTTCCAGAAGCTCAGCCCACCTCTCCTACCTGCAGCCTTGCCCGGAGGATCTTGCCCACAGGACATGCATAGCAATGATCAGCACAGACACCAGGGAGCAAGGTTAATGAAGAGCAGTTTTAATTCTACGGCTATCTCCACTCCCCTCCTCTCCATTTATATTTTCAACATATGGTTGGTTTTTTAATGTCGCTTTAATGTTTTCTCTTGTATTTAATTATTTAAAGATTTAATAACAAACTGCTGAGAATCAATCGCACACAAGGGACACATTTCTTTGAATTCTTGCTCTTTTTTTCCCCTGCTTTTGCATAAGAGTTAATTTAAGTCACTGGAAACTAAAAGCACCAAGCTAAAAGGGGAAAAGATGAGAACAACTTAAATGCATTCCGGAAAGGATATCTGTAGGTGAAATCAAACTTCCAACAGTATCTGGTGTTGTCTCTTATCAGCAATGGGCAGGAGCGATAACCAGGAACCCCAAAACAAGTAACTTTAATTCTATTTTCTATCTAATCATATAAAGTCAAGGGTCTTCTTTTTAAAATAAATTCCTTTTGGGATTGGTTCCAAGTGTTAGGGACGAGGAAATGGAAGAAGAACTGTGATAGGGCTCTAGTCCTATTGATGGACAAAAATTAGATTTTTAAATATCACTTTCAGAATTTTAAGTGATTTGTTGCCTAATACTTTAGGATTTCCTTTCCTCATTTCTATTATCTGGGTGAGATAATCCATCTAGGAAGATATTCGTTTATTAACATGTTCTACTTACATGGTTTGAACCACCAACTCTGTTAGTGTGCCATATTCTGTGGATCCCACCAGAACCAATGCCGACTCCCTCCCTGCCTTCAGAGCCACTCCCAGCTATCCTGGGGGAACAGAGGTTGCAAGAGGCCAGTTACAATGCATGCACTCTGATGTGGGAAGTAAGATACTGTGGAGGCCCCCAGGATGGGCACCTAACCCAGCTTTGGGTGCCCAGATAAAGAGACAGCTATCGCAAGACCTGGAAAATCACAAGTCTGAATGGTGAAGCACAGTAAGAAGGATATGTACTGTACGGTGACTAGCATAACATAATTTAAAAATTATAAAAAAAGAAGGGTATGTAATGGACCTGATGGAGAATCCTCTACTACTGAGTCATTTTCTGCTTGTGTATTTGAAATAAGAATTAGAAATTAAGCAAAAATTTTACAAATAACACTAGAAACATCTTCTAGAAGTAAAATCTCATTGACTTTCTTTGGGAAAAGGTCCTCTGGAATTCTCACCAAATGAGTGGATCTGACATTCTGTTTGCTTCCCCTGGCTAGCACTGCTAAGAAGAGAAACCTAAATCTGCATCCGTTGACCATGGGCTTCACTGGGGCAGAACCACTAAACCTCTTGGAATCCCAAATTCTGCACTGGCCACAAAGCAGTCCAGAAAAAGTTTGAGTGGCATCACAAGACTTCTCCTGATTTTGAACTGAGGTTTCATAACCCTTCAGATTCACTCTGTGCCAGATTC
Organism: Martes martes; assembly: GCF_963455335.1. Taxonomy (NCBI): domain Eukaryota; kingdom Metazoa; phylum Chordata; class Mammalia; order Carnivora; family Mustelidae; genus Martes; species Martes martes. The sequence goes on along the minus strand of NC_137895.1, from coordinate 93,784,010 downwards.
CTTAGGCTATTTTATTCCTATTTAAAACTGACACTTATTTGAAAATCTGAATACACTTAAAACAAATACCAAAGAATATTACATGCCATTATGAATTTTTTTCCAGGCTATACAAAGTTAACTTCAGTTAACTTCTTTGTTTTGGAGGTCATCGTTGAAACATATAGTTAAAAATTTTTTTAAAACCAGTGAGCAAATAAAAGTTTATTTTTTAATATTCAGTGATGTTTCTCCAGGATGTAATTAATGAAAAAGTTAGTCATTGCTTATTATCCTCAGCCCTGTGACAAATCTTGCTGTCCTATCTTATAATGTATCCATTTTTTATTTTTTGCCAAATTGAGACCAAAGAAACAACATTTTCACTTTGTAAAAGGTGCCTTTTGTAAACATATATTATTTCCAAATCACATTTATTCCAAAAGGATTTTTTTGAACACCTACTATGTGCCAGAAGCTGTCCTGGAAGCATAGAGACATAAACCAAATCTAAACCAACCAACAAGAAAGTTTGTATTTTATTTGGGGAGATAAAATAAATAACATAAATTATACAATATATTAGGAAGTGACCAGAATTATCAGGAAAAATAAAGCAGGTAAAGGAACAGAAGAAGAAGGCTGGGATGGGTTGCTATTTTAAACAGGATGGTTGGCAGAGGATGCTTCCCCAGTCCCTTGAAAGAAGAGGAAGAACAAGCCATGTGGTTATCTGCAGGAGGAGGGTTTCAGGCAAAGGAAATGCCTAACAGAAAGGCACTAGACTGGCCTGATGTGTTCCAGGAACCCCAAGGAGGGTGGTGGCTGGAGTGGAGTGAACAAGAGTAAAAGAGGGTCAGATTATGTGGGACCCTACAGGTCTCGGAAGGCCATTCTGGCTTCTACTCTGGGTAAGAGGGGAAGCCCTTGCAGGGTTTTGAGGAGAGCATGACAGGCTCTCACATTGCCCCGGCTCCTGTGATGAGGATACAGCACAGGGTGACAAGAGTGGACGCAGACCAGGTAGGAGGCTACTGGAATAGGTCAGGCAAGAGAAGGACAGTGGCCTGCACCAGAGTGATGGTGATTAAGGTCATGCCCCGAGGCCAGACCTAGGATTAATTTTAGAGGCACAACCAATACACTTTGCCAATCGGTTGAATGAACGGAGGCGGGAAGAGAAGTCAGGGGGACTCCTAGATTTTTGGCCTGAGCATCTGGATGGATTCAGCTGGATTTCACTGAGCTGTGTAGACTTCACATAGGGCAGGTTTGGGCCAATTTTTTTGAGAAGACCCCCCAAAAATGCCAGTTATGCTTTTTCATGTATCTCCCTAAAATTATGGTATAGATTTTCAAGTTATCAAAAATGAAATTTTCCCTAGCACAAATTATTGTAAATTAACAGCATACTTATCTGGAAAGAACTTACTTACAAACTTACCTGAGTGGAAAAATGTAAACAAAACAAAACACCTTCTTTAACAACAAAGATGGTTCACTCTTTCTTTATTTGTAGCTTCTGACCTTTTGCCATTTGTTATTTCTGGCTGGAGCTAAAGAAATGCAGACATTTTCCTAAACCCAGAAATTTCTCTCATCACTTCCTTGGACATGGACATTTTCAAAGCTTGCTGTAGGGCTTGACCTACACTTGACTGGCACATGAAGTAGAAAGCAAAGGTATCATATCACTGGTCCTGGCTTATTAACTGACTTCAATTTAATTGTTTTCTGTTCCCACTAATCCAATACTCTCCTTGAAAAATAAATATAAGCAACGCAAACCCATTTACAATCCTTTTCTCCAATTCCTTTCCCTGATAACTCATTTCATTTCATTTTATTCTTCTCTTTGTGTGAAATAGTTGTGCCTGAACTATCCATTTACTTTTATTTCCTGAAATGTTGAAACACCTTCTATTCTTTTATTTTTAGACCTCTATTCTGTTCATTTCATCCAGCTCTCCCATAAATCTGAAAATCAACATCAACTTGATCTTCATCATCTTCACAGCCCAGGTTAACAAGAACCCAGAACACGTGACAAACTATAGCGCAGAGTAACAGAGTAGACTAAAAATTCCATCAAAGGAATAAGTTGTCTAATGAAGCAATGTGTTCCCCATCCTTTGAGAGATTAAGGTAGCAAGAAGAGGATTGGAGAAAAGATCTTTGGGTTGACTAGGGAGCTAAATAATAAATTATTACTCTTTAAATTTTACAAATAATATACTTGAGTTGCATATTCCCTATAGGGTCATTGTAAAGATCATTTGAGATATACATAAATCGTATAGGTCAGAACCTGGCAAATAAATATATTTAACAAATTGTGGTTGGGCTTGTGTAATAGAAGTAGCAGCAAAATAGTAAGTTGTTAGAAAAAAGAGGGAGGGAGAAAATACAAAAAAACAAAAGAAAATTTAAAACATCTTGTAATGTCTCTCCCCAGAGAAAAACACTTCATATTTTGGTATCTTCTTTGGTCTGGATGGATGGGAGAGAAAGAGGAAGGGAGGGAGAGACAGACAAAGGGAGGAAGGAAGGAAGGGAGGAGGAAGAAAGGAAGGAAGGAATGAAGGAATGAAGAGGGGCGGGAGGGAGGAGAAGGAGGGAGGGAGGAGAAAGGCATGAGTGATAAGTCTGAAAGCTTACTTTTTGTCTTAATACTTGAATGGTAATTTAGTGGATATAGGACCCTCAGTCCGAAAAGCATTTTCCTTCAGGGGTGCCTGGGTGGCTCAGTTGGTTAAACATCTGACTCTTGATTTCAGCCCAGGACATGATCTCAGGGTTGTGAGGTCCAATCCCACATCAAGCATCAGGCTTCAGGCTGGGTGTGGAGCGTGCTTAAGATTCTTGCTCTCCCTCTCCTTCTGCCCACCCCCTGCTTCCCACTCACATACACAATCTGTCTAAAAAAAAAAAAAAAAAAAAAAAATCCTTCAAAATTTTGCAGACATTGTCTCATTATTTTTTAACATCCCGTGTGACAATGGAGCATTCTGCTATTAGTCTGATTCTCATTTTTGTAAGCAAGTTTTTCTTTCCTTTTGCTTATAGGATTTTCTCCTTATTTTTGTTCCGAGGTTTCATAATTACACTCCTAGGTGTGTCTCTTTTTCTGTTTGTTTTAATTTCCTACGATCTCTGTCAAGTCTTTGTTCATATCAGAAAATTTTACTTCTACTTATTTTCCTTGCTCGTTTCTCTTTTTTCTTTACTCGTTTTACTATAATTGGACAGAAGCTGGACATCTTAGACATACCTTCCGTATCTCAGCAGATGAAGCAACCATTTTCTCCCTCAGCAGTGAAGAGGTTGCTAATCATAGAAACTTTTACTACAGCGGATGGAAGAATGTGAGCAAAGATAGAGCTTGTCTCTGATCCTAGAAGGTCCTTGTCTATTGTTTTGTTCCACTTCTTTCCCTGGAATCAATACTCATGCTGGGTTTTCTCATTAATCAATTGCTTCATTTGTTTAAAGAACTGTCCCTGCATCGTTCAACTGCTGCAAATGCTGATTCAGCCTCTCCCATGGAGACTGGAGCAGTTGGACCCAGAGGCCTCTTAATAATCACCACCCTGACCATCTTTGGCTTATTACTGCTTGCAAGTTTGGATCTCAGATAGGGGATTTTTCCTGAACTCAGCTGGGAAAATTCACTCTTGAATGGCATCCAATTTCGTTTTTATGGGCCACAGACTCTCTATCAATCCAAGCCCATCTGCTATGTGTCTTCCAGAAATTCTTTAACATTCCAGGCCTGCTGATGGTGCCCTTTCCGAGGACTGCCAAAAATAAATTAGTGAGATTTTTTTTATTGCCCAATGGTATGCAGTGGCTCTGCCTTTTTCGGGGGGAGGAGGGGTTCTACTTTCACTATGGGTTTATCCTTGTTTTTATTTATTTTTTCTATCATTTCAGTAGGATTATGGAAGGAGAAAAAGCAAATGGATTTTCTTAGACAGGCTTCTTGAACCAGAGTTGTTGAATTGTGTTTTAATTGTTCATTTACATGCTTGTCTATTTGCAGTAAAAGCCCCTTGATGTTATATAACTTCATTTTTATATACCTGCCCCTGACACGCAGAAGATACAAAACAGAGGTTACATAAGGAATAACTCAATAAATTAGGTAGAATGACTATAAATGAATATTTTATTACATTACCTATACATAAGTAAGGAATAGAAGAATCATTTCTTGAACTTGCTGTGGAGTGATAGGAGAGGAAATTTTTACCCTGTCCATGGCACTTCCATTGTGTTCTACAGAAAAGGAAACTTTATAAAGAACTCAGCACTTTCTGGGAGCTCAAACAAGGTTGCCTAGAGTGGTTGGGGAGGAGAGAAGACGAGGAGAAGAGGGAGGATTGATTCTCAACGGCTTTGCTAACCAGTCTTTGTAAGAGATTCCATTCCTGTCTTAAGCCTCCTACTCTATGGACCACCTCCCCCATCTCTGAGCTCATGCTTAGCTGCATTTCTCTGGCCACAGTTTGGTTTCCTACCCCACTTCCTTCATGTAAGTTATTTCAGCGGCATCTGCCTCTGCCTAAGCTTGGTCCTCAGTGTCCATTCCTTTTGCTGCCCTTCCAGGCTGCATCCCAGCCACACCCATCCCAGCCCCCCTAAATAAGAACTGACATGTTTGTACATATTTTTCCTTAACTTTTTTTAGTTTCATTTTTAATGTTAATAAAATTAGTAAAATAATTCCCTCTCTCCCTCAGTCCAGGGATAATTGGTGAGCTTAATGCTTCATCATTTATTTTTAGAGGCTCCAATAAGTATAAAAATGTCTAATATGCAAAAGCCATGGTGACTATGAGCAAAACAGATAAGAAGTCAAAGAATTGAGGCTTCCCAAGCTACTAACCACTTGCCCCTCGGCCCTCATATCAAAAGAAATGATACATAAAGAAGTCAAGTCAAAATAATTAAACCAGATTTTTCAAATTACATATAACAAGGAAAGAGAGCAACGAAGATTATTGTAGCACCATACGGCAAAGAGCTTATCATTGAATAAATTTACACATTTTATTGTTAGTCATTCTAACAGCTAGTGTAGCAACCATTTCCTTCTCTGAAAAGAGGTGCCTGCTTCAGGTCATTTTGAGGCATTGAGTTTAATGAGCTGGAAAGTATATGTTGTGAATTTCTACTTGTGGCAAGAAGTTTTGCATTGAAGTATTACATTTGTAACTCGGGATTGAATCTTGACCCATTATTTAGATTTGTGAAAGTGGGCCAGTTTGTGGGGATCAGTGGAATGTATGATACTAACAGTGGCGAGATAAAATGAGTGAGAGAAAATAATCATCAGGGATCAAGTCACTGGATAAAGTCAAAGGTTTGTTTTATCATATACACTTTCTCTGGCTTTATGATGGTCAATAAATTTGGGTATTTTTCACACCTTAGAAAAAGGAGCTCTGGAGAAGCTGACTGTGGCAGAAACTGACCAGTTTTCACAAAACCCATTTCCTTTTCTTCCAGGACCACGCACTGATGCTACCTTTCCCAGCCACCTTTACTTTGAGGCATCGCCTCATTCTAGAATGTGCGTATCACCACTTTACAGAACCACAGAATCCTCCCATAGGGGATTCTTTGCTGTCTTTCCCCATCCGCTGGTTGAATGTGGAGAATTCTGAGGTCCTAGAGAAGGATGGAGCCAGAAGATGGGAGGAGACCGAAACTCAAAAGGTCAAGTGTTAACAAGGAACTGTTATGTAAATAAGAAATCAGACTCTATCATGTTTAGCCACTGAGAATTTGGGATTTGGTCATTACAGGAGCTAGCATTAGCCTTACTGATTTATTATACTTACTTATAAGTTACTGGCTAGACATTTTTTTAATTAGAATTGGTCACTATGGCAAAGGAATTTCAAATAATCTTAATGACCATGGACATAGAACTAGAGTTAAATCCATGATCACAGGTAAACTGTATACCTATAATGGCAAGCATTTTTTAACTCATTGCAGTGAAGCTTGACTCTTCTCAGTCTTCCCGTCATATAGACCATGGCACATCATCAAGTGCATTTACCTCAACTAACACTCCTACTACCTGGTTTTCTCTGTAGAAACAATAACTCACCATTTTAAAGGATCTTGGACAACTGTTTATCTATTAATTTTCTATCAGCCTCCTTCCTGAATGTCAGCTCTATGACAGAAGAAAACTTGCTGGTCCTGTCACTTCTTAATACCCGGAAACTTGAATACCTGATCTATAATTAGACACTCAGTGGTAATTTTTGTTGAATTAATGAATGTCTCTTGATGTCCATGACTGAAAAAAATTGTGTTATTAGATTCTTCCTCCAGCCAACAAATATTAATGTGACTTAAAGCAAGTGTAAGACATTAGTCAGTGCCCTCAAGGAGCCTACAATCCAGGTGAAGAAAATAGGATATGATAGAGTGAATCACGACAGATAGTGATTGATAAATGCAGAATTTAATTTAATTAAGGTGACAGAATCCAAGCATTTCTAGGACTTCAGAACAAAATAATAAGTGGTTAAGAAAAATTTCATAGGAAAAGCATCTTGAGTCAGGTCTCAAAGATTCAGTAAAAAATGACAGCCAAGACCAAGTGAAATATGCTTACTTCAAGGATAGAGAATGAGGTTCACAAGACATCTACTAGAGTGGAGGGAGAAATTATTAGAACCTTTATCCTCATGTATATTTGCTTTTCATATTTAAAAAATGGGCTTTACTAATACCATATGATTTAATAATATTCATGCATACAATTTATAAAATAAACATGCACATATTATGGGGGCATGTTTATAATCAGAAAGTTTAAAGATTACTTAAATTAAGAGGGCATTTTACTAAAGAGATGTGAGCAAGGCATGGGTGTGAGAATGAACAAAGGAGCATAACTGTACCATAAACTGAATAGCACAAGAGGCATGTAGAAATGAAGTATAAGTTCAAGTTATAAAAAAAGATTATAGTCAAATTAGAAGGAGCATTCAATGTCAGCAAAAGCATTTATATTTTGATTGTTGACTCTTCCACAACAACATACCTTTATGTGTCCACTAATCCTATCTCCATGATTGTCTCTCTAAGAGATGTTCCTTTCAGTTAGTCTCTGGGTGACTGTAACACCTCCTAACTCATCTTCCTGTTTCTATGCTGGCCCCACCCCACTAATGTCTGCTCCCCACATAGTAGCTATTGTGATATATAAAAAATGTGAAGGGGACCTTTCTACTCCCTTACTCAAAAGCTTTAAAAGACACACCATTGCACTTAGAATAAAATCCAGTGACAACTGAGTGGCACAGTCAGTTAAGCATCCTACTTTTGGTTTCAGTTTGGGTCATGATCTTGGGGTCCTGAGATTGAGCCCCACACTGAGCCACGCCTGGAACCCCACAGTGAACCCAGCAGCAAGCCCCGTGTCAGCTCTGTGCTCAGCTCAGGTCTGTTTGTCCCCTACTCCCACCTCGGCTCCTCCCCCTCTGCCCATCCCCCTGCTCTCTCTCTCTCTGTATTTATTTAAATAAATATTATTTAAATAAATAAATCTTAAATAAATATTATTTAAATAAATAAAATCTTTAAAAAAAAGAATAAAATCCAAATTTCTACCAGTTCTGTGTGATCTTTCCATGCCTTATTTTCCCATATCATTATATATCACTCCTGTCTCTGATCCCTATACTTAAGCCATATAAATCCTTCTGTTTCTCTTGGTACATGCAAACTCTTTCCTTCTTCCATAGTGTCATTGCACTAGTTGTGCCCTCTGCTTGGAATGTGTCTCCTCATAGATGCATGACTCATCCTTTCTCATCATCCAGGCCTCTTCTGTGCTAGGTACTTTCATATGTATACTTTCATATACACATATCATTAACTTTATCCTCCTCACATCCCAGAGAGTTAAGCACAGTGAAAAAGGATCAACTACATTTGAAATGTACATATGCATATATGTATGTATGTATATGTGCATTGATTAATTCACAAGGTACTTTAACATGATACTTAGCAAGGTACTTGATCCTACCTCCATTCTCTCAGGTGGAAACAGATTTATAGAAGAAAGGAATGAGATCAGAAAAATCATGACTTCACCAGAGTCACATAGATTTTAAGTGCTGGATTAAGAATTCAACTAAAGTCATTTTGCTTCAAAATCCAATAGTCTTTTTTTACTGCATATCCCAAAGAAGCAAAGACAGTTTCAAGAATGTTGAGGGAAGTCATGAGCATCTGAGAGAGTCAGCAAAGAAAAAATGTATTGATGAGGAAGCCAAGAATAGCCTCTGGCAATATGATGAATCAACCAACACATTTATTGAATTAAAATATTCATTAAATTCCTTTCAAGTGCAAAACACTGACCTTGGTTAAAATCAGCACAAAGAGGGGTTCCTATCCCTAAGATGTAATTTTCAAAGAATATCAGCACCAAAAGTCAAATTAGATGAGGACAATAAATTATGCTCTGAAGAAAAGAGAAAAGTATGCCCAGGTCAATTCTCTGCAATTCTGGCAGTGAAAGGAGACATCAGTTTGGTATTAGGAAGGAGGAACAGGTCAAGTGAAGGTTGTATTCAAGACTCAAGGCAACAAGCAATTAGGTAGATGTCAGCTTCTTTAGCTTGACATTGTTTTGTGGCCTTTTTAGCCTATATTAAGAAATTTGCATTTTCACCTCAGGCTTCCAGTTATCAGCATTTCAGTGGTGTCATCAAAATGACTTTTCCTATGGGTCTGTTCTGGAAGCAGATGTCAATATTGAAAGCTCGGTATCTGGGAGGGCCGATGTTGACTCACAGAAAATACCCTTCTGATGACTGATGCTTTTGCTGCCTCAAGTTGGCAGAGTGACGCATTGACCCAGAGCCTCCTAGGATTTGGCTGATCCCTGGGAGTAAGATGAGAGCTTGGAAAGCCTCATGAATAACTCTGATGGGGGCAAGGAGCATTTGATAGATGCATACTTGCCTTTGTGTACTTATTGGTACTCTAGAGACCTAAAAGTGGAAAAGCAACTTCCCAAAGTCTATTTACTTACTCCAGGACAGTGGAAAGACTCAACTTTAACCCAAAATACTCCACTATCAGATCTGAATTCTGTTTACAGTGGGTCCCTCATTAGTACTGAATTTAATTGCTGTTATCTGCAATTGTCCAGGTTCTGCTTTGCAAGGCATTCCTCGAGAAACTTGGTGTATGACGAGGTGGGACGTGGTCTCAAGTAATGAGACAAATTAGGTAACTTCCTATTAATTTCCTAGGAGAAGAGGTGAAAATGTGACAAAGAAAGAAACTGAAGCTAACAACTAGATATGCTGAAAGAAGGAGGTCAGGACAAAACAAAAGTCAGCCTATGGAGTAAGAGGGCAATGAAGGACACAATGGAACAATAGCAAGAATACAGTAGGCAAAGTCAGCAGATTTAGAAATTGTATTTACTACACTAGTTGAGGGAAATACTAAATATTCTCTATAAACTACATCTAAACATAGAATTCCTGGGAAAGCTCAATATTTAAATGTCATTTCTCTCAACCTGGGTCTTGTTCTAAAAGCCTTGTAATGGGACTTCTTCCTGATTCTGTCCCAAAGCCTTCCTGCTATCTTGCCTGTCTGACATTCCTATAAACTTTGATTCCAGATCCTTCCTCCATGTTTCTGGGAGGTTGTCTCCTTGATGTTCCACAGTTATTATGGTCATGTAGGTCTATAAGGTTAACCATCTTGGAGGAGAAAGTAGATAAGAACACTTAATACATTTCAACAGAGTTTTTTCTCCTTTTTTTTTTTTAGTATTACTGCCCCTCCGTACAAGCCTCCCACAAATACTCAGTTGTTATCCTCATCTTGTTCCTCTTTTCTCACACTTTTTCTTGTCATATTTTTCCCCAGAACTCCCCAAGAGAAAAGAAAAAAAAGTAAAATCTAGTAGCTATGAGAGTAACAACCAAGTACTCCCCCAATTGAAAATGAATCGGACATTTCTTCTGGTCTGTATAATCAACATGAACCAATCATACTTTGGAAAATACAGTTATAACCCACAGTTTTTAAGTTGAGGGCTTGCCTTTTCTTGAAACAATATAGGTTTAAGTTGAATAGAAATGGCTATATCCCGGTAACATACTGAGAAAGGACCAGATATACTTCACTGATTCTCAACCCTGTATGCACATCAGAATTACCTGTGTGGCTTTTTTTAAAAATATTTTTTAAATTTTTCTATTGTATTATGTTAGTCACCATACAGGACATCATTCGTTTTTGATGTAGTGTTCCATGATTCATTGTTTGCGTATAACAGCCAGTGCTCCATGCAATCCGTGCCCTCCTTAATACCCATCATCAGACTCATCCATCCCCCCACGCCTTCCCTTCTAAAACCCTCTGTTTGTTTCCCGAAGTCCACAGTCTCTCATGGTTCGTCTCCCACTCCAATTTCCCTCCCTTCATTTTTCCCTTCCTTCAACATTGGCCACAGCAACTTCTTTCAAGACATATCGCCAAAGGGAAGGGAAACAAAAGCGAAAATGAGCTTTTGGGACTTCATCAAGATAAGAAGCTTCTGCACAGCAAAGGAAACAATCAACAAAACAAAGAGGCAACCCACAGAATGGGAGTAGATATTTGCAAATGATACTACAGGAAAAGGGCTGATATCCAAGGTCTATAAAGAACTTCACAAACTCAACACCCAAGAAACAGATAATCAAGTCAAAAAATGGGCAGAAGATATGAACAGACACTTCTCCAAAGAAGACATACAAATGGCTAACAGACATATGAAAAGTGTTCATCATCATTAGCCATCAGGGGAATTCAAATCAGCACATTAGGATACCACCTTACACCAGTTAGAATGGCAAAAATCGGCAAGGCAAGAAACAACAAATGTTGACAAAGTTGTGGAGAAAAGGGAAACCTCTTACACCATTGATGGGAATGCAAATTGGCGTATCCACTTTGGAAAACAGTGTGGAGGTTCCTCAAAAAATTAAAAATAAAGCTAGCCTATGACCCACCAATTGTGCTACTGGGTATTTACCCAAAAGATACAGATGTAGTGAAAAAAAGGGCCATATGCACCCCAATGTTTATAGCAGCAATGTCCACCACAGTCAAACTGTGGAAAGAGCTGAGAGGCCCTTCAACAGAGGAATGGATAAAGAAGATGTGGTCCATATACACAATAGAATATTACTCAGCCATCAGCAAGGATGAATACCCAACTTTTGCATCAACATGGATGGGACTGGAGAAATTATGCTAAGTGAAATAAGTCAACATGTGTAGCTTTTAAACAATACCAATATCCAGGCCTTACTCCAGACATTTTCCTATTATTTCCTATTATTTCCAGAGCTTTCCCTATTATCCAGTAGCAGAGTATTGATATGAAGCTTTTGTAAGCTGAAACTGCATAAAATAAAGCAACTACCATTACTCAGTATGGCAAATTTTTTAAACATTCCCAGACACCCCTCCAAAAAACTTTTATAGGCTTCATAGGCTTTTCTGATACCTTAACACAAATCTTGCTAACAGATGAGCACAATAAATTGAGGTAAAGCACAGACACTCACAGACACAGGTCAAAGCTATGGTAGCTTGATGCTGAGATGCTCAATATAGTTTCTGGGGAACGAGATTGGTGGCTCCACTCTAGTTGCTCTGGTGTGTGTTGCCTCTCTAATGGCTCACTACAAAATAAACGCAGTGGGTTGAGAACCATTGATACCACACTCAGAGGAATGTAAAACTAAGAATTGGATGCTGGTCTCTGCTCCACCACTCACTTTGGCTGTGACCTTGAACAAACCACCCAGTCTTTTGGGTTTGAGTTTCTTCCACTATATAATGTCGATGACCCCCTTCTCTCTATTCCTTTCTTTCACGTGGACTAAATGTTCTGCAGAAATCATCCAGTTTTAAAAGTTTGTCATTTTTAAGGCCTACAAATGACTCAAGTGGGATTATTTTGGCTTCTCAGATCAGAGAAAAATCTTGTGACAAAAGGCACTGAAGTGATTAAGGATGATAGACAGGAAACAGCTGGTAGGCAGCCAGGGACTTATCTGGGCTGGAAGAAAGAGCCAGGCTTCCCAAATGTCAACCCTCCATGGCCTTAGGAGGAGAATAGTAAGAAAGGAACCACCCAGTTTGTTGATAAAGCAGGTTAGCCATGCAAGAGTTCTGATGGGGCAATATGAGGATATCAGTGATTTCACTTTTAAATTTCCAACTCTACCCTTTGCAGGAAATCGACGAATAAACTTGAGAACTTAGTCTTATTTTATGTGAATGCTGTATCTAACACATCTATATAACTATCTATATAACTCTTCAAATATACATATTCACATATGTCACATCTATATAACTATATAACTCTTCAAATATACATATTCACATATGTCACATATCAATACGTGTATTCATATGTTAAATACATTTTTTCAATAAACAAAATGAAATAGATATTTGTCAAATATCTATTTTATGTTTTACATATTGAGGATATAGCATATACAAAATAGAAGTTCCTTCTCAATGACAGCTTGCATTGTAGTGGAGAAGGAAGACTAAAAAGAAGTTAAGTAAGTATACACTGATAAAGACCAGAGAGACAAATTGAAGAAAAAATATTCCAGAAGTGTTGGGAAGCAGTCTAGTTTTAGATGGAAAAGCAGAGAGGAAGATAATCCCACATATCTTATTTGGTGTTAGATGCAATTAACTTTGGTTTCCATCTGTGAAATGAGGATTGTTTGCCTTCTTCTCCAGGTTTGTTGGGAGGGTTAAGCGAAATTGTATATAATCCTTGATAGGTACCTAGCAGGTACTAAAGGATTCAGTTAGTAGAGAAAGTGAAAGGAATAACCGACCCAGAGTCAGCAGCAGATCAATAGTATCACTAGATCCTAAACTCAGAGCTTGAGATGTCACATCTCAGCCCTGTAGCATTGTGTTTACAGAGTGGTTCTGATATTTAAATTAATGGTGCTCAGTCAGGAGAATGTGAGGTCTGCGAAGGTGGAGGTGGACTGTTTGGTCTCCACTATAATCCAGGAAGTAGTAAGGACTCAAGTAATATTTGTAGAATATTAATTCTACTTACTACTCTAATTTCTAAAGGTAACCCCTAAAATTCAACAAATATTAGCCATGGAAATGCTGCACCTCTGCAGGTGTATTTGGTTTTACACTGTGTGCTGAATGAGACTTAAACATGTTATTTGACTAAATTAATGTTTTGTTTATTGGTTTAGTTTAATTTAGATTATATGAGATTAGGTGGATTTCCAGGGTAGAAATAAGGATAAAAAATGTATATTTTAAATAAGCATTTACATTTTTCAAGCTCTTGTGCTTCACCATAGTGTTTTAAGGCCCAGTCTATTTTCTCTGTATGTAAGGAAGATAACCTTCTATTTTAATCACTGCTCATGCTATTTTCACTTCTAAACTCTCTGCCTGCTCCTCAACCTTTTGCCCCCATCATGGACACCATTCTTCTGATGATCGCTAATGCTGCTTTAGGGCCTCAACTCTGTCCTATCCTCTTTGGCTTTCTGGCAGCCTTTGAGGCCTGATGAACATATAAGTCCTCCTTGAAACTCTCCCCTCTCTTGGCTTTTAGAAGGTTGAACCTTTGGTTCTATGTCCTCTCTAGTCCTCCTTTCCTGTCTTTGTGAATGTACACCTTCCTCTCGCTTCCCTTTCTGCATGTACTCTTTCCCCAAATCCCTACATGTTATCATTCCCCAGACAGTGTTGTCCTCATTCTTCTTTCTATATCCCTTAGTTAACCTGTTGTTATTTTAATCATGACTTCAATTATCAGCTTTATAAGGGATGCCTCTATTTTCTCTCCTGGTTATACTCCATGGTGGCTTCTAGGTCTACCTTTATAGAAGTAAGACATGTTAAGGGTATGTTTCTTTGTTTTCTTATATGTACTGCATCCAAAATAGGATTCTTTATCCTCAGGTCTTTAATCCCCCACCATCCTCTTCCTTTTGTTGTGTTCTCTACCTCTGATCATGGTATTGCTGTCTCTCTAATTTACCTAATTTATGGAATTAAGAAGTCCATAGCCAAGACCACTCATTCCTGACCCTTATTCCCATATGCAACAGGCCATCAGACCCAAAGAACATGGGTTCCATGTTGCTTCTCACATACCATTCTTTCTCTTAACTGCTTCTCTTGTGGTTAACATTAACTCTTTCCTACATCATTTGCAGTTCTCAGCTTCCCCTCACCCTCCAGTTCATCTTTCACACATAGGCAGTTCTAATTGTGTTCTTCTCCTTCTACTCCTTCTAGAATAAAGTTCAAATCTTTGCATCTAAAACATTTAACCATTTGGCCCCAAATACCCTTTCCCACTCAAATTCCCGTCTTTCCTCTTTCATAGTCTGTTTCAGCTGCACCAAATCACTCCTCATTACTCAGACCTCCTGCCCTGGTGTCTTTGTCCTTAATGTGCCTTCCACCTGGAATGTGTTGCCCCCACCTTGGCCCACCAAATCCTTCCCCTCTTCCTTCAAGGTCCTCCTTCAGGAAGTGTCTCTTGGTTCTCCCACATAAAATATGGTATTTTTCATTTCTGTGCTTCATTACCACTTTATCTGTTCCTTTCTCATAGCTCTATTGCACTATCTTTTAGTATTGTAATTGTGCATATTGTAGAGACATTTATCATGTGACTACTTGACTCTTTTCCTGCTACTTTTCATTGTATTGACCTAATATATCCTCCATGACTGTCTTCACTTCATTCATTGCTCAAATGGCCACCAGTCTCCGCTAGCCACCATCATCCTCTTTTGGCAGGCCTGGCTCCATTTTGCAAACTAGTACCCTCCCAGGGAGAGCATCTCTAAATGCCCAGCACTGCTCACCTTAATAATGACCCTCCTTTGAGAAAGGGTAAGAAATTTCAGTTCATGTGGCATGTTTACATCTCCCATTTTTATTTCCCTTAAAATTGCTAATCAATGATTTTTAATCACCACATTTCCCGTTGACCTCAAAGACCCAACCATCTTTCTGCTCCTTGGGCTAAGATCCTTAGAATAGGATCATGCTGCAAAGCTTGTGGGGGTTGGACGGGACACCTCGTTTAGAACCTCTTTTTTTTGCAGTTAGAAATGCAATAAAATGTTTAAAAAGAAAGAAAGAAAAGAAATGCATGTAGCAGCCTTGCCTGACTTCTTAGCTTCAGGGCTGAGAATTCAAACAAATTCTCTTGCCAGAGAACATTATGTGTTTACTTAGCAGCAAGGAGAGCATTTTCTAAATAATTAATTGCAAGCTCAGGATCTTCCTGAACTGTACTCAGTTCCTGGAATCCACCCTGAAGGATTGTGAATGCTACTTACTCATAACTGTCATTGTAGCTATAGATCTGCCTCGGTATGCTTTTGATTTTTCTTTCTGTTTTTCTCTAAAGAAAAAGAATTCTTAGCCACAGTGTAATTTTAAAGATTTATTTTGATTAGTCAAAAATGAAGACTATGAAAAAGCTTTTGCTTGAGATGCTAATCCTCCGAATGCTTATATTTGAATTTGTCCTTGGCATGTTGTTTCTCACATTCCTGCTCACACTGTTTCAAGTCCTCTGTCTGAGCATGCTTTCTATCTTCACTTTTGTTTGGGGGCTTAGGATATCAGACTACAAGTGGTACAAATTTCGAACAAAGCAGGCCTCCGTTCAGGGGAGATTTGGTGGGTCATATCAAAGCATACCTGTGCAAACGGTAGGAAAAATATTTTCCCACCACCTCCTAAATTCATTTGGGCCAAGTAAAGCGTACAGGTCTAAACCAGATAATAACTTCAAATTAACTTTATGATAAATAAATACTCTAAATCTACCCAGAATTATGTGGTGTTTTCTTTTTCAATATTGTATTGCAGCAACAAAATATGTTGTTAGGACCTGCAAGAATTACTGTAGCAAAACAAAGGCTCAGAATTGATAGAAAAGACACGGGATATCAGTGACGCTCAGTTACCCAGAAATGAAAGCCATACAATTCCAGAACTGTGAGTGATCATCAAAGCCACCCTCTTAGGAAACTGAGGCTCAGACAGGTAGAGAAAGCTGCCCAATTATTTTATTAGTATTAAAAGTTGATGAAAGTCTCATGACTCATATAAGCCATGCCATCAAACCAAACTACATCTAATATTTCACATATGAGGTAGCCTGTTAAGATTTGTCCAGAGTTTATCAGAGAAGCCAGATTCCAAAACAAAACAAAAATCTCATCAACTGCTGAATAAAATCTCTCATTTGGCATGAAGATGGAATAGGGATGATATAAAACCAAATCAAAGTAATCTCAAGCCTGAAGGCCTACCAATCATGTATTAAAATAAACAAGAAATAATTTTGCTACCAAATGGTCTTTGTTCTCCTCCGTCTTGCATTTCTTCTCTTTTCTTCCACTTCCAGCCTCTTTCTTTCCATCTTCTGCTAAAGAATTCAACCAAAATTAGTCAGTAGCTCTCGAACAATCTGGTAGAGAGACAGCTGCCATTTAACTTTAATTAATCAAAGGGCAAGTGTGAAGAGTTGCTCAGAGCCAGTTTCTGGGGATCTCTGCGAGAAGTACGCTATCCGGGTTCAAGAGTTGTCAGTGCAGCCAGCAGTTGTCTTCTCTTCCTTAGAGACAGATTTGACCTGATTGCATAAGTATGTTGAATGGTTGCTTAAAGTGACTTAGTTTAAGCAGCAGCTCTCCATGGCTGAGCTGTCAGAGCCCAGCATATGAGGACCAAAGAATCAGATCTGCCAAAACTTCTTGTCTCTATGGAGACTGAGGCTACAGGAAAGCTCATCAAACTAATTCACTCCCCTCACTGTGCATGCACTGCCCAGTGTGGCCTTTTCTCACCACTGAGCTTTGTCCAGTCAACCTACTGTGAACTCTTCTGAGGCCAAAAGGTCCCAATTAAATGATACCAGAACTGATGTTTCTTGTTTCATTTTTTCTATGTACTATACAGCTTTTAAAATTTGTTCCACGGTGAGACCTGTACAAAAATAACTCATACTGCTGTTCCCTTGGCAGGACCCAAATTCTGGTTTAGGTTCTTTACCCTTTTATTTCTTTTTCCCATCCCCAAATGGGAGTTTTCTCTAATGTTATAATGCAAAAGTTCCAAGGCCTGTGTCTTATTCAACTTCTAACACTTGTCCTACTATAGTGGCTGGTAAATAGTAAATATTTGACATGTTTGTTGAATGAAGGAATAAATAAGGACACAGAGTCTGTTGCCCCTCTGGAGCAGCATCTCTGGGTTTTTATGTGTCTATCTTACTCTGCACACAGGACATTTCTCTCATCTCTGCACATTTCCTGCAGACTTTCTCACAAACTTTTATAAGCATCTTTTGGCTGCTGATTTTACCGGTTTTCGTGATGGGCTGGACATTGAGTTTTCTCCAGCTGGGTCTTTTATTCTAAGGCTACTGGGAACATTTCTAGTAAGTATATCATTGGAGTGATTTTTCAGTGGCTAACCAAGCTGTCGTGGGCATTTAGCACTGCCAAGTAGTAAAGCTCTTTGACACTACTCGTCCTTCTTCCTTTATTTATATAAAATATTTAAATGCTTCATTGTGCACTTAAAACAGCTTCAAAAAAGTGTGACCAGAAGTAAGTCAATAGAGGAATTAATGAGGCTTTGTTTGGAGAAGGCAGAAGTTTATAATAATTCTGGAAACAGATTTCTGGAGCATGAGATGTTTTCAAATTCATTATTGCCTTTAGAACAACATGACTGTCTACATGAGCAGCCTGACTGTTAGGAATAGAATTAGTGAGAGAGGCGGCTTTGTTGTTTCTTCATTACAAGTGGCAGATCATTTTTCTTTTTATACTTGGGAACTCTTTGCCTTTGTGAAATGTGATCAGTAAATTCAACAGTATGGGATATTTTGTTTCCGACTTTGAGTGAAAGTAAAGTGCCAAGAATTAAATCTGAAAACTTCCAGCAATTGTTAATCAAGAGATAGAACTGCTTTCAATAATAATTTTAATCCTGCTTGCACCAGATCTATATTACAGGATAACTGATTGCTTGATTTTATCAGGCTGGGGAGCCTAGAAGTATTTTGTTGTATTGATTAAGGACTTAACATTTCTGTGCAACATACCTGCTTGCATGTCAGGTGCCTTGCAGGAATAAAGGTGTTGCCAACTCAAGATAACCTGATAAATTTTTGTTCTAATTAAGTTATGTATTGGTTCTAATTTTTTATTAAATTTGATATGGAAAGGGATTGGGATGGAGGGTAGGAACCCTCAAAACATTTCTTCACCAATAGAGAACAGCTTTTCCACCTATTACAAAAGGTGACACACACACACTCTATAGATGGATTTGTGGGCCGTGGGCATGCCAGCTGTTGGTCTCCATGCCAGAGTCTGTGAAATGTTACAAGGGTAGAAAGGAAGTTTACTGCTTCCTTTGATGGAGGGCCTAGGGAAAGTGGGGGAGGGGAGAGATGCATTCCCAAATGCCAGCAAAAATGAATGTCCCTGAATGGACAAGTTAGGAATGTATGAGATAGTTTGGGATGGGTATTAACTCCTTAGAAATCACAAATCAAATATTCATTGAGCACCACTGACTGCTAAAAAAAAAACTGGGAGTCTAGGGGACATCTGGGTGGCTCAGTTGGTTAAGCGTCCGACTTTTGGTTTCAGTTTTGTCTCAGGTCAAGATCTCAGGGTCATGAGATCAAGCCCGACCCTGGGCTCTACACTCAACAGAGAGTCTGCTTGAGTTTCTCTCTCTCCCTCTGCCTCTCCCTACTCTTTCTCTCTCTCTTTCAAATAAATAAATAAATCTTAAAAAAAAAAAAAAAAGGCAACTGTGGGTTTGCTTATCCTGGAAATCTGTAATGTGAGGGCAATAGCTCTCAATGGAGCACCAAGGGTAGAATCATTAAACCAAAACCCCTCACTTGCCCTTAGAGTACATAGAGCCAAGAGAGTTCAGTGACTTAGCCATGGTAAATTAGTAAATAGTACACTAGTAAATTAGTAATTAGTAAATAGTAAACTGTAATCTATGTGCTGTACTTCACATCCAAGCCTGTGGGTATGGCAATAAAATCTCTAATACTTGGTTAGCAATGTTAAAGTTTATCCTGTGGGTACCATAGGCTTATCTTGAGAATTTTGGCAAGAGAGTCAAGAAGGAAGCTAGACTACATATTTAAAATAAAAATTTATCATACCCAGGGAGTCTGGCTGGCTCGGTTGGTAGAATATGCAATTCTTCGTCTCAGGGTTGTGAGTTCAAGCCCCATGTTGGGTGTGGAGCCTACCTGAAATTTGAAAAAAAAAAAAAAGTGTCATATCCAATAAAAAAGGGGAAAATAGATAAAACCAGTGCTCATACATTGTATTTTAAATTCCAAGGGTCCTCACAGTAAATTTTTCCCTATATAGTTGCCAGATTTATGCAAGCTGTTTTGAATCTAGTTCTTCCAGCTTAGGGAAGGAAAAAAAAAAGTTCTGAAAGTCCTACCTAGCATGTATGTACACAAAGGAAAGAAAATATTAGTTTTCCCTCTTTGGGCATTTGTTGCAGTGGGAAAACTATCCTCTCTGGATCTCCCATGAACATCTTGAAGAGACAGTACATCAGTTTTCTATTGCTGTGTAACAAATTACCACAAATTTAGCAGCTTAAAATAATACTCCTTCATTAGCTCACAATTCTGTAGATCAGCAATCTCGTGCGGCATGGGATCTCTGCTCCGGGTGTCATCAGGTATTGATGGAACTGAGTTCTCATATGGAAGCTCCAAAACCCCATCTGCTCCCAAGCTACTTCTTGTTGGCAGAATTCATCTCCTTGCAGTTATAGAACTGAGATCCCTTTTCCTTGCTGGCCATTACCCAGAAACTATTTTTAGCCCCTAGAGACCACCCACATTCCTTGCTACTGGCCTCCTCCATCATCAAAACAACAATGGTACCTCAAATCCTTCTCATACTTTGAGAGTTTGACTTCCTCTTCTCTGACCAGCCGCAGAAGACTCTCTTTTAAAGGATTTAGGTGATTAAGTGAGGCCCATCCAGGTAATTTCCCTATCTTAAGATAAATTGTTTTGTAACCTTAATTACATCTGCAACATCACTTCATGGAAGTCCTCAGATTGGCATTTGACTGAATCATGAAACACTACATAAGAAAAAAAATTAGCATTTGAGTGAATAATTGTGAGAAAGTGTGTGCATATCAGGTGCCAAGAATCTTGGTAAGCCATCAGAATTCTTCCTACCACAGATGGCATAGTGGTACCTGTCGAATGTCAAAAATGATGCTTCCTTTCTTCCTTAAGAAACATTTTCACCCAACACTGAAGATTCAAAGATCCAAAGAGATTATTTTTATTTAATGTGAGCCCAACACCTAACTCATATTTTTGTATTTTAATCTCTATCGCCCAAACCTAGATATGAACTTGGTATGACTATACATACATATTTCTGAGGAAGGGCTCATAAATTTTATCAGATTGTTAAAGGGTTTGGGACCTTCCACCCTTTATGATGATCCTCTTACTCCCACCAGAATATAGCTACTGTTTTAATCCCAGAAGTTGCTTGTCACTCTTCCCATAGAGGGAACATGAACAGTCAGTAGAAAAACCCCAAATTTCTTCTCTCTCCCCAGGCATTAGAAAAAAATTGCTTGTTAGCACTCTTGGTAAGCCTACATCGGGTCTGGCTCAGGTGGTTGCTGCAAAATGGTGTCCCCATTTCCTTGTGCCCCTGTGACCTTAAGACATCCATTCTGGTTTGTGCCTACAAACGTTTTGGAATTTACAAGGAGAAAAGCCAGCTATTTTTTGTAGCACCAACTGACTCTACTTTTGCAGCTGCCTCATGAATAGGGTGAGTTATCATTAGTAGCAGGAGGAGGTCATGTGAGAATCAGCCTGGCTGGATTCAAATCATGTCTCCGACATGACTCACTGGGTGAACTGGGGAAGATTCCATAACTTCCTTGGTCTTTGGTCTCATCATCTTCAAAATGGGGTTTATACTAACATTTACAAGGTTGGTGGGAAGACTAAATGAGATAATACATGTAAGGTTTTGGAAGTCACTCAATAAATGCTGGAGTAGATGCTTATCATACTGTCATTATTGTTATAAATTCTCAGCTCTTATTACCATCTCTCTTGCCTGAAGCAAGGTATATATCCACTGGCTCTCTGGTGGCTTGGGTTTATTCCCCCATTTCTCTAAGGTGCCCTCAGCAATTGTCTCTAATGCACCATCACCCTATTTCAGAGTGCAGTGAAGAGAAAAGAACTGATAGCAAGCTCATAAAATCTCCCACAAAGACCTTCTTCCGTGGCTCTTTGTGCAAATACAGTCTCCAACACATGCCACAGATGCCTGAGAAATGAAGTTGGAAAATTAGTCCCACACAGAATCATAGTGCAATAAAGAAATAAGCACAAAACTCTGGAAAAACTTACATAGATAGAAAAGCTCATGGGACAACTGGATGGCTCAGTTGGTTAAGTGTCTGCCTTTGGCTCTGGTCAGGATGCCAGGGTCCTGGGATCCAGCCCCATATCAGGCTTCCTGCTCAGTGGGGAGTCTGCTTCTCCCTCCCCCTCTGCCCCTGCCTGTGCTCTCTTTCTCTCTCTGTCAAATAAATAAATAAAACCTTAAAAAACAAAAATGAAAAGTTCACTATTTCCTCATTGGGCAAATTTGGATTACAGCCAGAAATAAATGATTGTGATGGAAGGGAGAGGAATGTACTATTGAATACCAAGTATCTGCAGTAGCCCCTAGAGCTATAGATTGTATTTAGGTGGTGCCTTCTGTCATTCAACTTAAAACAAAGAACAGTCTCCCAGCAGTACCACGTGAGGGGGAAAGTGACTGTGACCTGAGGCTATGACCCCAAAATGAATTAAAGGAATAATGATAATAGAGTCCTCAGTCCTTCTGAAAAGTCATAGAGAAATAGTTTTAAAAGTGGGATATGAAATATTACATGGAAACCTAATAAAGCAATATAAACAAAGGACCAATTTATTATAATAAGGTATTACATTATTGTCTTCACTGTTTAAGATCTTTAAAATGTCAATACTTGACAACATCTCAGTAAAATAATACAAATTTGCTCTTTCCACAAGACAGTTATGAGGACAATGATGATGAAAATTAATGATGATGTAGGAGCTGTCATGTTCAAGCAGACTCCTTTGGAGAATAAACAATGTTTATTCCACAATAACAACCCCAGAGTATGTTTCTGTCCAGAGTGGCAGAGAAGCCTCCAGCTTTCCCTGCACTATCACCTGCAATATCCAACAATATCAGGAGATACTGACTTGTATGCAAAAATCTCATTTTTGTGACATCCATGTTGCTAATAAAGCCTGAACCAGATGCATCACCTTGAGGTCAGAGGATTCCACAACTCTTCACCCAAATCTTACTTGCTCCAAAACTTGCTACCACTGCTACTGCCACCACCAAAGACAAAATTTGATTTCCCTGTCTGCTGACTTTGCCTGTCATAAGAGATGGCCATTTGTTCTGTCGCACCAGGATGATCCATTTCCACCCAGAAGCCCATAGTGTCTTGCGCAGGTATGAAGGTTGATCCAGCTTGCCCAGCCTTCTTTTACCATAGATGTGAATATCTTCTGGAGTCCTCCAACCACTCATCTTGGTGTCAGTATTACTCTGGATCTTCAGGTATATTTTAGTAATTATATACCTCAAAGAGAAGGGAGTTATGTTTATCACTCTGCTTGCACAGAGAGAAGCAAAAGAGGTCACCTGTCCTAAGAATGTTCAAAGCCATCCAAGCAAACTCCATTTGGTTTCAAACCTGGAAATAATCCTCTGTGGCTGGATACTCCACCTCCTAAGATCAAGGCTGAATCCTAGGAGTCATCCTTCCTTTTCCATGAAAGGTAGCATATGTTGGCAGCTAAGTGAGGTTTTTTTTTAAGACTTTTTTTTTTTTAAGGCAGTTTCAGGTTCACAGCAAAATTAACAGGAAGGTACCTCGACTTCCCATATACTGTCTGCCCCCCAAACATGCCTGGCCTCCCTGTTATCAACACTCACCACCAGAGTGATATATTTGTTACAATTAATGAACCGATGTTGACACACCATATTTACCCAAAGTCTATGGTTTCACATTACAGTTCATTCCTGGTATTGTAATTCTGTGTGTTTCTGGCAAATGTAGAATGACATGTATCGATCATTATGATATCACACAGAGTATTTTCACTGCCCTAAAAATCCTCTGTGCTCTGCCTATTTACCTCTCTGCTCCCCCCAACTCCTGACAACCACTGATTCTTTTCCTGTCTCCATAGTTTTGCTTTTTTAAAATGCCATACAGTTGGAATCCTAGAGCATGGAACCTTTTCCACTTGGCTTATTTCACTTTATAATATTCACTTAAGGGGCGCCTGGGTGGCTCAGTGGATTAAAGCCTCTGCCTTCGGCTCGGGTCATGATCCCAGGGTCTTGGGATCGAGCCCCGCTTCGGGCTCTCTGCTCAGCAGGGAGCCTGCTTCCTCCCTTCTCTCTCTCTGCCTGCCTCTCTGCCTACTTGTGATCTGTCAAATAAATAAATAAAATCTTTAAAAAAAAATAATATTCACTTAAGGTTGTTCCATGTCTTTTCATGGCTTGACAGATTATTTCTTTTTAGTGCTGGATAATATTCCATTGTCTGGATATACCACATTTCATTTATCCATTCATCTCCTTGTTGCTTCCAAGTTTTGTCAATTATAAATAAAGCTGCTATAAGCATCCAAAACATGGAGGTTTTTGTGTGGACATGAATTCTCAACCTCTTTGGGTAAATACCAAGAAGCACAATTGTTAGATCACATGGTTAGAGTATACTTTGTTTTGTAAGAAACCATCAAACTGGAGCAACTGGGTGGCTTTGGCTCAGATAATGATTCAGGGTACTGGGATTGAGCCTTGCATCGGACTCCCTACTCAGTGGGGCTTCTTCTTGTCCCTCTTCCTCTCCCCCAGCTTGTGCTCTCTCTCTCTCTCTCTCTCTCTTTCACCCACTCTCTCAAGTAAATAAATAAAAATCTTAAAAGAGAAAAGAAAAGAAACCATCAAACTGTCTTTCAAAGCAGCTGTACCATTTTGTCTTTGTACTAGCAATGAATGAGAGTTCCTGTTGATCCACATCTTCAGCATTATTTAGTGTTGTTAGTTTTCTGGATTTTGGCCATTCTAATAGGTATGTAGTGGTATCTCATTGTTGTTTTAATTTGCATTTCCTTGATAACATATGATGTAGAACATCTTTTCATTCATTTATTTACCATCTGTATATCTTCTTTGGTAAGGTGTCTGTTAAGGTCTTTGGCTCATTTTTTTAATTAATTGTTTATTTTCTTATGCTGAATTTTAAGAGTTCTTTGTATATTCCTAATATTTTCTCGCAGTCTGTGGCTTGTCTTCTCATTATCTTGACATTGTCTTTCCCAGAGAAGTTTTTAAATTTTGATGAAGTCTGGCTTATTAAGTATTTTCTTCATTGATTGTGCCTTTCATATTGTCTTTAAAAATTCATTGCCGTATCCAAGGTTGTCTAGGTTTTCTCCTATGTTACCCTGAGGAGTTTTACAGTATTGAAGTTTACATTCAGGTCTGTGATCCATTTTGAGTAAATTCCTGTGAAATGTAAGTGTAAGTGTAAGGTCTATGTGGATGTCCAGTTTTTGGACAACAGCATTTGTTGAAAAGAAATATTTCTGCTCCACAGCATTGTCTCTGTTCCTTTGTCAAAGATTAGTTGACCACATTTATGTAGGTCTATATCTGGGCCCTCTATTCTGTTTCATTGATCTATTTATCTATTCTTTCTCAGTACCACACTGTCCCAATTACTGTAGCTTTTTATTTAAGTCTTGAAGTCAAGTAGTGTCAGTTCTCCAACTTTGTTCTTCAATATTGAGTTGGCTGTTCTGAGTCTTTTGCCTTTCTGTATTAATTTTAGAATTAGTTTGTTGCTATCTACAAAATTTGAGTTGAGATTGCAGTAATCTACAGATCAAATGAAGAGAACTGACAGCTTGACAATATTGAAATCTATTCATGAACATGCAATTTATCTCTATTTATTTAGTTCTTCCTTGATTTCACTCATCCAAATTTTGTAGTTTTCCACATGTTGATCTTATACATATTTTGTTAGATTTATACCTAAGTATCTCATTTGGGGATGCTAACATAAATACTTTCATGCTTTTAATTTCAAATTAAATTTATTTTCATTGCTGGTAAATGGCAAAGTAAATGACTTTTGTGTATTAACCTTATATCCTGCAACCTTGCTGTGATCACTTATTAGTTCCAAGAATTGTTTTCTTCAATTCTGTTGTATTTTATATATAGATAATCATGCCATCTGCAAACAAAGACAGTTCTATTTCTTACTTAACAATATGTATCTTTTATTTCCTTTTTTTTTTTTTTTTTAGTCTCATTGTATTACTTAGAACTTCTAGTATGATTTTGAAAAGGAGTGGAAAGAAGGGACATCTTTGCCTTTTACCTGACCTTAGAGGGAAAGCTTTAAGTTTCTCACCATTAAGTATGATGTAGTTGTAGTGTTTTGGGGGGAAGGGAGTTGGTAGATATTCTTTATCAAGTTGAGGAAGTTCCCTCATATTTCTAGCTTCCTGAAAGTTTTTATCATAAATTGGTATTGGTTTTTGTCAAATGTTCTTTTCTGCATCTGTTGAAATAATTATGTGATTTTTCTTTTTTAACCTCTTGATGTGATGGATTATATTAATTGATTTTCAAACATTGAACCAAATTTTCATATCTGTGATAAATCCCACTTGATTATGGTGAATAATTCTTTCTTTATATTGTTAGATTTAATTCAACTGAGTAGTTTAATCAGCCTATTTCTTGCTTATAGAATATTGGAAGTCCAAGAGCCTTCCTTTATTTCATACTCTTTGTCCCTTTCACTCAAAGCTAGAAATGATAAAAAATTTCTTAAGAACTATGTGAGTCTCCCCCATGAATATTCACTCCATTAGACTAGAGGCTCCTCCACAGATCTTTCCTGGATAATACTGTATCTCTGGCTTCTGCTGAATGGCTGAGGAATACAAGAGTCATATCTGTAATTTCTTCAAAGAGCCTTTTGTGTGACTGAATATTCTGACTTTCTGATCCTCCTGAGGCATTAGCAAAAAGGTTGTCTGTCCAGCCATACCCTGGCCTTCTCTCCAAAGCCTGTTTTTCTGACATTGAAGCCCCCAGTTTAGCATCATTTGCACTAAGGATATGCTGAGAATTTCCAAAATCATCAAGCCCTGGTTTCTTTCACTAGCAGAGTTGTCAACATCCATATTTCTATTCGCATTCCATCCAAGGCAATCTAGACTCTTTTTATCATGCTGTTTTTATCAAACTTCTTGCAGCTCTTGCCCATTGCCTGATTCCCAAGCCATATTCACATTTTTGGGAATTTGTTACAGTAGTACCATACTTTCAAGTACCGAAACCTATATTGGTTTCCTACAGCTGTTGTATAGATTAACACAAAATGGCTTAAAACAATGAAAATTTATTATCATATATTTTTAGATGTCAGAAGTCTGAAGTGAGTCTCACTGCAGTAAAATCAAGGTGTCATTAAGGCTGTGTTC
This sequence comes from Martes martes, assembly GCF_963455335.1. Classification (NCBI taxonomy): domain Eukaryota; kingdom Metazoa; phylum Chordata; class Mammalia; order Carnivora; family Mustelidae; genus Martes; species Martes martes. The sequence continues at coordinate 93,757,261 of NC_137895.1, read as the reverse complement.
CTTTCTAGAAGTTCCAGAAGAAAACAAGTTTTCTTGCCTTTTCCAGCTTCTGGAGGCTGTCTGCATCCCTTGGTTCATGGTCCCCTTCCACCTTCAAAGCTAGCAATGACCAGCCATGTCTTTCTCATATTGTAACACTTGGACTGTGACTCTTCTGTCTCCTCTTCCCCATTTAAGGTTCTTTGAGACTACATTGGGCCCATCCAGATAATCCAGAATGATCTCCTTATTTCAAAGTTATCTCATTAGCAAGATTAATTCTATCTGAAACATTAATTCCCCTATACACATTCACAGGTTCCAGGAATTAGGATGTGGACATCTTTGGGGGCCTTTATTCTACCCACCACACTTAAACTATCTCACTTAATCCTCACAACAATCCTGCGAGATGACTGTATTTATTACCTTCATATTGTTGATAAGAAAAAGGATCAAGGAGATTGAGTCACATATCCAAAGCTAGTAAGTGTGGAGTTTATCACACAACTATAGTTCTATGACTGTGAGTGTGTACATATTCCTCTCTTAGACAAAACTAAGGCCTATTGCAAGCACTATGTTTCAGACTTTTCTGAAATACCTCTAAATATTCATGTCAGTCATGGATATTATCAATGTTTCTGTTGGTGTTTGGGTTTATGAGGAGACCTAAGAATTTACATAGTTGCTATAGCATTCCAAGTAACTGGTTCTCATAGGAATAAGTGGTGCAATGCGTAGATAAGATGGGCCTCAGCTGCTAGAAGATTCTATTATCATTGGAAAAACTAAATAAATGGACAATTTGAATGCTCAGATGGAAGGAGATAAAAACAGATTAGTCAAAAACAAATTGGCTAAAGCAGCTATTTGGTTAAAAAATGAATCTTTGGAGTCGTCGTTTTTCTGGTACTTCTGGTACAATGTGGGCGAAGTTCTGTGTTACTTAAACAATTTCTCAGTTTCCCTTACTTTTTTTTCTTTTCAAAAATTTCTCACTTTTTTTCTGTCTCTTCCGAACACATATTCTTCTTAGTAAATCTATTATAGATGCTTTACTAAATTATATGTTATGTGTTATATATATTATACTTGTGTTATGTATTGTATATATCATACTTGTATTATATGCTATCCTCAATAGAATCATACTGTAAAAACTACTTTGTAAACTGATTTTTAAACCTAACAAAGATCATGAAATTTCATGTCAAGATATATATTTCTGAAATATTCTTTCTAATGGCCACATAGTATTCCACCATATAGACATGACATTATTTTGTTTAACCAATTTCCTATTGTGAATTCACGTTGTCTCTACCTTTTAACAAATAATGAAGAACAGGAATAATTGCTGGGAAATACATTAATGACAAAATATGGAAATAATTTAAAGATCTAAAAATGTATAAAATTGCTTTAAAAAGCACAAAATGCTGCTCTTGATGATGCAATGTTCACAAAACCTCAACCATAATAAATCAATGTCGCCAATAGGTAAGGGAAAAATCAATTTACAACTTCAAGTATTTATTCTTTGACCTATTCTTTTTACCAGTTGCTATCTGGATCATTTTCCCAAATTCAATTGCTTTAACTAAATAATTTAAACTGAGCCTGGATCAGTGAAGAGGCTATTTCGTTGTTCAATCCATCACATGGTTTTTTGTCAAAGTTAGAAATTACTATTGAGAAATGTGCCTCTAATAAAAAGGAAAAACTTTTTCTGCTCACTCGAGACAGAAAATGAAAGCGCTGAGTGTGATGGCATTGAGAGGAGGTAAAGAGAAAGCAAGAGATTAGTTAAATCAAAGAAACAAATATCATTATTGTTCGGAAAATGCTAAGGTCATTTAATCTGAAATAAGAAAATGGTACTGGCAGTCATACCTCAGGTTTATTTCACATCTTCAGGTGAGACACTTCTACACCAAAGTCATCCACATTGGCTGCAAATACTTGCAAAAATAATACTGCCCTGATCCACATTATGAATTGATCTCCCTGCATTATTTGTCCTGAAATTCTGAGTAGATGTTTTATGTTTCTCTGTTAAAATCCCCCATATTATGGAGTTACAGGATTAATGCCTGAAGTGTCAACTGTGATAATCAATGGGTTAAAATTATTTCTAAATTATTCACTGACTGCCTCTCTTGTTGCAACACTAGTTTAGTTAAAATATGTCCAACTAGCTAATGTCCCCTTGAGACCCTATTAAAAACATCAATACTTTATCAAGATGTGACACTACATCGTCAAAACCTTTTTGAAAAGTAATTATTTTCTCTAAATGTCAATGATCAAATTCTTTCAAAATGATAAATTTGGGCTTTCTGTATTACTCTAAATGCAGATTACCTACAGCAATTTAATTTAATTCAGTTTATTGTCCAATAGAAATGAACTTGGCCAGACCAAAAATTCATTGCTTCATTCAAAAGAAATAATTGGCTTTTTTCATTCTTATATATAAACCGTATTTTTTCATCCAATAATTATGGGTAGTTATCACATACTGGGCACTAGGGCTATGAAATGAAGAGAGTAAAGAAAGAAAGAAAGAAATTTTGCATCAAGCCCAATGCCTCCAGGACTGAAAACAGTGCCTAAGAACAGTAGGTTCTGGATAAATACCAAATAGGAGATAAGGAGCAAAGGGGGAGGGAAAGGAGGAGAGAAGGAAGGAAGGACGAGGTCCCCCCCCTTAATAACTTTCAAATCACTGTGTGGAGTAGTATAGAAAAGCCCTCGTCTGGGAGGCAGGCACCTGGGTCTCCATAGTCTGCTACCAACCACCCAGAATCTGGGTGTTATTTCTCTTCCCTGGGCCTTCATTTCCAGAAATGAATGCTCCATTTCAGTTTGAAGTTCTAGAATGCTATAAATAGCACTTGATCCATAAAAGTGGTCGTATGTTTTTCTTAATTGCCTTTTGGGCCCAAATAGTCACCCTCTGGCAGAAGTTCAGCTCAACCTGCTCTCCTTTCTGCTCTTCACTAAGAAACGTCTGACCTAAGGATAATTATCTGCTCCTTCCAGTCCCAATCCATATCCAAGGATAAATGCTCTTTTGTCCTTTTGGCTACATCTTGGCCTTTCTCTTTCCTCTTTAGTGACAGGGAACGTAGCCAGTTCAACTTTGCCCGGGAAGAGAGCCTAGTGCCTGCACCTCAGAATCAAAGAGACCAGCCAGAAATGCAGCTCTTTCCATAAAGGGGAGTGTGCTCAAGGGGCTCGGCTGGGTTGGACCCACAATAACATCTTTTGGGGACCACCCATAAATCTGAGGTGAGTCTCGGGGAAATGAGTTTGGATCTTAGGACACAGAAGGAAATCAAATCTCCTGGTCTGTCCTGCTGTGGTAACAAGCTCTGAGGTTGCTAATGCTGCTTTCCTGTCTCTGTTTGCCTTCTTTCTTCTGGGTTCCCATTAAAAACCTCTTGTATGATAATTACTACTTTTTGTTTCTTCAAAATGTCATGGAGGCTATTTAGCCAATAGATCACCTCATGCAAGGCAATAATTTCTCTTTTAAATATTGCATTAATCATTTAAATGTCAAAAGATGTGAATTATTACCTTGGCAGCAAAATGGTTTTTCCTCTTGGCTCTTTTTATTCCTTCTCTTGTTATTACAGAAAAGCCAAACTAATACTTCACAGTGGACACTTATGTCATGACTTCGGGGTCTGAATAATATTCCTGTGTTTCCACCTGTCATTGAACGTGCATCCTGTGCTGTGGAAGCGCTGGAGAGACATTCCTCCCAGCCATGCCCATCACAGACATGGCCCACCCTGTTATGCACAACAGCTAAGATTCTGAGGATGGTTTACAGCTGAGGAGAGGGAATGAAACGAGTCCAGGATGATGTGTTCAAGCCCTAGATCCGGTCTAGCTCTGTCATAGACCAGCTGAACAAGCTAGGGAAAGTCCACTGTCTCCTCTGAATTCCTCTCTAATGTGAGGGAGTTATAAAGATCATCTCTAAGCTCTGAAACTCTGTTGCCATCAGACTCTTCACTGTCCAGAGTATTTTAGAAGGGGTATAGAGTAGCCATGGCAAAAAGCATACACTGTAAACTCTGGTCAACAAAGAACATGATGACTCATAATATATGAGAACAGTGCTTGGTATTAGGATATATGGAACTCCCTTTCTGATATGAGGCTGGTGATGCAGTAACTGCTCAGTACTTTGAAGCAAGACGTCTTTATCTCAAATCACGGGTCTGTCATTTAGGATCACTTCAGGTGAATTATTTAAATCATCTAACCTCAATTCCTTCACTTATAAGACAACCGTGCATGTGTATATTGTGACGGGATGGAGTGTCAATTTGAGAAACATTTGCCATATTACGTGTCTGACTGGTCTTGTCATGGTACTGTGATTATAGGAGCCTGAGTCTGTGCCTCTATGACTGAGTTTCTGCATGATGGAAATGTCTGTGGCATTCTTTGTCTTTGTTTCCTTGAGTAAGGGAATAGGTTTATCACAGCCATGTGGTTGAGGACTGGTAAACTTGTATGTAATTTCCACCTTATCTGCCTTACAGAGCTGCTGTGAGGATAAAATAAGATGATAAGCATGAACAATTGCCACATTTATATGGCATTTTATAACTTATAAATGGCTTACCCACATGACATCTGTTTTTGACATTCTAACAGCTGACTGAGGTGTTTTATTACTTTTGTTGATATCACTGTATAGATAAGGGGATTTAGAACGTAACTGTTTAACTTGAAGTAACTCAGTTAATCAAGGGGGAGGTATTGTGAACCTAGATCTTTATCATGGCCAATATTTTATTAATGTTTTTTCCCATTATATACCCACCTCCTTGTGAAAAAGTCAGAAGGTCCATTGTGAAGCACATTACCAATGTAAGACATTGGTCTTGATATTAATGAAATTTCTGGAAGGCAGATTATGTAACTTCCTAGATGATTTCTTGGCTAGGTTTTCCTAAGTAATTAATTATTTTTACTTCTTTCTCATTGAAAGGCAGTCAAAGTTGATGGCAAAGTCAGGGAGGAGTCATGGTTTTGAATGAAAACTGGTGAAAGAATTTGTCTGAAAGACCCACACTGTGTGTTCTTTCATTGAAATTGTTATAATGTCTGCTTAAGGCTTTTAGGGTAAGGAGCCTGCTCCTGATCTATGATCAATGCTTTCTCCGGCAGATATTGCAAAGGCCTCATCTTTCCTGTACTGAGATACCCTGATTGAGTCATCAGTAGAATGGAGCATGAGCCAAGAACTGCTCCTCCAGGATGAAGGGTAAATTTTCACTGAGCCAATGTCTCTTTCTTATCCACCTTAGTCATGCGCTCTAAGTTACCTTATCTGTCAAAGAGTATAGCAGCTGCCTTGCAGGAGTAGTATGAGTATTTATCAAATAGCATGTGCAAAGTGGTTTACATGATAAAGCATAGTTATTTTAAAAGAGACATTGCTATAAGGAAATCATAGCCAAGATTTTTGTCTTTTAGCAAAGAAATCCTATCAAATGACCAAGAAGCCAACCAAAGTCACTTCTATCTCATATTCTGACAATCATTTCTCAAATACTTATGGGGGGGAGTTGATTAATTGAACAGTTTCATTGATAAATATTTTGAAATCAAAGGGACCTATCTTTGAAATTTATATAAGCTTCGTACAGTTGTTTACTCCCCTCTTTCAAATAATGAAGAAATTAATTTGTTATTACTTGGCATTAAAGATGCCTTTGTGGATGCCATTTCAGCATGAGAAGCTAGCTTTAGGTCTGTGCTGAAGAATAATTCAATTCATAGGTCTTTTCTTGGGACCTTGAGAAAAGAAAGGTCCCGAGGCAAGAAGCTAACATGTGGTTATTATTATTGTTATTAAATTCCATTTATTCAACACATAGTATATGCCAGGTTCTGAACTAAATGTTTTACACACATCATTAATTCATTTATTTATTGAGCACCTAGCATGTGCCAGGGGCTATAGTAAATAAGTTGTTGAGAAGCCAGGATCCTGACCTCTGCATAATAACATGCCAGATTTTTTTTAAAAATCATGAATTTCGTTTTTTCTGGGCCTTATGCTCCTCCTCATCTGTATGTTGAGAATAATAAAAACTATTTTTCTTCCCAGGACTGTTATAAAGATCAAAAGACATACTAGACATGAAACCCTGTGAATAATTAAAAAGGTTTCAAAAATATAAACGTTAAAAAGACCACAGAAATGTTTGGTTAACAAATGTTTTTGCTTTGTTCATTTATTTGTTTTACTACATTCTGAAATACCTTTTATATTAGCTAGGATTTTATTAGACTGCCTTCCAGAGAAAAGCCAAGCAAATGTGGTTTAGCTGGAAAACACTTATTATTGCCAGATAACAAAACATAAGGGGGAGGTGGTACAAAGGCCAACAATGTGGTTAAGAACCCAGGGTAAGTCTATCTTCCTGCCACCCTAAACCTAGAATTGGGGTTTCTTTCTTTCTGGTCCTACAATGGCTGCTTGACCTCCATGATCGCGTCTACATTCCAGGCAGACTTCCTCATGAAGTTGTGTCAGGTAATTCAGGAAAAGTTCCTTCTAGCTATATTTGGAATACAAGATACAAATTATATCTTACCCCACAGATAAATGGTTAACTTATTAATACATGAATAAAAAGGAATGAGATCACTTTTGTAAAAAGAATAGGTCACCCTTTTGGGGTTGTTGTAAAGAAAGAAACAACCCCATACGTTTATTGCAGACTCAAATTTCAAAAAGGAAATTAGACGGGTATGTGCCTGAAAATTTTCTCTAGAAGTTAAATTTTCTCAGGGAAACAGAGGGAAGCTGGAGGGTTGGAAAAATATGCATCACTCAGAACAGGAGCAGAGGGGGAATAAAAAAAACAAAGAACAAGTAGATTAAACTGAAATAAGAATACCATGTCTGTAAGGAATGTATGTTAATTAAGGTTCCCCAGAGAAACAAAACCAATAAGAACCTGGGAGAGAATTAATGTGTTAGCTTGAGTCTAAAGTCCATCACATAGCAGAATTCCCTCTTCATCCAGAGAGATCAGGGGTTTTTTGTCTGTTTGTTTGTTTCTTAAGCCCTTCAACTGATTGGATGAGGCCCACACATTATGAAGGATAATCTGCTTTACTCAAGTCTACTGACTTAAATATTAATATCATCTAAAAAACCTTCTCAGCAATAACCAAATGTGTTTAACCAAATATCTGGGTATCCATAGCCTCATCAAGCTGACACAGAAGATTAATTATCACAGGGACTATTGAGATCTTAGAAAAAAGGCCAGGCAGATATGAATTTCAGGTTATAATTTTACCACAGTGTCAGCATTTGGGAAATTATTGGGAGGTATCCTCCAAAAACTCAGAGAATCCATATTAAAAAATAAACAATCCCTTGAATTTTGAGATAGCTGTATCTAGTGGTTATAGAAAATTTGGACAGAGTTGAAAGGGTAAAAACAACATGATAATAAAATACTCAAAGATTATTATAAACAAAATAATGGCTCCCAATGAATCATGCATTTTTTTGTTCATTCTCATTTGCTACGTCACTTTGCTCTGCCTCCCATCCAGACAGGAAGCCCATTTCCTCACTCCTCAAATCTGGGATTCTCTAGTGACTTTTTTTTTTTTTTTTTTACCAATAAAACATGGCAGAACTAATGGCATGCAACTTTCAGAGCTTGTACTTCCTGCTTTTATCCTGTTAACACTACTTTGAGACCATTGTGCTGGAAGAAATTAAGGCATGTGAAAAGAAAGGTCCTTCTGTCCCTGCTGTGGCAGCTAAGTCCAGTCTCCACAGGCCTTCCAGCTACACCGTCTCATGAGTGAGTCCAGAGAAAATTAGTCAAGAACAGTCGGACCAACCTAAAGAATTACTAAAAAAAAATAATAATAACAGGGCATTTTTGCTTTAAGCCATTAAATTTTGAAGTGGCTCATTGTAAAATGATAGAAAACTAAAACATAATTGCAATTCATTTTCTTCATGGCTGCCTGGTACTTCATTGAATAACCTCAATTTTGAAAATCCATTCCTTTCTTGATAAACATTTGGATTGTTCCCAGGTCATTCTTTCTTGATTAAAAAATGAAACTTATAAATATTTATATACATTTATATCAACGGTTACACAAATCCAAGAATTTCTCTGGAATATACCCGTAGGTGTAGAATTACTGTTGTGGGTGTGAGCATTTTCAATGTAATTCTCAAAGCAGTTATCAACCATGCAGCAGTGGCATAGATAAAACATAAAAGAAAAGGTTTATAAATATGCTAATTAAAATCAAGAAATTTTTCATTAAAGGAAAAGACAAGCAACAAATTGCAAAGAAATATCTGCCTACATTTAATTAACAAAAACTTAGTATACTTAACATGTAAAGAATTATGAATTAATGGGAAAGTACAAAAAACTTATTAGGAAAAAGTATGAACAAACATATCACAGAAGAGAAAATAAAATAAAAAGAAAAATATAATAATAAAATAAGTAAAATAATAAAATAATATGATAATAATAAATAATAAAATAATAAAAAATTTAAAAAGAAAAAATAAAATGGCCCATAAACATATAAAGTGACTCCTAGTTCATTAGTAAGTAGGGAAATTAATTTCTTAGTGAACCCAAGACATTTCTTTGCCATTTTAAAGGGTGTAGGCCATATTAGTAAAAAAAAAAATTAGATTATGTCTCATAACTATCTACATAATAATATGAACACTTGAACATCCAAAACAAGCAAATCTGGAATTGAAATGGTGACAGAAAAATACATATGTCCTCCAAACATTTTCTTTTAATGAATACTTATTGTATGGGACAGGTGGAGTAGAAGGTTTAAGGAATTATATTTTCATATGAAGACATTTAAAGGCTAGAAAGAGGAAATAGTTGATTTAATATTAACTGGTCATCAAGTATCTTAATTCCAGTTTTGTTGATATGAAAGCATATTATCATATTTAGCTGTATATTATAAACTTTTGTAGACATACATATTGATGGTAAAGGTGAAAATAAACTCACATAGCCAAAAAAAAAAAAAAAAAGAAGAAGAAAAGAAAAGAAAAGAAAAATGCATATGTTGAGGAAGGTGCAGGGAGTACCACCAATTCTGCTGATAAGAATGCAAATTAACGTGCAAATTAATACCACATTTCTAGAGATGGATTTGGCAATATATACCAAAAGCTTTTAAAATGTGTGTACTTTTTGAGTCAAGAATTTCATTTCTGGGAATTACCAGCAAGGATATTTGTACTAAAATGTTGATTGCTGCATGCCTTGACCATCCATATTTCTAAACGATCTGTCTCACCTGTAGTCCTTCCTGAGTGGCAAGGCCAGTTTTTATACCAGACAAACCAGACCTCACCCTGCTACAGCTGAATGGAATGAACCAAGAGCTGAGTCATCCCAAGGGTAAATAATCCATAGACTCTGGACAGAGATCTGACGGATCAGGCATAAAATGATGGACAAGGACAATAAGAAACCAAGAAAGTATAGCTGTTGGTTACAGGGGCAGGAGCCAAAAATATTGATGAATTGTCACTATGATGTATATATAAAGACAGAGAAAGCCACCACATAACAGAGATGAGAATCACCAGGAAATAGAGAAAGGTGCTCATAAAAGAGAGTGAGAGAAAGAGAATAAAAAGATGTACAGAGAGAAGCAGCCATTCTAGGGCTGCCTTACACAACAGTGGCTTTCTAGGTGCAGCTCCAGTCCACATATATATATCATGACAATAAAACACCTTTTCATGGAGGACCAAAAAAAAAAAACAGTCAAGCAAGACCATTTTTTGAACTCAAAAAAGATTCTCACTAAAATAGCCCTAAAATGAAATAATGTGTAAGGACTTAAAATTGTGATGCTTAGACATATTAATTAAACTGTGGTTTGTGATGATGATGTCATCTGTCTCCTCTCTGTGATATATGGTCTGCACCCTTGGGACAATTTAATTCTGGAGAAGCAGATGAGTAGAAAGCTCTTTTGCCTACAGGATCAAGCTTTGTTTTCCAGTCTATTCCCATCACCAATATATACCATTTTGAGCCCACCCAAAATAAGTTTATAAAATTAAAAGAAGTACATTACAGAGCAGTATATCTAAATATTTGCATTCCTTCCTTGATATTTACATATACATATATACATATACATTTGCATAGTATGTGATAAAAACGGACATAGATCATAAAGGATGTACAACAAAGTATTGACTGTGACCATCTTATTTATTTCCCCCTTCCTTCCTTCCTCCCTCCCTTCCTTCCTTCCTTCTCTTTTCTTCCTTCCTTCCTTCCTTCCTTCCTTTCTTCTTCCCTCTCTCTCTCCCTCTTTCTCTCTCCTTCCTTCCTTCCTTCCTTCCTTCCTTCCTTCCTCTCTTTCTTTCTTTCTCTGTCTTCATAATCTTTCCACAGTGAAATAGATAATTTTAGAAACAAAGACTTACTTTAATGTGAGATAGTGACTGTTGAGACCACTCAATATCATCATCCCCATTTGCCTCTTCCATGAAGTGGCCAATTCCATGGGAACAGTTTGAAGATGCTGATTCACAGTTAAATATTTCACACTTACTCTCATAAATGATTGCTACTGATCAGAAATATGAGGTAAGGGTCAGCCTTGCAGTTGGACATTGGGAAGATGTTGATAGTTTTAACTGAGCTGTCTAAGCCATTTCAGGACCACCATGGTTGGATCTCCTGACTGTTCCATTCACAAGTGCTCTGCTTTGCTCCTGGGATTTAGAAAGAAATGCCACATACTGTTATGAGCAAAGTGAGTTATTGAGGTATTATTTAACATAAAAAAATTGTTTTAATGAGAAAAACATTAGTTGTTGCATTTGCTTATTTCTGTAATAATGTTTTGAATTAAAATCTCTAATAAACTTATCATTACAGTTTTTGATTGCTTGATGTAACTTTATTATTACAGACTCTTTAGTAATGGCTTCAGAATAGATTCTATTTGTATCTTCAGCAAATAGGATTTTAATAATCAAGAAATTGTTACTTTTATGCCATGTTAATCACTAAATTGAGCCAAGAAATAGCAGAGTTGAATCAGATGAAAATATTAAATCTTTACCAGGAGGCTGGATAAAACCATTTGATCATTTGTGGTTTACCTATGAGTTAACTCATTGTGAATAGATAATAAATGATTCAATCTGTTAGAGATTCAGTTAAGTGCTCTTTAGTTTTCATAACCACAGACCTCCTGCCATCACTCCATTCTCTATACTATCTCTATTGCATATTGATACCACTGGAGGGTAAACTATGATTATGTGAAAAAGGGAAATAGTGTGAATCCTACCATAGATTCATGACATAGCTGTACTATAACTTTCATCCACTCTATATCATTTACTCAACATTTATTCAGTGATATTAGACAGTGGATCCCCTGAATCTCCAGACACACCTAGTCCCCCATCCTCAGCACCCTACAGACACTCGGGAGCGCTCTCTGCACTTAGCTTGCTGTTGCAATGATACCTTTACATGGATACTTCTTCACAAAATGATGGATTCCTTATGGTTCAGGACAATGTTGAATTCATTATGAAGGAATGGGACAAAAGATATTATTTAAAGACAAAGCTGACAGTACCAACCTCTACCCATTAAGAAAAATGTCACAGTTATATTAGATGAAAAGGACTTTTGATTTTTGTAGGAGAGAGAAAAGACAGGACTGAAATTGCAACAACTCTTCCAGCTCTTTTGTGTTGCTACACAGTAGGAGCTAGAGCATACATCTCATTGTTTAGCAGAAATTTGTAAGTATATCTCCACATATTCAAATGTGTACTCAAAGCCGAACAATGGAAAGTAGGTTGCTCAACTTAATGCAGTGAGAAGAATTAAACTTTGGAGGGGAGGGGCGCCTGGGTGGCTCAGTTGTTAAGTGTCTGCCTTTGGTTCAGAGCATGATCCTAGGGCCCTGGAATCGAGCCCCGCATTGGGCTCCCTGCTCAGCAGGAAGCCTGCTTCTCCCTCTTCCACTACCCCTGCTTGTGCTCTCTCTCTCACTGTCTCTCTCTCTGTCAAATAAATAAATAAAATCTTTTTAAAAAAAGTTTTGGAGGAGAGTTTAAGGATGGGGATACTTCCTACTAAACTGAAAACCTGAGAGTATAGAGAATGGCCCTCAACATATCCATGGTGAAAGAGCAGATTTTTACTGTTTATTTGTTTGTTTTAAGGGGGGGTTATAATGTTCGATCATCACTGATCAATTATTTGTAAAATGATTGCTCTCAATTTCTCTACTTATCTCATGGTGTACAGAATAACAGACCACACTTGAAGTAACATTGTCTAGAGGCTGGTAGGCTAAAGAACAAGAATGTCTAATCCTGGATTTTAAGTTGTCATTGCTAATAAATATGCCCCCTTTCTGTCACCAACTTTTTAAAGTCATGGTTGACACGCTTTGTGAAAATGGATTTTGCTTTGGTTGTAGTTGTGGGTTGGGGGATTTGGGAAAACAAGGAAGGGACACAGTTTTGTGTCTTGGTCAGCGAAGAGCAGAAACAAGAGAAGAAAATAGATAGTGATACAATTTCAATGAGACCAAGAAATTGAAGCCACAATGACCTTGAGAATGTAAGCTCTGTAGATTGCTGACTCCCCAAAAAGACCACCAAAAATTTATAGATCAAGCAAAGCCACATTTATTGCTCATTGTAATAAAGGAGATCATTACCTTGACCAAGTGTTAGCAGCATCTTGAAAGAGAGAGTACAAAAGGAAGATATTTATAAGGGTCTGATTTAAGGTGGGTCTTCCAATGTGAGAGCAGAACTGGGTAGAGTTCATGACATAATATTTTAGGATTGGCGGACATAGTGAAGAAAGGGTCTCAAAGGGAGCCATAGGAGTGAACAGTCTTTTGATAAACCCAAGTGAGTGATCTATTGTTCTCAGGAGGAGGCTATTTACCCTGATGAAGGCTACTTTGGAGGTCTACTATTAAAATAAGGGGTTTCAGAAAGTTCATGAAGCAGACATCCTCCCGGGTTAGAATTTCCTTGAAAAATAAAATCAGGTTAATGCAGAAAGTTGAATAGTAAGGTCATACTGATGCAGACATTAAGCTACAAGTTTCAGTTCTGAGTTATCAGCAAATGCAAACCCTGTAGAAGACATTAGATTTTTTAGAGATTTTAAAATGGGAAATTTGATCTCATGTGACAGTTAGGTTGTATTTCATTGGATATATCATCCCTGGCATCTGGCAATGAAAAGCACATAGTAGGTACTCTATAAATATTTATATAAAAAGAATGAATAAGTAAATGAGTGAGTATACCACTCTAATACTGTTTAATTCAAAGCCTGAAAGCTCTAGTTTTCCTAATTTTCTCTATAATAATGAATTTTATTTCAACATAATTTTAATTTTTTAAGATTTTATTTATTTATTAATTTGAGACAGAGAGGAGGCAAGCAGGAACAAGGAGATGGGCAGAGCAAGAACGAGAAACAGACTCCCCGCTGAGTAGGGAGCCCAAATAAGATGCAGTGCTCGCTCCAGAATCCTGGGGTCATGACCTGAGCTGAAGGCAGAAGCTCAGCCAACTGAGCACCAGACTGGGCCAACTGAGCCAACAGACACCCCATTTCAGCATAATCTTGTGCTAAGCTTCAAACATGAGCACAGAAGCATGTCTGACAAGTGACTCTGGACCCACTGGAATCTTACACAACTCCTCCTCAACTGGTTGGAAATCTCATCTCCCAACAGCCATGTGAAACCTGAAAGTAACTTAGAAAGGAGTGCTGTCTCTCCCATGGGAGCCAATCAGAGCTCTAAACTCAGAATCTTGCCAGATGTATTTGGCGTGATTCCTCCTTTGTGACCTTTTGGTTTCTGCTTGGGAACACTCATTTGACCTTGTAGCCCACTAGTGGAGAGATCCCTTATGAGACAAGCAAGAAATTTAGCTTTGTTTTAAATCATAACTGGATGGTCATTTTTTCCCTCAGTGCTTAGCAAGTTTAGTAGAACCAGAATCCAGAGATATAATGGAAAGTATACTGTTAATAAAATTCAAACCCCATTGTCAATGAGATTTCAAAATTATGTGTTTTTTCCAAAACTGTGGTCCCAAACTACATACAATAAAACTCATAATAGTGTAATTTTAAAATGCAGTCATTAAAGACTATGGCATATATATTGCAGCTAATGGTCCTGTATTTCAAACAAATTAAAACATTATTAAAGCATTCTATGAGCAATAGTATAGTACCAGAACTGCCCCCCAAGAAAATCTAGAACATTTGGTCATGAATCCAAAAGTCTGTCTACCCACACTGTTTCTATTGTATACTTGCTCTCTAATTCTGTCTGAAATTCCATTAGGCATGCATTTGAAACCAACAGCATTTTTAAAATGTAAGCTTCTCTAGGAGGTTCTGGGCACTGCTCATTTATATAGACTCATTTAAATACTATGAATTTGGTCAAATAAGGGCATGGGATTTGGGCACTTATTGGATCTCAGGGGAACGTATGCATCTGAGTCAGCTCCCTCAAAGGGTTGGTTAGGACAGAAAGAGAGGGCTGCAAGCCAATAAGTCCTGGGAGAGTAATGCCCAAGGAGAGATGGGAGTAGCCTTGCCTGAACGTTAAAGGAACATTCCCTAAAATTGAAATATAGAGGTAGGTCTGGATGTCACACTGTTTGTGAGTTGGAACCTGCCTGTAGTATTTTTAGGAAGTCTTAGTCACTGAGATGTTATGATCTCTGAGCAGGAGGGGACAGATGTCTCAGCCATATATTTTTAGAACATTTCCGTTTTGTTTGTCTCTCCAGCTGAGCTTGGGCTTCCACCCTGATAGTCTGCATTTAAAATGTTCTGTTGGAGTATTCAGTTCATTTATTTTTAATTAAAATGTTATTAAGATTATAAAACTGTATAAAGATTAAAAGCAGAGAGTACAAATTACATATATGATGTGGTGACATTAAATATTCACCCACCCAGCTAATCTGGGTAACTTCAGCTGCGAACAGCGAAAAATAACTTGGCTTCTAACTTTGTTCTTTCCAGGTTCCCAGAAGCTGTCCCTGAGTACCCCTTTCCCTCTGTTGTAATTCAAAAGTAAAGGCTTCTTCCTGGCCTGATAGACTGTTTAATAATTGAGCCTTGTAAATGAATCATGTTTCCTCAGTCCATCAGTGTAGAAAATGGGGGAAGAGGTAGTAGAGAGGGAGCTACCTCTTATAACCCAACAAGAAAAACCCATTTCATGAAACACAGAGCCATGGGACACAAGTAACAGGGGAGCCTTGAAATGATGGAAGAACTCAGTGTGCACTAAAACACCTCCAAGCATTATTGCCCTTCTGCATATAATCACCTTTCCTGTGAAAAGTTCTAGGGCCCACAGGAAAGGTGAGTATACACAGAAGGGCAATAATGCTATAGTTATCTTGCTCTGGTATAACTCCTCCCCTCATGGGTAGAAAAAGAGAATAGGACTACCAAGCACCCAGAATTTGCTAGAGAAAGAAATTACAGCTAAAAATCACTTTTAAGTTCATGATCTGTTTCACCTTTCAACGATCTATTGAGGTTAAGAACAGTTAACCAAGCTGAGGTTTAGGAGCTGAAATGACATATTCAAGACCATTGTAGAGGTGTAGGTGATAGAGGGAGCATTGGAACCAGCCTCCAAGTCTTAACAGTCCTTCCACCACACCAAGCAGGGAATTCTAGGTGATATGTACATACATGTTTATCTGTGTATATATCCATGTATATGTCCATGTGTGTGCACATGTGTGTGTATGTGAGGGAGAGAGAAACTGGTCAGGACACTTCTGTATAGGATATACAAATGTTATACCTTCCTATGTACAATTGTATTAGTTAGTATCTCAGTTATGCATTTTTATAAATATAGCACTTTATCCATCCTGAAATGCTGGACTGGCAAATCTGACCATTAATAGATTATGTCAGATTACTTTTAGAAGTTTCTTAAAACCAAAGTTTATGTTTTATATAAATATTTCTATTGAATAGAATAAATCCAGAAGAAAAAATATATCCCTGTCCTCACCCCTAAATGTCACTCAGGGAAAAAGAGGGTAATCTGAAAAATAACATTAATTCCATAAATAAAGCTGATGGTAAATGCAGACAACTACAGTGGTTTGGGAGAATGGAAGCAGTCCTTTTCGGAGAAGAAGGAGAAATAACAGTGAACCTCCTCTAGGTTTCTTAGCAGAAGAAATCTCAAACTATATCAGTATGCCTCAGATCTGAATCTGTGTTTTTATTAATTTAAAGCATAGTTAGTTAGTTATGTTTTCATAAGTCCCAGGGTCAGCACCCAGGTGGCCGAGGGACCTGTGTCCTCTGAGACACAGGAAGGTCCCTACTGGGATGGCCAGCTGCACAGCCTCCATGTCTAATTCTCTGGCCCTCCCAGAGCATTTGTGAACTTCCTGGGGCCCTTTAGTGCATTCCTTTCCTGTTTAAACTGTCAAGGCGGGCCTTATTTTTCAACGCCCTTACACAGAAAGTGTATGCAAAGTGCATCCTCCACACAATGGCCAGAGAGAGATTTCTGTGTAAATAGCAATATATGACAATCCCTTGATAAAACCCTCTAATGGACTTCCCATTGCTGCTATGCTATACCCAGACTCCTCCCCAGGACTCTGGGCTCTGGTCTTGACTGCAGAGACCTCTGCCAGAGCCTACATCCCCACACCGCCTGCCCTAACTCGTCTCCTTCCCTTCTTCCTGCTAACCACTCCACTCCAGCTACACTGGCCTCTTTCTGTCCCTCAGACATACTAGCTTCTGCCCATCTCAGGGCCTTCCCACTTGCTGTGCCTTCTGCTTCAAACACTCCTCCAGAACTCCCTCTCACCACTGAGATCTCAATAAACTATTGACTCAAAGAGGGCTTCTTTTGACCACCTTAGACCCTTTCTATCACATTCTCCCACATTATCTTCTACTTCCTTCATGTCCAGGAAATTATTATTGATTTATTCCCTTAACTATGTATTGTCTATTTCATTGCATATGAATGTAAATAAGTTGAGGGTAAAGGAACTCTCTCTTCTCTCCAGCATTTAGAACTGTACTAGGAACATAATGGATATTTAATAATTATTCACTAAATGACAGACTTAACAAAATACCTTTGAATACATTTTTGAGGTTTTAACTTTAAAACAGATTATTATTTTCTCAAAGAAAGTAATGAATTTTCATTTGGTATAACCTGGAAGGTACAAAAGATTACAAAGGAGAAAACACAAATCACCATTATTTCCACACCCAAAGATAAGTCCTATTAACTAGTTGATCTGTTTTCTTCATGCATTTTTTTCTACAGAGATGAATTATTCATAATTGAGGTCATATTCCATATTGATTACTTTCCTTGGGCTGCTATTACAAATTACCACAAACTGCAAGCCTTAAAATGACAAAGATAGGCAAATTGCAGAATGGGAGAAAACATTTGCAAACCACACATCTGATAAGGGATTAATATCCAAAATATATAAGGAATTCCTACAACTCAGGAGGAAAAAATGGACAAAAAACTTGAATATACATTTCTTCAAAGAAGACATACAATTGGCTAATGAAACAAAAAAAAGTGGGGCACCTGGGTGGCCCAGTCAGGTAAGTGTCCAACTCTTGATATCAGCTCAGGTGTTGATCTCAAGCCTACTTAAAAAAAAGAGAGAGAAAAGGTCTAAATATTGGGGAAGATGTGGAAAAATTGGAACCCTTACACATTATTGGTGGAAATGTAAAATGGTACAGACACTAGGGAAAACAATTTCTCAAAAAAAATTAAAAGTAGAACTAATATATGATCTGGCGATCACACTCAGGTGCATATATCCAAAAGAATTGAAATCTGATCTTGAAGAGATATTTGTGCTTCTATGTTCATTGCATCATTATTCACAAGAGCCAAGAGATGGAAATAACCTAAATGTCTATTGATGAATGAATGAAGAAAATGTAGTATATACATTCAGTGGACTACTACTCAGCTATTTAAAAAAAAAAAAAAAAAAAAAAGGAAATCCTGTCCTATGCTACAGCATGGATGAAACTTGAGGACATTATGTTAAGTAAAAGAAGGCAGTCACAGAAAGACAAATACTTCATGATTCCATTAATATGAGATATCTAAAGCATTCAAAATCCTAGAAAAAGAAAGTAGAAAGGTAGTTGCCAGGACCTGGAAGGAGAGGAAAGGGAGATATTGCTATTCAATGCAGCATTTCCATTGTGTGAGATGAAGATGTTCTAGGAATCTGCTATACAACATTGTGCTTACAGTTCATAATGTTGTACTATACACTTAAAAATGTGTTAAGAGGGTAAGTCTATGTGATCTGTGTTTTTTTTTACCACAATTTAAAAAAACAACAGAGACTTATTCTTTCACAATTTAAAAGGCCATAAGTATAAAATCAAGGTGTCACCAAGGCCATACGCTCTTGAAAACTCTAGGGCAAAGTCCTTCCTTGCCTCCTCCTAGCTTCTGGTGATTTCTGGCAATCATTAGATTGTTTGGCTTATTGATGCATCACTCCTGTTGTTGGATGACCTTCTTCCCTGTGTGTCTATTATGTCTCTGTGTGTTCACACGGCTTTGAGTTTACTCTGATCTAGCATGATCTCATCTTAATTAATTACATCTGCAAAAACTCTACTTCCAAATATGGTCACATATCTGGAGATCTGTCTCTGGTAGGTTTCACCTCAACTTCCTTCAGACTTCACCCTAAGACCTTATATCAAGCTATCTACTTCAGCTCTGAAATGATCTTAGTCCGTTCAGTCCTTGTCCCTGGTCTTCTGGATGAGACGCTTCTACTCTGGCTCCAGGGACAGGCAGGTTCTTTGTCATCAGATTACCCTACCCTAAATATACGGATTTCTCCTTTATCACTACTAGGGATTTCTTTGTTCTTAGCTCAGGGAAGCTGACCTTTGGCCCTTAAATCCTTTCTTTTTATTAGCTTTATTTTCTTATTTGAGGCATGTTCACCACAGAGATTCTAAAACTGGCTCCATTTTTCAAAAAAGTTCCACTTCTTTATGTGTTATTCTGCTCTAGGACAGCACTTGGATCTAGTTTCTCATGGGTTCTCCTGTTGTGGATTTTTCCCAACTACTTTATCAAAGATTGGCATAAATTTTCTTTAGAAAGCTTAAAAACTGTGGAACATGCCCTTGAATATCTGGGATTTAACCTCAATAGAAAAACAGAAGAAACTAGAATATGCTGAGCTAAGAAATGCTCAGGCAACATCCTCTGCTTATTTCTGTTGTCCCAGTTAGCCTCCTGCCAGGAAATACCATGCAAACAATACCAAAATACATTTTAAAATACAACAGTATTAAAATATTTCTCTCAGCAGCTTAAAGATATTTGGCTAAAACTGTGCTGGCAAAGCTAGTTCTTATAGCAGCTAGTACAGGGACTCAAGGATGGGAGAGGAGACTGGCCAGTTGGTCATCATGAGATTTGAAGAAACTTTGTGAACTAGAGAAGCAACAGAAGGAAGAGGAGCCATGAGAACTCTATTCAACTTAACTGATGCACTGTTATGACTTCCCCAAATTTCCCAATGTCGAGGAAATGTGTTATTGAGCTGGTTTAGACATGTATAGACTATTAGAAGAACATCTGCCTAAAGGGACCAAGTGGAGTGACCATGAAGGGGCAGAGCATGACAACACAGAGTTCTGATAGTGAGCTTAAGATAAGTAACATGCAAAATATGAAATATCTGGGTTGCTTGTGACAGTATAATACCATTAGATCCAACAAACATTTAAAGTCCTACATGAAATTAAATCCTCCCATAAAATGAAGGCAGACTGGGAAAACAGGTTATTTTGCTTAGTAAGTATCACATACTTGAGAAAATAGAATACATGTTCTAAATAAAACTTAAGGCACAATGTGCTTGTTATAAAAATATTAAAATTATCTTCAAGCCGTAACAGTAGTCAAGAATTCGTTTAATGACTAGGGTGTTAAAAAGAGCTGCATTTGGAACTTGCCATTTCTAGTATTGAAAACTATACACTTCAGTGTAGTTTTTAAAAAAAAAAATTTTGGCCATTTCACTTTAAAATTCTAAAGAGAAGGAAATGTGGAGCAAATACCTTTGTACTTCCTCAGGCACAACAAATATGACATGATCCTTTATATCATTCTTGTACGCCTGTGGAAAAATTTAAAACCAAAAATGTGATTCAATTTAAGAACCTTTAACCTTATTTCATGTGATGCTGTGCTGTTTGTCATTAAGACAGTTCTGATTAAAGGTTTATTGAGTCAATAGATACTCTATATTATATATTACTGTTTTAAAAAGAGCAAAACCAACTCATTAGTTAGAAACCAGCAAAGCATGCAAGCGCTTTGTTCGACTGACAATAAGCAAGAGAAGCAGGGGAAATTTACTGCTGGGAAGCATTATCACCAAAAGATATTCACTGAGCTGACAATTTTTGACATTTCCCATGTTCCTTCTGAAAATATTTGTGTTAGACTCAGACCTTTCAACATCATCAAATACCATCTGATTGATTTCTGTGAGATTTTTCAAACTCTGAAAACTGAAGTACAAGTAAAATGGTTAAAAGTTCTTTGAAACCACACCCCAGATCCAAACTACACCAAGGATCCTGCTCTTTCATTACCCTAACCCCATCACCATCATCATGAGGCTGTACTTGAAGGAGACTATGACCTTGTGTAACCTACACTATACAAAAAAGGAGGAAAAAGCAAGTGATATGACTAATAAAACCAGTAACAACAATTAACAAAAACAACCTTGTTTCTGACTGGAGAGGAAGGAAGGGGTCCCCCCTTTCCCTGACAGGGAAACTCAAATGACTACCCCAAACCCCAGGTTCTCTGTGGAGCCCTTCACCTTCACTTGCTACAACAGTCTTGTTTTCTGACATCAAGTGGCCCAAGTGAGGCAGTTCATGGGCTGCCCCTGTTTCTGCTACTTTTACCTCAGATTCCCCCTCAGAACCTACTGTTGCTGCCAGAATTCAGCTTTGCTATCACCCCCATTACCTTTCCTCTTATCAGTGACTTCTACTGCCCTCACTGTCTATGCTGTCAGACAGAATGCCCTATTTCAGAGTCTGGGTTTGTCTTTTCTGCCCACAGGACTTTGCCAAGCACCATTAAAAAGGCTTATACATTATTTGTTCTGCTAACATAGGATGCTACATAACATCACTTCAGAAGAGAAGCCTCACTTAACTGCATCTGCAGGCCTGATAGAACAAGGGAAAAGCCTTTGGGAGAGACTGCTGAGACATCACCCTTGGTATGATGCTCTATAAAGATGGTGAGCATCCTCTAGGATGCAGTATATACTCTAAAACATAGGTCCAAGAAGCAGGGGATGGGAGTAGTAGAGGCCTCTCTTATCATCATTTCCAGTGACCTACCTGGGACTGTGTGCTTCCTACCCCTCCATTATTAGGCTCTGGGTATCTAGAAGTTCTGGGTTACCAAAGCAGAATGCCTCTAAACAAAGAACATGGTTAGAGTCTCATTTAACTTTAAGCTGTGGCTGCCATCCAGTTTCATTGAGTCCTTTGTGCCAGGAGACCAGGAGGCATGGAAAAATGCCATTAAATCGGCAAGATTAATAACCCTGATTGTAACAAGAGGCAAGACTGCTTTTATACAATGGGGCAGGGAAGAATGTGGTTGGCACCAGGTAACGCCTTGGATGTCTCTTGGTACTCCCCTATCCAATTTAGATGGAAAATGGAGAGATAAATCAGCTACAACGTAATAAATTTTTGGTGACCAGGAACTCAGAGCCCTCAGGGATGAGTCTGGTTTCCTCTGCCAGGTTAGCCACATAAAATAGCAGAGGAGTTAACGAAGGAAGAGGGGGACCTAAAATGGGTGATAGAGGAGGAAGAACATGAGTTTTGGTTGCAACTCCTGGACAGCTGTAGTGGCAAAGAGCTGAGCTAGACCTCTTACCTTTTTCCTTTTTGGTTTCATAAGGAAACAAGACCAATAAGAATTTTGGAGTTCTTCCCCAAGGAGAGGATCTTACTATATGAAACAAGTGGGTCTTAGGGATGGATGATGGTAAGTGGAAGTCTATGCCATCTAGATCTCCCCTTCGACACTGAAGCACTCTTTCCTTTACCTTCTAAGCCTGTGTGCTAATGACAGATCCAGAATTGCTGTCAGCCAAAGGGAGCTGCCTCATCTTGGGGTACCTGCTATCCAGTGACTGGGCCATAGGGTATTTCAAAGGACCAGCCCCTCACCTTGAAATGACACAGCTTTGGAAATCCATCCCAGTGCCAGAGCTCCCTGGGAGATCCGCTGAGACTTCAGTCACATCTTGCCAACTTGATATTTTCCTCTGCCCAGCTGTGCTCCACTCACTCCATTACAGATTCTGTTCAGCACTCCTCTAGACATCTTTTGTACACAGACCACAGAATCTCTTTCTAGGGGAACCCAACCTACAACAATCTCATGAGCCATGGTTTCAGTATTTGTAAAACTCAGAGCAACACTTACATTACAGAGTTACTATGAGGATTCAATGAAAAATCACCTGCAAAGCATTTAGCATAATGCCTAGCTCATGCAATAGTCACTTAAGTGTTCATTCTTCTGGGGCCCTATTCCAGATTAACTCCTGGTTTGCAAGTCAATAGTGATGTCACTATCACTAGAATCTAGAAAGTCTGGCATTTCCTTAAACTGCTGCTGTAAGAGGACATTCCTATTTGTCCCTGTCCCACCCCCTCTCCTAATGTAGTTCATCTGTAAGCCTGAGTTTCCTGGTTTCAACTCTAAGCCTTTGAAAGATTTTGTGGTATCTGTGGCCCTTCTCTTTGGGGTTGCTAGAAAGCCCTAAGGCCAAAAACAATTGAAGGGAAATTACCAGGCCTAGACCTGAAGGAGAAGTGATTGTCAAATTATTTCTAACTTGAGTGTAGAGCATGTTTGAAGACTGTAAAATGAGATTTGGGGGATCTGTTATTGACCTCAAGAAAATAAAAGCCCAGTTCTGGGTATTCAGTTCCTGTACTGGAAGCCATGGAGTTGTCTTTGGAAGAATAACAAATAAGAATATTCTCTATTTTCTCTTTAGTGTGCCTCAGAGCTGTAGCTGCACAATGTATTCTGCTGAAAATGGATGGGCGGGCAACCACTCTTCTCTAGGCTCAGCCTTCTATCTGGGAGGGGAGAGTTTGATAGGATGGGGTAAGCTGGCTGTCTAACAGGACATTCTTAGAGCTTAGCATTAAAATTATTCTCATCACCCTGTCCAACCTTCTGCATCAACAATCCATCAATTTAATTTCTCCTCACTTTCTCCACAGGGCTCCACATTTTCTTCAGCCTGTGATCACACCATGCCCTTCATTCTTAAAGTTGTCACTCTTTGGCCACTGCAAACTCTGCAGTGCCTCTCTTTCCTCGAATCCCATGGCAACTAGAGACTGCACATTGAGCATGTAAATATATTTCTTTTATAAGTCTTTCTTGTTTTAGATATGTTTGTTTTCTCTCTCGCTAGTAAAACTAAACTCCTTCAAGGGAAAGATTCCTATTCTGAATGAACTTGGAGAGGATACTGTGGGAGAATGGTGAACAACCTCGAGTGAGTATCCTTCAATGGGTATTGATGTCCCTCTTATCATGAAATCAAATATGGCATCTGTTCATCTGGGCAGAGTAAAGGCCTAGATCTATACCATGACCCACTAAAAGGAACCAGAGATTTTTAGAGAAAAACCTGATTCTAGAGCTTGGAGAAGGAAGGGACAAATAAGGATGGAACATCTTTCTGTCTTAGAATAGATGTGCTCAGGAGCACCTGGGTGGCTCAGTGGGTTAAAGCCTCTGCCTTCAGCTCAGGTCATGATCCCAGTATCCTGGGATCTAGCCCCACATCTGGTTCTCTGTTCCGCCTGCTTCCTCCTCTCTCTCTGCCTGCCTCTCTGCCGACTTGTGATCTCTGTCTGTCAAATAAATAAAAAAGATCTTAGAATAGATGTGCTCAAATAATGGGGAAATATCAAAATAGACATAGGATCCAGTTTGAGGAGCTCCCTCTGGCCAAATCCAATAATTAAGCATCAAACTGAATGTTGGTTTAAAAATCATTGAGTAAGATAAATATCCATGAGTCTATCCTGACAAATAATCTATCTTTGCCTATTCCTAGGTCACAAAGATGTTTGTATGTTTTCATTTAAAAGTTTTATAGTTTTAGAATGTATGGGTTTTTTTTTTTTTAATTTATTTGTCAGAGAGAGAGAAGGACACAAGGCAGGGGAGCAGTAGGCAGAGGGAGAAGCAGTCTCCCCACTGAACAGGGTGCCCATTGTGGAACTTGATCCAAGCACCCTGGGATCATGACCTGAGTTGAAGGCAGATGTTAAACCAAATGAGCCACCCAGGCATCCCAAAATTTATGTTTAGATCTAAAATTCGTCTCACATTTGCTTTTGTGTATAATATGATGTAGAGATAAAGATTCATTTTTTCCATATGTTTATCCATTTCTTCCAGCACACTTACTGAAAAAAAAAATCTTCTCTCCATTACATTAATTTGCTCCTTGGTTAAAAAAAAAAAAATCCACTAACCATATATCTTTGGATCTATTTCTGGACTCTATTCAGTTCCATTTCTTTCTGTCTGCTGATTCTACTATCTTAAATGTTGTTTTATAGAAAGTTCTGAAATCTAATAGGGTAATTATTCAAGATTTCTTGGCTCCTTCTCTTCAGGGATATTTTGTCTCAGTTTCTAGCCACCTCAGCATCCCAAGCTTTGCCTTCTAATTCCTTAGGTCAAGAAGACCGCGACTTTCCTATAAGCCTTATGAGGACAGGAAGTGCCTTCAGGAGAAGAGCCTTATGTATGTGGATTTCACACAGTATAGTTTTCTTTATTCAGAGGTTGAACTCCTGCTGTTCTCGCCCACTTTGGCAAGTTATCTATCTATCATCTATCTATCTATCTATCTATCTATCTATCAGTTATCTATCAGAATATATTACACAGTCTCTATATAGAGAGAGTCTATAATAGTTGTCAACGGAAGAGTTAATTTAATGCAAGCTATTTGGCCATTACCAACTTTTCCATTGGTTTTCAACACTGACTGTCAGGTCTGTGCTAATAGCCCCCATCAGCCCTAACAGGGAATTCCTAGCAGATGAGTGAGCCAGGAACCATGCTTTGTCATTCTGGCAGCTTTTCATTTTCACCACCCCTCTGACCAGGTCTCCCCAGCTGCACTCCAAAGCGCCTAATCACACCATGGAACTGTTGTGCACCTTTGGCCATCTAGTTCCTGTCTGTGAAGCTTCATTCAGGACAAATGGGGACAGAAGCAGATTCAGGGAAGCACGTATAAACATCCCGAGAAAAGATGGAAAGAAGAACAGGAAACTTAGCCATATCTGAAGGTGAAAGCATGGGTGGAAAGGAGGGCCTAGGGCCAAAGGTGCTAACATTTAGATCAAAATCTTGTCCTTCGGGGGAGCCGTTTATCAATGACTGTTGGTACTGAAGAGTTTTATTACTCTATTGACAGTGTCTCTTTGTCCTCCCCGGGACCACTAATCCCTTAATCGTTCCCAGGGGAACCAAAACTATAATTACACTTCTAGCTACCCTTGACTCCCTTGGCAGCCTGGACATCACAGTCACACAGTCATGTCAAACCTCCCTCTCCTACCATGAATTCTTTTGTCTTTTTCCCCTTCAAAGGCAATCATTACTTCCGAACGACCTCTATTACTAATCTTTTTCAATTTCTGTAAAGAGAAAAACTACTTATTTTCTAATGAAAAAAGGAAACTCATCCTCCTTTGGAAATTGTGCTTGTCTTTGAAAACTAGATAGCCATATCAGTGGGAAGGGTATGAAGAAAAAAATCGTTATAATAATCTTCAACTCTATGCAGTTTAGTAAGACGTGAAGAGCCTCAGGTTATGCGACTTAGGACAACAGTTTTGTTTATTAAAAAAAAAAAAAAGATAAGGTAAGCCCTAAACAAATCCAGCTTCATGCTTGTTTTCTGACCTTTCATTGAACAGTTATCAGTTGTCACTTTGGCTTGCAGACTGACATTAAAAAGGATAAAAATATTGCTTTCTTGGTACAGATTCTTATTGACACAGCTTTTGTTGAGACTCTGGTGCCCTGACAAATTAGACCAGGAAAATGGAGCAGGGGGAAACAAAAGGCTTCTGCTTGTTATCATTTTTAATATGAGCAGAACAGTTATTGATCCGCATGTTCCCACCTCTTCACTTCTCACTAAGGGATAGGATCTGCATGGATTATTACATGCAACTAGATTGTAAACTCTGTGGGTGGGGAACTTGTTTTAATCCCCCACAGCACTGAGCATACTCCTAGGCACATGGAAAGTATTCAGTAATTCCTTGTTCTTTTTCAGTGAAGTGTGATTAACATACAGTACAATATTAGCTTCAAGTGTACACTATAATGATTCAAAAATTCCATACATTACTTGGGGCTTATTGTGATAAGTGCACTCTTAATTCCCTTTATCTATTTCAACCCTCTCCACACCCACCTCCCTTTTGGTAACCATCAGTTTTTCTCTATATTTAAGAGTCTAGTTTTTTGGGGTTTTGTCTCTTTTTCTTTGTTCATCAGCCATAAAAAAGAATGAGATTCTGCCATTTGCAACAACATGGGTGGATCTAGCCTAGGTGTAATTCTAAGTGAAATAAGTCAGCCAGAGAAAGACAAATACCATATGATTTTGCTCATATGTGAAATTTAAGAAACAATACTCAGTGATTCTAGTTTGATTGTATAGCTCAAATGTTGTGCTATACAATCAAACACACAATATTAATATTCTATATTAGCACAATATTAATATTCTATATTCAACCTCTGTTTCCCTGAGTGTCAAGAATCTACACTAATTTTGCATTGGCTCGATGTCAATGACCTAACAACAAACCAAAATAAAATAAAATAAAATAAGCAAAACAAAACAAAACAAATAGCAATCTTTTCTCCATGGGTTTTGTAAATACAGTGGGAAAAGCTTTAATAACTCCAACTAATGGGTTTTGTATCAAGCTTTTCTTATACTTTGTAATAAAGTTGGAGGAGATAAGGCCTTTTAGCACACTCAAATCTATATAATACTTCACATCATAATGGCAGGTTCTATTTCAGCACATTTCATATGAAGAAACTGTTGATAAGTATGATGTTGGTTGTTGTGGTGATTAATATCTTAAATATGTTTGACCAGCCAGAATTCACTAAATAATTTCAAACTCTCTTTTGCTCTCCATACTCGACAGACTAATACAGGGCAAATGATTTGGGGGTATGGAATCTCTCCTAGCCTTAATCTCTTTGGGAATAATAACACCTGTCTGGTCAGCCTGTCAGATTTGTTGTGAGGGTCAAACAGGATAATGCATGAGAAAATGATTTGTAAACTGCAAAGCTTTGCACAAATGCAAGTTGTTATTATAATTTGCATTTTACACAGGTCAAAGCCTTACTGGGCAAAGATCCATTCTAAGCGTCTAGAATAAACATTTTCAGCCATTTCTAAATCTGCAACATGTACTGTGAACATTTCTTTCTGTGCCACAGATCAATGATGATCCTGCCTTGTCACTTATTTCATTGGAACAACCCCTAAATAAAAATAATTAAAAGCTGATCTGCATACCACATATTCCTCATTGCCATGTAGAGCCTCACAAACTAGTAACAGATCAATTAATCAATATTTTTCTCAATTATGGTTCGTCAGCAGATAAACCTATGAAACCCGTCAAGAGTATCACGGGCAGATAGTTGCACAGGAATGATTTTTGCAGCCGCTGAGCCATTTCTCTTGAAAAGAAAGGGTGAGAAATCATTGTTTTACCTCTTCTCTGCAAACATCAGAAATTTCCAACTGATGGAAAGGTTATGTTCACAAAGTCACAGTAAGACCCTGGGAATCATACGTAAGCTCTGATGGACGTTGTTCTGGCCCAGAGGATGGGAAACATTCTGAGGAGGAGCTCACATTTGCCTTTTCGCAGCACATCAGGGAAATGAACCCCACCAGTGTTCGCTACAAGGTCCTGTTTCTGAACCTACATAAAACATTGATAATAATGTCACTACTCTTGGGGAAGGCACGATGTCCCAAGGTGAATATCTTTGTATGCTTGTGTTTATTTTATTTTGATGTGTAGGACAGTAAGACCGTTTTCATTAAGCATGGAAACCATTGTTTTAGGTAAGGAAGAATTTTAATATTTTGTTTCCCTAACGAATATCCCCATTAACATGTTTCATTTATGACTAAATCCCACCTCGTTTGGCTTTACTTCTCATTTTCTCCTTCTCTAAAAGAGAATATGGTAAGGGAACAAATGCAGGAATCTGACTGCATAGGCAGACATGGCCTTCACTGTATCTAACACCCTGGAACCTGAAGAGCTTACCGCACAATGAACCTCTTCTTAGGAAGGTTATTCCAAGTAAGTTCTAATTTCCAAGGCAGCAGGTGACAGATTGTGGGTAACTAGCATGGATTTATGAAACCCCAGGAAAGGTGAAATCATGAGTCTTCCATCTGCTTCTCCCTTTCCTCAATTATTCTATCTCATTTCTCTAGAAAATTTAATCTGTATCATAATATACAGCTGGAAGCAGATTTAGATTGTGTTTCCACCAGTGATTTTTTAGTCCTTTCAAAAACTATCAATACCTGGGTCTCCCTCTCAGATATTTACTTGGTTTGGAATGAGATCTGGGTAGCAAAACTTGAAGAAATAATCTAGACAATTTTTATGTGTAGCTAACAAGGTTGAGAACCACATTTTAGAGTGCAATATGTAATGAATCTTGGAAAAACAGATTTTGCATGGGAAATGCTATGGTATATAGGAATTAATGTTTATATTATAAACTCTTGCATTGTTACATGTTTTAAGGAAATGTACTTGAGTTTCCCAAATGTTGCAGGTATGGACTTTGCATTGATGCATTCCTATGTATCCTGTTGCCCTTGTGGGACTTCAGGAAATTTAAGCAAAGGAAAGAATGAGGTAAAATCAATCCACTTTTGGAAATTCAGAAGGAATTACAGAATTTCCCAAGGATACACTAAGCAGAAGCTGCCAAAAATGAGTTAGATTCTAACCAGTCTGCTGAAGGAAGTCCCACAGGCTGATATTGAAAAGAATAAGAAAAAGGGAAACAAAGGGAAAAAAGAGCTATTGGGACTTCATTAAGATAAAAAGTTTTTGCACAGCAAAGGAAACAATTGACTAAACAAAAAGACAGCCTACAGAATAAGAGAAGTTATTTGCAAATGTTTTATCAGATAAAGTGCTAGTTTCCAAGATCTATAGAGAACTTATCAAACTCAATATCCAAAAAACAAATAATCCAGTCAAGAAATGGGCAGAAGATGTGAACAGACACCTCCAAGGAAGACATACAAATGGCCAATAGACACGTGAAAAAATGCTCCACATCATTTGACATCAGGGAAATACAAATCAAAACCACAATGAGATACCACCTCATACAGTCAGAGTGGCTAAAAGTCACAAGTCAGGAAATGACAGATGTTGGCGAGGATGCAAAGAAAGGAGAACCTGCTTACACTGCTGGTGGGAATGCAAGCTGGTTCAGCCACTCTGCAAAACAGTATGGAGTACTACTCTACGACCCAGCAATTGTCCTGTTAGTTATTTACCCCAAAAATACAAATGTAGTGATCTGAAGGGGCACCTGCATCCCAGTGTTTATAGCTGCAATGTCCACAATAACCAAACTATGGAAAGAGCCCAGATATAATGCATGCATAAAGAAGATATAGTATATATGTACAATGGAATGTTACTCAGCCATCAAAAAATGAAACCTTGCCATTTGCAATGACATGGATGGAACTGGAGGTATTATGCTAAGCGAAATAAGTTAATCAGAGAAAGAATTATCCTATGATTTCATTCATATGTAGAATTTAAGAAACAAAACAGAGAAGCATAGGGGAAGGGAGAGAAAAATAAACAATATGCAATCAGAGACAAACCATAAGAGACACTTAACCATAAGTGAGAACAAATTGAGGGTTGCTGTTGGTAAGGGGGCATGGGGGGATGGAATAACAGGGTGATGGGCATTAAGGAGGGCATGTGATGTAATGAGCACTGGGTGTTATCTACAACTGATGAATCACTGAACTCTACCTCTGAAACTAACAACACACCATATGTTAATAAATTGAATATAAGTAAAAAAAATTCTTTTAATTACTACAAAAAAAGAGTAAGAAAAAGAAAATGGAAGAGAAAATCATTCTGTATATACATTGAGTGACCAATTTCTTTGGGTAACAGGAAGAAGAGATTCATTTGGTGAGTTGTGGGGCTTTAATTTTTTCATGAGAACAAAGGATTAACTTAACAGTCAAATATGGGAAGCTGGGGGCATTGACTATTTGTATAATAAAGGTGACATTTTGTCCCAGGGTAATTTAATTAAAATACCATATTGAGAACTTCTGGAGACTTCTGGAGAAAATAAGCAAAAGATATTTACGAAGTTCTTTGAGAATATGAACTGCTCATTTCCTTGACCTAAATGAATATATAAAAACAATGTTGGGTTAGAGCAGTAGTTTCACAAAGTATGTGCAAGACAGCTTAGACTGTCATTGCCTTCTTATTTAAGTGGGACTTCTCAGGACAAGTTAGATTAAGTCATTGGATTAAGTAATTTAAGAGGAGCCCAAAACTCAGATATGGTACCAAAAAAGTCAGTGGTCTGGTATAAGTCAAGAACACTAACTGGATTATGGCGCCAAGTGCTGGTGAAGTTTTCAGTGAAATGACCAGGCACACCTTTTTTGAGATCTCTCTCTCTGGCTCTACCTTACTCTACCTTTACTCTAACTTACATTCTTACTCTTGCCTTTTGGTTTGCTTTGTGTTGCTTTTCTCCACTTTATCTCTTCCCTTAGGAATGGTGAGATAAGAGCCAATAATACAGACTTTCTGGAAGGAAAACACCCTCCTTTTCAGTTCCCCAAGTTTTAGAGTTCAAGGAAGAATGGAAGAAAAGGATGAGTGATTTAAGTCTTCTCTGTCATAGGCCGAAATGAGAATTTTCTTTTTCTTGAATTCATCTTTTGGGCCTCCGAAAGGTCATAAAACTGCAGTCAAGATGAAGGTGGCCCTGGGGGAAGACGTCAAGAGGGTCCTTCATCCTCCTCCTGGCTCTTGGGATAGAAGCACACAGGGAATCATTGGGGTTCTCACTTTGTCTATTCCAGTTCACTGCATTTGGAAACAAGTCATCATGATAGGAAACTAGAGAACTGACGTGGCCAAATCCTCATCTAAACAGATTGTGGAGCTTCTGAAGAAAAAACACAGTATCAGCAATGCTGGTTGAAAATACCAAGATTGGGATCTTGGTCATTTCCGATTCTATCCATGGGATATGCAACAGTTAGCAATCAATGTTGCTATCCCTGCTTTCACCAATACTTCCTTTTCTTCAGTCTTTGCTCATCTGGAGTTATTGAGTTTACTAAGACGTGTGCATTATATTGCTTTGATTGCTCTATCAAATAAATGTTGTGACTGGTCTTATCTGCCTATCCTCATCAGATTACTATTTCTAAACATGGATTTGAACCACCTTTTTTTACCTAAAAAAAGCTAGAGACTCTAATTTGTATTAAAATGCAAAATTCCATATTTCTGCCCCTGTTTTACCTGACGATTCTGAAACTCTACACATCCTCTGATGTTGGCTAAAAAAAATAATAATGAAAGGAGCAATATTCTTTGTAAGTTGCAAATTGAGAACTAAAGCTCAGGGGTCACTGAGCACTGATTTCTAGAATCAGACACCGGACTATTACTTTTGCTTTTTTTTTTTTTTTCTTTCTCCTTACTAGAATGCTGACTTATTATAAAAGGATATAACTCGGGAACAGCCAGATGGAAGAGGTGCAAAGCCTGGGTACGTGAGGGAGGAGCTCAGAGCTTGCGCTCCCTCTGTGGTAGTTGCATGTGTTCATCAACCCAGAAACTCTATTCTTGCTTTTCAAAAGTCAATTTTATTTTCCTGAATTATGCAGTAATAATAGGGTAAAAGCAATACTTTGGTGTTTTGTTTGCTTGTTTGTTTTAACAGGCTCTCATTTTATTTAATTTGTCATTATCCACCTGAGGTGGAATAAAGGCAGATATTTTTCATGGTACTGTAGACTAAATTACAAATGAATGGGAACATTAGCAAATGAGAACATTGCAGTTATTTCATTATAATGAGATTCAATTTCCCTCTCCAAATGTTTATTTTCTAGTCCAACTCTCCAGGAAAAGGGCACAGAGGCCACTGGGTAAATTCAGCGGCCCAAACTTACCCTTCATATCGGCAAAGATGAAAATACAGTCACTTCAGACCAAAAATGAAGTAAAAATGAAATGGAAGATATAGTTCTTCACAGGTTCTCTTGAAAAATTACTATATTCAAATGCATCCAAATTCAGGGGTTAGAGTTCAAAAATGGTGAAAGGTCAGATTTTTCCCTGCTTGCAAGGCAGCAACTTAGCAAGCCAGTTTCATAGATCCTGGCAGAAGCTATGAGATGCCTGGATCAGAGACAAGGGACTTTATAACTCATAGCACCACAAGCAACATGAGCTTTCTGTCTTTGTCAGCGCTCGTCTTTCTCCCACGCACACATTCTGTAGAAGCAATACAGGACAGTTGAGATGGGTGCTGCACATGTCGTGGCTTTGCATTACAGCTAAGGAACCCCAAATCGTTTATTATCAACCTGGCAAGTAAGCACATCTGCTCTCTGCTCTAGAGAAAACTGTTATTCCCATCTTCTAAGGCTGTTCTGTATACAAACATCCTTGAAAAAGATAATCCAATCCAAAAGCCTACCAGTGTCTCTGCTCACAAGACATGCAGAGAGGTCCATGAGAATGGTTCCCGCACATGAAGGTTATTATGAAGCACTCTATCAGAGTCTGTTCTAGTTCACATGTTAATGGATGATGGCACATATTTGTTTGTTCCCTAGTAATCCATCTCTTCCTTATTAGACTATGAACTCCTACTGGGAAGAGATGGTCTGGTTTGTCCTCATACCTCCATGGCATAGCCCAGAGCCCTTCACCTCATAAGTACCTGATGCATGGGTAATAAATGAGCAGATGATTGGGATCACACAGCAAAATTTACTTTGTAATGTACCTAAAGATGTAATAGATGTCACATTCGGGAGAAACTGATTTTAATTTTCATTCCTTATTATATTCAGGGATAAACTGATCCTTAATGGTTATGGGTACCCATGTGTACCAAAACCTCTAGACAAAAGTTTTCATTAAATTTTTCTTTAAAGCTGTTTTATGAGTATGCCTTAGAATAGGGAGCTTTTCCTAGGCAAAATGGTTAATTAGTGTGCTGTGAACGTGGCTAAAATAGTTCCTTGACCTAGGTCTCATCTCAATATTTATGGAATCCTCTTAATGGCAGGCAGTTAAATTGAATAAGTCTTATATGGCTTTGTGTAGCCACTGAAAGTGATTACTAAGGAATACTGAATTAATCACTAGGAGAGGAAATCGGAGCATTTTAACATCTAGTCCTCCAATTTTGACCCTTGCTTCCCAATATAGTGCTCTTCTGTTAGATTTATTTAGTTTCCATTCTTGTGGGTCATCTTTAGGATGTATGGGTGCTGTTCATCATATATATAAAATAACAGAAATAGTGATATAGTAGGTCTTAAAATAGTCTTCAAGTTTCAGGGCAACTAGTGAAGTGATGGTGGAGTTTAGAGGCAGGAACCCAGAGTAGCTGCAGGTCCCTGGCACAGGGAGCAGGCAGGATGGGTGCAAACCTAGGACAAGAGTAAAGAGGATACCCACCAGGACCCCCATGGCTATGGGGGTCATAAGTCATTTAATGGACTGATAAGACACAGTAGCATTCATCCTGTAGCTGGCAAAAATCAAGCTGGTGAGAGGCAGAAATTCATCTGAAAATACCACCCTGACTTAGAGTAGATCTGTGGTCAGGGTCCAGCACCTCTGCTTTCCTAGGTAAGTTTGGGTTAGTTAAATAATCTGTAAAAATGTTTATAATAATCCCCATCTCACAGGGCTGCTTTAGGTATTCAATGAACTAATACATGTGAAAAGCCTTCGTACGCCATGATATGAATGGTGGCTATTATCATTGCTATCAAGACATGCAATAAAGGCAATTTGGTTGAAGCAGTACCTTGATAGAGGGTATCCCGCTCTAGGCCTTTACTGAAAAATAAAGCAGGCAACAGATTTTGGTAAAAATGGTAAAAGGACTACCAAATTAAAAAGTGAGAACCAATCAGATATTCCTCTACAAACATTGTAATAGCCACAAAATGTCTGAGGCTTAACTGCAATGTTTGAGCTATGTGATTTTTCAGATTGTGAAGCAGATAGGTGTCTAGAACCGCAGTGGGATTAACTTTTTTTTAATTAATTTTTGAGCAAGTCTGTACTCCTGAAAGCCTGTCATCCTATATTAATGCACCAGCTTAAAGCACAAGACTTCTCAACGATGACTTATCTCTCTTATGACTTTCTTACTATTTTAACCTTTCTCACCTCTGCTGAAACCTTGGGAACACAGAAATGTGAGAGCATAAGAAAACAACTTAAGTCCCTGGGTATAATTATAACTCTAAATATAAATAGCATTTTTTCCACTAATACAAGAGGAAAAACTTTATGGAGATACTAAGTGATTATCACCTTTTAAATAGCTTTTCTTAATGTGTGAAATAAACAGGGTATAGTGGGTTGGAAAATAATTCTTTAGCTCATCTGAAAATTTCTGCACATTTTGTTATTTCTCCAATGATATAAATTATTCTTGGGTGCTTAGCAAAGTGTCTAGCTCATAGTGTGTAATTAATGATTATTGAATGGAGGGAAGAAAGAAAGAAAGGAAAAAGGGGCGGGAGTGAGGGAGAAAAGAAGGAAGGAAAAAAATAAAGATAAAAGAAGGAGAGAGAGAGGAAAGGAACAAAAAGAGAAGGAAGAATGGAAAAATTTAGGAGAAAAAGGAGGAAAGAAGGGAGGAAGGAAAGAAAGAAAGAAGGGAGGGAGAGAGGGAGGGAGGAAGGGAAGAAGGAAGGAAGAAGAAAGGAAAGAAGCAGAAAGGAGGTAGAGAAGGAGGACAAAAAATTCATATCCCATAGAATGTTAAAGAAATGCAAACTTAAGTTACTGATTAAGAAAGTTTGAAGTTAGGAACCATGAGAGACTATGGACTCTGAAAAACAACCTGAGGGTTTTGAAGGAGCGGGGTCGGGGGGAGGTTGGGGGAACCAGGTGGTGGGTATTAGGGAGGGCACAGATTGCATGGAGCACTGGGTGTGGTGCAAAAACAATGAATACTGTTACACTGAAAAGAAATAAAAAATTTAAAAAAAAATAAAAAATAAAAAATAAAAGAAAGTTTGAAGTTAGGTATAAAATGAGCTGATACAACATAACTTCTCTCATTGTGGTCAACATCTAACATCTGCCAGAATCAAAGTGGGGCATTCAACAATGGTCTCTTTGAGACAGCCATTTTGATATCCCCTGATCTGTGAATGCAATGAACATTTCTTACCCTTACCCACCCCTGAATTTCAACCAATTCCTTTCTCCCACTCTACCCTTCACTTTTCCCTGGCCCTACCTCTCACTCCATAGTGCGTCTCACCCAATGCCTGAGCCTTACTCCATTCTGAAGCCTCACCTTGTCTCTGAGCCTGAGGGAACAGTTGTGTGAGAAGACCAGTTGGGGTGAGAATGTCAATTGACCCCATTGCTTAGTAATTTTCAAATTTAAGTGTTGAAGAGAATCTAAAAAAAAAAAAAAATATATATATATATATATATATATATATATATATATATATATATATATATATATATATTAAACTGCCCTGACATCAAATGTTTCCCTTTCAAAAGGCGGTATTAAATGAGCTACATCCAGTTGTCTTGTACTACTGTTGACGGGCTCTTGTTTTCTACTGGGGTCATGTTTTCACCACCAACGAGGGTCCAACACAGACAACTAATTCAATCTTGCATCACTGTTTGGGAGAGACCTTGACAATTTCTACTTAACTTCTTCTTGATCCATAATACTAGACTGGTGCCAATTTAATTAGGACTTTGGCTCACAGAATGTATCATTTCCCTTAGTTGACCAAAGCAAATGAGGACTGATTGTTTCTTCTTTTCTTTTTTCTTTATTGTGGAGTAAAGAATGCACTATTTCCTCTTAGAGACTTTAACTCCACACAAATACAACTTCATCTGAAGTCTTGAAAAGGAAGCATTTACCAAAACAGATCTGCTAAGATACCTAATTGATGAGTTACAGACTATTCCCCATGCTTACATCCCTTAACCGTCTCTCCTCTAGGCCTCATTTGTCAGCTGTGTAATTACATCCTTTGATGGTCTTCCACAATCTCCAGATTCCCTCATCTTTCTTTTACCACTCAATGTGGCACCATCAGGCCTTAGTTAATCTCCTTTAATGCATATTGACATGCCCTTCCGTCAGCCTTCCAGGTTCTTGAGTCTCCTCTTTAGCCCTATTTCTGGACCTAAGAGCATAAGTGCAGCACCACTGGTTACCTCCTTTCTACCTACTGTGGCCTCCTGATCTCTGAATTCCCATTTCTCTTAAATCTTTCTGATATTTTCCTGGGCTTTTCAATAGCTAATCAATATCTCTTCTTCCTCTGGTTTATTCCTCACTTTCACTTCCATTGAGGCTTTCATTTACTTGACAAAGTGTATCGATTGCCTATCACATAGAATCCTGCCTATAAAACTTCCATACCAAGTATAACAACAACAAATTTCTATGCATCATTCATATCTAAATTTGCCATTTCGTTTTTCTTTTTGTTTGCTTTTTTTCCCCCAAAATAAGCCCAGACCATTAAACAAATGAAACTCCAACAAGTAAGTCTTCTCCCACAGCAAAACAAACACCAAAACAACAACAAAGCAAAAACAAACAAACAAACCGTACAGTTACTCAAAACTAATTCTGCCAGTGGGATAGACTAGAGGGTAAAATCATGATGGAGATGCTGCGGGCTGGGAAGGGGTTGGAGCAGGAGAAGGTTGGGGTCCTGACCATTCAAGTGGGGTCTCTATGTCCTGCACACTCTGCTGTCAGGTGGGAGGGGGGAGGCAGTTCTTGCCTCCTGTTGTGTGTTGGTTTTGCAGGGGGCGGGGGGGAGGTCACTCTCCATGTTGCAGTCCAGGCAGAGCCAGCTCACCCTAATGGGTAGTGAAGGAGACTGGTTTGGCTGGGAGGAGGTGAGGATCGATTTCAAATGAGGTGACCTCTATCCCTCTCACTTCCCAGGACTAAAATGAAGGGGACTAGAGAAGCTCTGGGAGTTTGAGGGGAATGAATAAAGGCACAGAAACATGGAAGGGTTGGGGTGGGGGACTTGCATGGGTTGATCAGTGTTAAACTTGTTATTCCTTGATATACATACATTTTACGGATTTATGGTCAGTTACAGGAAGAAAATCCTAGCCACAGTTACAACAGATACTCCAATTTACTGGAACATAACTGTTGGTGTAACAAATACATCACAAATAAGTGAAATTAACACTGCAAATGCAGTTACTTACTGAAAGAATGAAGACTGTTTGGTGTAGTAGAGGAGGAAAAGTCAGCTTGAAAGACTAGCCCAATGCCACACATTCTTTCAGAACTGTCTTTTCTCCACAGTGGAATATAACCCTGAGCCAGCTTTAAAGGTCAAAACAATTAAAACTATAATTGACATCGTACCTTCATTTCACTATAAATTCCCTAAATCTGTGACTGCCAGATTGTTTTTTGAATTCTAGTCATCCAGGTCCTCTGAATGCAGTGGAGGACAATTTTTAATAAAAGGTTTAAGAAAAAAGAAAGGAAGGAAAACAATCAGAACATGAGAAAAAGAATTATGGAAATGTGGTCATAAGGTTTATGCAGAAAGAACTTTATTTTGGATTGTGCTATGCTGACTTGTGTGATAAATTCAGTTTATGACGATCTCAATTTAGGAGATTTTCATTCTCTCTTGAAGAGTATTCAGCAGCGAAACTAATTGCTTTTACAGTTCAAGAAGAAGAATGTTGAAGTCGGAGCTCCCCCTCAAATAACTCCGAAATTCAAAAAAAAAAAAAAAAAAAAAAAGGAAGGCATAAAAAATAAAAACCCACTTCACCAAAAGGACAATTTGGGGTGTATAAAGGAACAGTTTGTACTTCTGCTGAGTTCAGAAAAGATTCATTTAGAGGGCGCCTATGAAATGGTGTAGCGAACCAGCAACTTAGTTAAATTGCTGGCTGGAGGGCCCGCCCGCTCTCCCCGCAGCCTTTATTCTCCGCGTCCCTCACCCGCAGCGCCGCCGCAGCCCGCCGAGCGCGTGCGGCGGTGCGACACTGCCATCTACAGGAACTGCCTGACCCGCGCGCGACACCCCCGGTCCCGCCGCACCGCCTGCGAGTCTGCGTTCCCGCGCCCTCCTCACCAGCACACCCTACTTCATTTTTCATGAAGAGTAGTCACTCTCACTGTGAAAAGCCCAGCCTGTTGTTTAATTAACATCCAACAATAAACAGACTAAATAACCTTAAGGGGTACATTTCCTTGTAGAGAAAGCTGTTTTGAAACCTAGGAGAGTTCCTTTATTTAAAAAAAAAAAATGAATAAGGAATCAGGAATGTGTTTACTGTATTGTTCTTGACCGTCAGGGTACAATTATACAAGCAACAAGCACTTAGCCAGGAACAGAACATTCTCTTTGACCTTCGTTTCTCAGATATTCCTCAGACTAAGTTCATTTTCTTCCAAGAACCTATAGAGTCATGAGCTTAGGATTCCCTTTGGGGGTGGAAAAAAAAATAAAAGCACACTTGTATATTTGGTATTTGAAATATGATTAGAGGTTTCTGTCTTCACAGTGCAGCTTAACCCAAGGTGATTTACGTAGTGTTAATTCCCAAATGATGGTTTGGGGTCTCTTCAGCAGGGGATGCCTCATGCGGAACAAATTATTCTAGAGTTGAGCCTCCTATGGGGGTATGTCTGGTATTTGTTCATAATGTTATTTCCTTAGAGCAAGATAAACTTTTCATATATGGCAAGAGATGACCAATACGCCCAGAAAAGGCCCCATATCAGATGAAACAATAACCCCCAGACTACGTTAGCCTGGCATTGCCTCTTCACTGATAGTCAGTCTGCACGCGTAGGTTGAGAAAGCACAGAGGGCTGGGTGCTAAAACATTCTGGATCCTCACCTTTTCCCCATGCAAACAAATGCTCCAAAGACAATGGTTTTAAAACATTTCAGAAGCATGTTTAAAAGGATGCAGAGGGCACAGAAAATGTGAAATTTCTTTCGCTGCTTTCTGGTTGATCAACTGCAGTGGCATCGCTGACTTATTGAAAATGATATGAAAATCAGAAGGATAATTAGAACTCATTTCTATGTGAAGCAACAGCCTGAAATTTTCATTGAATTTACACAAATTAGAGAAAAATCAAACTTGGCATTATCTCATCCTGAAATTTCTTGTTCATACCGAGAAGGTAGGTCTTCTCGGCTGGTTGGGGTTGGGGAAGTAAAGGAAGGGCACAATGTCATCTGAGTTTATTGCTGCTGCTTCCTACTGTTGTTTTCCTTCCCTCTGTTTCATCCTTCTATTTTTTAATGTACTTTGTCTTGCTCTATTGTTTACATCTTTGAAAGGAATTCTAAATCTTTTGGGGATAAAGTGAGAATAAAAATAAATAGGTGCATAAATTTTGCCTGCTGCAGTTCACGACCATCCCTACACTTTTCACTCTTAATCTCTCCGGAATCCTATGGATCTGTCCAGATGGACAAACCAAGTATAGCGATTATGAATACAGTCCTTTCTCATGACCCCACGTGGTCTGATGTGTAGCTTCCCTTGCCCAGGTGAGAGACCAGGTGGGTAACCCACTCGCCATGGCCTCTGTACCAGGACCTTTAGTAGGACCTTCGGAACCAGAGTTTCTTCATCTGTGTATTACTTTCTTGGGGCTGCCAAAATAGATTACCACAGACTAGATGTCTTATAAGAGCAAAAGTGTATTTGCTTACAGTTCTGGAGACCAGAAGTCAGAAATCAAGGTGTCTGCAACATCCTGCTTCCTCTGAAGGCTCTAGCTTCTGATGTTGCCAGCATCTTTGGCTTTCCATGGCTTAGAGACACATCACTCCAACCTCTGCCTCTTGTCTTCACACAGCGTTCTCTTTGTATCTGTGTCCAAATATGCCTCTTCTAAGGACACCAGTCATTGGATTAAAGTCCACTCTAATTCACTATGACCTCATTTTAACTTGATTATATCTACAAACACTGATTTCCAAATAATCACATTCTCAGGTACCAGGTGGGTATGAGTGAAGGGGTGGAGGGCACTGTTTCACCCAGGACAGTATGTACAACTTATAATGTACCTTCTTGAGAGAGCTGTTGTAACAAGAACACAGGACTCCGCTTTTATTAATATCCAGCCGTATCTTCACTTTTCATAACATTGTGTACAGTGGTAAATATCAAGAACGCAAGCTCAAATTGTCTTTTTGTTTTTATTTTTTATGTTTCTCTTTAAAGAAAACTCTTTTGGTTTGCTTTCGATATTTTTCGTCGTTGTCCAAAAAATTATGGAGGTATTATATTTACATATATTAAGCAAAATACTGCTCTACAGAAGACAAGGGACCACGCTAAGTATTTGACACTTGTAGGAGAGCAGAGAGGTGTGGAACAGAGAGATTATGTCACCAGATGCCTGCTAGAAGCTAGAAGCATCTGCTTTGGGACTGAATTGCTCTTTTCGGTTTGATTGCCCTGGACCCTCCTCAGAATTCCATTCATCCCCACCTCCTTCTCAGTATTTTCCTATAGATAGAGACTGTGAGTAGTGCGCTAGTTTTCCCTTTCCCTGCAATAATACAGAGAAGCTAGGGAAAGCTTAAAGAAGATAGGGCAGAACTAACATGAAAAGACATGTTCAGTTACAATTCAGAGCAGCACTGAGTAATTATTCAACTAGAACAGACTCAAAACAGAACCCCCATGGAGAGAGAGAAGTAAGGGTTTATTCAGTCTATTTGATGCTTTAGCTGACCTAACAGCCTTTCTCACCATCTCTCATGCTCCAGAGAAGTTTGGCATGGAGTAAGTTGTGGATGCTCACTTAAAGTGTATCAGCTCCAGGCTTATCATGGTTCAACAAAAATTCTACTTTTAAAATATTTTAATGTTTGTCATTTCCTCCATTAGGTGTTTACAGGCTTCACCTGGCCAGGATGAATGCCCTCTGCATGCAAAACACAGCAAAGCCTTCCATTCTTGAAGCCCGGAAGCCATTCCTGGGATTCCTGATCCAGACCATGTTGGTGGCAACACAAGGCTGTGTGCACTGATGCATGTTACCAGTGTGTCCATAAGGTGCATAGACCAGGCAGAGGACCTTTGTAAACATGGTCTTTCCCACCACATGCTTGTTCTCTGAGTCAGGGGCACCAACATGGCAGGAAAAACTGGAACATTCTTCTTCCACGAGAGAATCTGGAAGCCAAGAGTTGATGTTTCCCACCCGTGAAGCATTGGAAGAGTCCCTTAGAGCTAACACAAGCTGTTATAATTTAGCCAAGGCCAGAAAGGAACACAATAATACTGGGACTTACAATTAAGAAGTGATAAGATTAGAATTACTTTAAGAGGAAGAACAGTCTTTCTTCAAATGAGAGACCATTATCTTGTCTCTAACAGAAGCTAATATTCAAACCAACGAGGAACATCACCTTGCAAATAAGCCAAAGTGAATCTTCCTCTTGCCTGACCAATGAAAAGACCAGGATGGAATTGGAATGCCTCCCCCTGAAGCCAAGGAAACTTCAGCCTCAGGTCCTCATAACCACTGAGAGTTGCTGAGACATGCAGTGGTTAGGAAATGCCAGGTTGCAATCAGGAAGCATTTCCCTGTAAGCATTTCTGGAAAAAGTTGCACGTAAAGATCTAAAGATATGCTGGGTCTCCAAGGCTTCAATAATTAGTTGTGAACTGTTTTCTTTTTTGACCATTTGCCTACTTTTCTATTCACAATTTTGTCTTCATTTTCTAAAAATAAGTGCCTAAAAATTGGGTTAGCAGAGGCAAACAGCCATGGCTGGAGGGCAAGGTAGGGAAACAGATTTTTCTCTTACTGTCAGGTATAGCACAGACCATGTAAAAAGATAACTAAGTATAGAAGGTGACGATTGAGACAAGTGAACATTCACCTGCACATTCTTCTTTCAAAAGACTTAAACATATGGACATTGGGGAGGGTATGTGCTATGGTGAGTGCTGTGAAATGTGGAAGCCTGATGATTCACAGACCTGTACCCCTGGGGCAAATAGTACATTATATGTTAATAAAAATAATTTTTTTAAAAGCCTTAAACAGTAGGTCCTCTCCTTTGATGGACCAAGAGTGAAGTAAAAATGTCCCTTTGATACTCTTTGGAGCTCTAACCAATTCTTCATATTAAAAAAAAAAACAAAAACAAAAATAAAAAAGCTGAACTTCCACCATAGAACCTGTGGGTGAAGCAGGAGATCCTCAGGAAGGGATGGTAACTGCTCCTGAACTCACTGCTGTATGGGGCTTCAGTGAACATGGGGTTGGGAAGACATAAACTGATTTGCCGTTGGTTTTGGCATCCATGAAAGCCTTTCATGGCCCTGAAGCCAAGAAAATCCCAAATCGAGAGAAACATAAAGACTGAATTCCCAGGGCCCTGGGTGGCTCAGTTGGTTGAACCACCCACTCTTGGTTTCAGCTCATGTCATGATCTCAGGGTTGTGAAATAGAGCCCTGTGTCAAGCCCCGCATTGGTCTCTACACTCAGTGTGGAATCTGCTTGAGATTCTCTCTCCTTCTGCCCCATCCCTATTCTCTCTCAAATAAATAAATATATCTTAAAAAAAAAAAAAAAGAATGAATCCCTTATTCCTCATCCTCCCAAATATATTGACCACAAGCAACTACTTCTGAGATTAAAAACAAGGGCTCTGCCACACCAACCAATATATTTATATGATTGGAGCACATGCTCTGCTGGTTTCAGATCAAGGAAAACAGGACTGTACAAGACATCTAAAGTTTAAACTACAATCCGGGTCATGATAACAGTGAGATCCCATAGGAGGGGAGTGCATGGGCTTTGTTCTAAAGCATAGCTACAATCATTGTGACTGCTTACTGTAAAAATGAATACATTTCTTCCAACAATGAGTTTTATAAATGTATATGCCAATTCTTCAAGGAGTATAGTACTGCTAAAAACCAGGAACACTGATTATATTGGAAGCCCAAATATTTTCATGAGAAAAAAAATACATTGTTTAAAGATTTTAGAACCTCTAGGGGGGAGGATGTTGTGTAATGATACTAAAGACCCAGTATGGGAAGAGAGAAGAAGGAGAACAGAGACATCCCCAGAGAACCAGGAAGTTGGACCAGATGGTCAAATCAATTGGAAAATTACTTATATTATTAGTTTTTTTAGGATAATGGCCTTGTTTTCTTCATTTTTCCATCTTCTATAAAATTTACTACAATGTTCTATGCATAGTAGAACTTTATAGATATTTACTGATTTAATAAATAAAACAAAACAGGTTAAGCTTCACTGTATAATACCAGGTACCAATGAATTAAGTCAGATGTTCTTAGAATCATCTAGAAAGCTCTTTAAAAAATAGAATGCTCCCCATCTCAAACTAATTAAATATGAAATCTCTGGGGTTGGAATCCAGATATACATACTTCTCAAAAGTTCTTCAGGTTATCCTGATATAGAGAAAACAGTGGTCTAAATTGAGTGGTCTCCCAAGACCTCTTCCAAAACCAAGATTCTGTGGCTTCTAAAACATTATTAGACCCTTTGAATGATATGTTGCTACCAGGTGTTTAAAACTCCTTTAGCTACAGCCAGAACCAGCCACATAATTTAGAAGATTCAATGCAAATGAATACATGTGGCTCCTTATGAAAAACTAT
Source organism: Martes martes (assembly GCF_963455335.1). NCBI lineage: Eukaryota > Metazoa > Chordata > Mammalia > Carnivora > Mustelidae > Martes > Martes martes. The sequence goes on along the minus strand of NC_137895.1, from coordinate 93,712,951 downwards.
TAATAATTAATAATTTCAAGATGGCAACAACCGTAGAGCTTTAAGCCAAGTGTAGTTTTTCTTATGGGGACAAGACCCTGTGTGACTGCACTGGTCACACACCCATGAGGCCACCCCTACCTGTGGCACCTAGCCCAGCCACAGGAAATAACCACCTCATAATCATTATTTACATCACTACTTCAACTCTTTGTTCTAGGACTATCAGGGAGATGAGGTGACTCTCATTACACTCTTTCCTGCCTCATGAAATTTTAAGAGATGAAAACGATATTGAAAGTAATCTTGTCTAACATTACATCTAAAGAAGGAATTCCCTTCAAATTGCCTCTGGTAGAGTAGAAATCAGACAAATCATCTAGTGACCTAGAAAAAGTGACTTATCTTCTCATTGCCTTATTTTCCTCATCTATAAATGAGGTCAGTTAGAGGCCTGCTGCATCCTGTTGCTATGAGGGTTAACTGAGATGTGTAACACAGATGTGGTATAGTCCCATGGTCCAACATGGTTGTTCTGAACCAATTTTAGGACCACATTCAGCATTTATTGGTTTCCAAAAAACATAGACAAAGCCACAGCTCATTAATAAAGAAATGTATATTTTAACAATGACGTAGGAACATGGAGAAAAAAGATCTTGTACTGGACACCCTACAATATAAATGCCATCAAATTCCCCAATAAGCATATTTGTTTTTTCTCTGAAAGTTTCTTTCTTCTGGCAGCCACCTCACCTCACATTTTTTTTCTTCCCTCCAAAAATCGCCCTAAAAATTTCTCCCATGCTTCCCCATTATCTCTCCTCAGTTTGTAAATGGAATTCGGGGGAGAGGGGAAGAAAGTTTGTTCACTAGCTGAACTATGACTATATACTTTTCCTCCATCATGGCAGCATCTCAATACCACGCAAAGGCTTCTCAAAAAATTCTCTCACCCAAAAAGATAGTAGGGGTTTGGAAGAGTCTGCTACCAAGAAGATAGCGTTTCCTCTATATAATTATATGGTAAAGTGACTAGTTACTGTAAATGTTAATTCCCTCCTTCCTTCTACCCTTCTCAGTATTTCGGCCCAAACACTCCAGTAACGAGAGGAACTCACTCCCTCACATTTATTAGATTAATAACAATAAATCCATTCTATGTTTTAACGGCTCCATTTGTTGGGAGATTCTTTCTATTTTTGACTCCAAATATGCTTCCCTGTAACTTTTGTCTGAAGTTTGTCATTCCCCCTGGGACAAATTAGAGCAAGTTTCTTTCTTTTGCAGAATTGTAACTTCTGCCTCCGTAGGTTTCTCCCAGTTCATTTACTGCACTTCCTGCTACCAACTTCCCAAATTCTGGACTTTCTGGCTGCCCTCTACAAAACAACCCCAAATTTCCCCTTTTAAAAGCTTGGTACTCCAAGCTAAATACAATCTCTAAATGTGGTCTGTGATGTACTCTATGTAGAGTGCCAACAGATCATCTCTTCCCTTAATCTGGGCACACTCTGGTTAATTATTTAATCAAAGCATCTTTTGATGTCCTCAACTTCTTGGGCAGCTGTCTCAGGAGACTCTTTGGAATAGCACAGGGGGATAAGAGGAGCACTGATGCCAAACCTTGTGCATTAGTCTCTAACTGTGCTGAAGTAGGCCACTAAAATTTCAACAATCAAAAATGGATTGGCTGTGACTCAGAGCAAAGGCATCAAGTAACATTAATTGAAGTAGCAAAGGCTCCAAGTGACATGCTCCTTACTCTGAAAGCTGGGGGTGAATCCTGAAAACAAACATCACACTCAGTATAGTTTGCCTGCTCCTGTCCCCTCTGTGATCCAACCAAGTGAACACCTGGTATCTCTCAGGCACTGCGCTATGCGGTCCCATTCTCAAGCAGTTTAGAACGTAATCATGGCAAACAAGTAACCAGTAGGCAATTACAAGTAAGTAGGTAATTACAGATTGGGATAGGGCTAGGAAGGAAAATAGTAGAGTGTAATGAGAAACAGGATAAAAGGAGGGACCTACTTTAAGTGTGGATAATGACAAAAGGTGTCTCTGAGAAGATGACATTTAAGTTTTGATACCCAGTAGAATTGAAAAAACTAACCAGGCAAAGAGTAGGTGGGAGAGGTTATGACAGGAAAGGGCATGGTGGGTTGTAAACCCAGAGTGAGGAAATTCAGGTGTGTTTGAAGGAGCTGAAAAGATGTTAGTGTGCTTAGAGCCTAGCGAATAAGAAGGAGAAGGTCAAAAGAAGGGACAAAAATGGAAAGTCAGGTATGGACGACTTCACACCAGCCCTGGATAGCCACGGTAAAGAGACTGGGTGGTATTGAGTCAGTGCTATGAAAAATGCTTGGTGAGCTTTAAGCAAAAGAGTAGGATAATCCGATTTAGGTTTTTAAAAACCATATTAGCCATAGCTGCTTTGTAAAGGAAAAATTTGAGGGAAGCAAGATAGGAAGTGTGGTATTAATTTGAAGGCAGTTGCAGCTGAGCAGAGACTGTTGGTGGCTTGAATCTCAATGGAAACAATGAGGACAGAAAAGAGGAGCAGTTCTGAAAAATAAGTATCAGAATTTCAACTGAACTTTAAGTCATTTCATCCTGGAATCCATAGACATCCCTAGGAGTTCTTAAAATGTGGTCCCCAGACAAGGAGCATTAGCATCACCTGGGAACTTGACAGAAGTGCAAATCTCAGACTCCACACCAGATCTAGCGAATCAGAACCTGGAGGTGGGGCCAGCAGTCTAGTTCTGACAAGCCTTCCAGGTCATTCTGATACACGCTCAAGTTTGAGAACCACCCACTGACCAAGAGGAATTCATTAACTTGGGGCTTTCTGAATACAACAAAACATGTGTACATGTTTTGTTATTACATACAACAAAACATGTGTAGAGAATTACTGAGTCAAAGCTATGGAATTAAAATATATTTACCATGTTCTTAATACAAACTAGCATGACAGGCTGAAAATATAGTCATGTTCTGAAATAAAATTCTAGCTCCTACATAGTGGGAACTTGTTTGAAAACTTGGCTAGTAAGGTCAAGAGAATCCTCTTCTGGTGCTACTGAGATAATTTTTTTTATCTTTTTATTATCCCAATTTACTGATATTTTTTATTAGGATGGTTGTATCCTTGTACCTAGTCCTCAGGCTTTAATGTCTTTTACGAATTTGTTCAAATATTTCATCTATATTTGGATTCCATGGTGATTTCTCCTTTCAATATGTTCCAAGAAATGTCAATTGCCTGCTTTGTTAATCATGGGGATAAGATTTTTGGATTGTCTCATTCTAGGAAAGAAGAGAAGTTTGATTTATTCTACTGGGCAAAAGAAGTCATCACCTGACCTGAGTATAAATTAAAAGTGGCTGTCCCTTGTATGCAGGACCATGGCACTTTGGCATACCATTAAACATCCCCTCAGAAGCACTGGTTTAAGGATGTCACTATTATACTATACTCATAACATTGTTGAGTGGGCTAATTTTTAGTGGTTAGCATATATTACTAATAGTTACATATTTACATTACTGAGTAGTAATTTGAGTTCCAAGTTTGGGGGTGCCTGGCTAGCTCAGTTGGTAGAGCATATGACTCTTGATCTCGGGGTTGTGAGTTCAGGCGTCACATTGGATGTAGTGATTAGTTAAAAAAAAAAAAAAAAATGTCCTCTCCCATTGAGTTCCAAGTTTGGAGTTTGGGCTTGAAAAAGGAAAAAACAGTGTGATGGACCCTGGAGCCAGGAGTTAAGACAAAAATGATAGCCCTTCTGGAGTGTGGAGACTACTGGAGAGAAGCAAATGCATGCATTGCCTAGTAAGAACCTTAGGTCTAGCACAATGTCTGGCCAATTAGTAGGTCTTGAAAAATTAATTATTTATTCAGCCTTGAAAAAGAATGAAATTCCAGTACATGCTTCACCATTGGGTGAACCCTAAATTTATTCTATTTATTTCACTTATGCTAAATTTATTTCACTTATGCTAAGTGAAATAAGCCAATCACAAAAGGATGCATATTCTATGATTCCATTTACATGAGGTGCCTAAAGCAGGCAAATTCACAGAGGCAGAAAGTACATAGGGCTTCCTGGGGCCTGGGGGAGGGGGATATAGGGGGTTAGTATTAATGGCTACAGAGTTTCTATTCCCAGATGGAATTGCAGGGGCCAAGTGCAGGACTCTGCAAGATGGGCCTCTTTGGCATGAAGACTATTTTGAGTTAAAAGCAATCAAAACCTGGCAGATTCAGGAAAAATTCTTTATCTCCCTCTCAACTGCCTAAAAGAGTTCAGATAGAAAACATACTGCGGGAAGAGAGCTATCACCGTAGATAACTACATTATGTTATGAACTAGGTATAGCAGACAGAGAGGAACATACCAAGGCTTATATGATCAAAGTCCTCTATGTTTCATTGTTTCTGAGTGGCCCAGCAAACATTTGTTTACAGAACTTTTGCTTTTTTTCATCTTCCTGTGAATTGCATTCCCCTTTGAAGTCCCAGACCCCACCCCTTTCTCCTTGGTTCAGGATATCATATATACCTCATTTTGCCTATATTTGGAATTTTGTGTCTGTGTAGATGCCCTGTATATATGAAATTAAATTTTATTCTCTCCTGTTAATCTATCACATGTCAATTTGATTCTTAGTCCAGCCAGAAGGATCTTCAAGGGCAGAGAAAATTCTTCCTCCCCAACAGAAAGATGAAAACATTCTGGAACTGGATAGGGGTGATGCTTGCAAATATTGTGAATATGCTTGAAGCTACTGAGATATACACTTAAAATGGCTAACATGGTAAGTTTTATGTTATGTATGTTTTACCACAATAAAAATTTTAATTAAGAGTTCAAAAGAAGCATTGAATAAATACTTGTTTACTGATACCTCCACAGGGGTGTAATAAAGATGAAATAACATGACATATAAAATGACTGCAAATACTCATTATCATTGTAATTATTACATATCCTGAAATCATTATGCTTACCCCCTGCATTATCAGAAGACCTCAGAGTTGAAACACAAGAGGTCTGTATTTAGAAAGAAAAGTTTATTAACAATATGATTATGCAAATATTACCACAAGTATTACTCATTAGCCCTTGGAACTCCTAGACCACATGCCTTCATCCTTGAGCTATTAAATACATTGGTTGTTAGTGATTAAATAAGTGTATTACACAAATTTACTTCACATGTTCATCTTACTCCACCAAGGAAATAAAAATTTTATTGTGGGATCCCTCAATTTTTTTTATACCAACCCTAAGAAGCCAATAAAATTTAAAAGCTAAGCAGTTTCTAATTTTGGTTTATGCACTTTCTGTAAACTGCAAAAAATCCAGCAGAGAAGGATTTTTATGCATAATAAAACCTACATGGTTTTCTCGGAAGGAGGCTTCATACTACAAGATCCTCACTGCTCTAGAAAGTAAATGCAATTCCTGATCTGTAAATGCTAGCACACCCACCTGCCCCTTCTTTCCTAATGAGATGAAATTACAAAGGAGAAAGCAATTTGCAAATATCCTCCCCTTAGCTGATTTATGCTTCTATAATGTATGTCAAGTCCTTTCTGAATTCTTTTTGCTGCATATATGAGAAGACATTTAGAAAAAGGTTTTGGAGTGCTTCTAATCTTCTAAATCAACAATAAAGAAAAAATAAAGCAAAGGTCAAGGTTTTGATACACTGCTTCTAAAATACATCCCACACTGAGTAAAATGCCATGAAATCATCTGTCAGAACTGACTTTGTTCTAGAGACTACATTCCAAGAGCGTGAAGAGAGCTGGAGTGGCTATTGATGGTTTTCTTAGATTCCAATGCACCTTAATCATATTCACAAGACTGTACTTTCTCATCACTGCAGGAGCTGACAGAATTTTGTGACAATTCTAGGAAATGCTTTCAGATGGCTTCTTCTATGAATTATGAATGTTTCACAAAGTTCTGTGGTAAGTAGAATAGCCTTGTTCTCCGCTAATGCAGTGGCTGATTAGGAGGTGGCCTTTCTTTGTCTCCTTGCCCTAAAATTTAACATTATTGGGCACCTGGGTGGTTCAGTGGTTTAAAGCCTCTGCCTTCGGCTCAGGTCATGATCTCAGGGTCCTGGGATCGAGCCCCGCATCGGGCTCCCCGCTCAGTGGGGAGCCTGCCTCCCTTCCTCTCTCTCTGCCTGCCTCTCTGCCTACTTGTGATCTCTCTCTCTGTCAAATAAATAAATAAAATCTTTTTAAAAAATTAACATTATTTGTAAATAGCTATAGAAAATAAATTTCAGTAAGATTAATAGGCTCTGTTAGTTGTAAACAATTCTTTTAACTCATAAGTTTTATTTCTATTCTTTCTTTTAAAAAGATTGCACAAATTTCAAAATTTTCTTCTCCAATCTTTATGTGATAATGATAGTAATAATAATAAGTGACTCCTTTTAAGTGTTAATAAAAAATATACAGTTGAGTCTCATTGTTCCTTGTAGTTATGTTCTATAAACTTGCCACAAGCACTGAACTAGTGAAGACTGACCCATTGCTTCTAGGGGAAATACAGGGTTAGTTTCCTGCAAGACTCTGCACACATTTTCGTCAACTGAGCAAGATATAACCTTGTTTTATGTGTATATCTTTTAAAGGTACTTTACTGTATATCAGTGATTCATTATCATCAGACACATGGCCAACAGGCCTATAACTTATGCCTGAATGAAGCTTATCTAACATACATATTTTCTCTGTTAAGGCATATCACACCCTGTTGCACTTAGGAACAACTAGCCAACACTTTAGCACTATGCTCGGGGACCATTTTAAACACTGTAATTACCAACAAATAAGCACAAAAATGCAAAAAAAAAAAAATGAACCAAATAGAACTCAAAAAGGACAGTCGTTTACAATGTGAAAGTTGAAACAAGAAGGCAGAGGAATACCTGATTTAACATCATCTGGGAGTGGATGCATCAAGCAACTCAAATTCTGCACTGTTCTCCACATGTATACGAATGACTGCAAAATCACCACAGAGTATTGATTTTGGAGTTACAAATAAACTTTAGCAAGGAAGTGAATTCACAAATAGGAAGCCCACAAATAATGAACATCAACTGTGTAAGTGTTCATCTGAGACATCTCTCAGCTTGGAGATAATTTTTCATTTCAAAGCCGTGGTCAGTTGTTAGGACACAGTGAGGGAAGCCCACCTAGTTGTTGTGAGATTTATGATAATGGTTGTGTCTCCATTCTATCTCCAGAGTCTCTAGATGGTTTTGTACTAAGTTATTTTACTCCCTCTCCTTTGCTCTGTGGTGTCCCCATGAATGCATTTGGTGTGAAGGAAAAATTGGAATCTGTCTAACCTGATAGGGATGACCAGAACCTGGCTGCACTGCCTGATAGTCATGGTAGAGGCAGCTTCGGGTTGGAAGCTGGGACCATGTCCCAAGACAGGTTGACACAGAATCCACATCTCAATATTGTAAGGTCCGGGTTGTCGCTCAGATAACCACCCAGTGGTTCAAGTTACTTCAAGGAGGAGGTAAAAAATGAGAGAATGAGGCAGGAGTTGGGAGGATATAGAGCAGGAAGGCAAGAGTTCAAGGAGTTTACAAGGTAAGCATCAGCATTGAGATGACAAATAGAGAGTGCTGGAATTCCTATCCTCTGAGGTATTTAGTATGTGAGTCCCACACTAGAAGAAGATATTTAAAAAGAATCATGCAAAACTGAAAAGACAAATATATCTAATAAGCATAAGTCTTGATCATGCTTAATAAAATAACTTTAGGAAATATATTCTGTACTTTGGAAGGTAACAGTTAACCACATGATAAAATTCATATAGCTATAATTAATATTTCAAAATGAACCCTCAGTATCTCAGTCACTCTGAGCAGACACATGTCTATTTTATTCCTGAATATAATGACAAGTGGAAATTTTTAATGATTCATTGGCAGCTAATTTCTGTGGTTTTTAGCACAATAAGTCCCCATTCAATAAATTTGCTTTCACTAATGACTGACCGCTACACTTAGGACATACAGATGACTATCCAAAAGACTCCCAGAAATTATTCAACTCCTGCTAAGTCACTTGAGAAAGGCCAATACAGGAATTTTCTATCAAATAAGTACTTTCTCCCCCAGAAATCAGACTATGAGATTCTCTTTCTCAACCGGACAGCACAGAATGGGGGCACGGTTTCTCCTTTGTTATTCTTCTGAAGTGTTCTATAGCTGCCTCCTCCAGGATAGTTTAATTGTGTGATAATTGTGTGTTCATATGTTGTGTTTCCCTCTAGGTCGCAGCCTTCCTAAGTGAAGGGGTTGTGTTGTGTCCTATTCATCCCCAGCACCTATTGCAAGGTTTGACAGTAAGTGCTCAATAAATGTTTCATGAAGGAATGAATGCAATCATATGCCAGGTCCACCTTCATCTACATGAATTATCACCTACATTTTGTTTTGTTTTTTTTTTAATTACCAAAAAATGGGGATGGGGTGCAGAACCAAGGATTTCTAAGGACCCATCCTGTTCTAAAGTTCTTTGAGCATCCTGTGAGCATCAAAGTCTGTCAAGGTGTCTTTGCTGAACTTTTTTTCCCAGGCCAGATGCACACCAAGTACCAGTATGAATATTGTAGCACTAATCCCTAAATCTACTTTGGAAATCTGTCCAAGCCCGTGGGAAATTTCTTCCTTTGAGAGGATGATGTCCCAAAGATTATCCCACTGCCCAAGGAAACTCAGATATAGGAAGCAAAGGCCTATGCCCTGCCCCCAAATCCCACTTTATGATTGTACTATGACACTTCATGGTGGCTACTGATCATACAGAATGATCAGTGCCCTGTTTTCCCTGAAAATAATTTTACAGTTCCCCAGCATCCCTAGGGCACCCCAGTGCCAAGCAGACATTCGCACTAGCATTATCTGAAGTAAAGAAAGAATATTTGATTTGGTGTCTGAAGACTAGTGTTCAAAGCCAAGTTCTATCTCTTTGGACAAGTCACTGGTTAAGCTTTGAGTTTCAGTTTCCTCATCGGTAAAGTGGAAATGATAATTATATTATTATAAGGCACAAATTAAAAAATGAAATGTGAAAAGATTAGATGAACTAAAAAGTTATGTACATGTAAGTTAGTTTTGTTAACTTAGCTTTGGTCACCTGGGCCTTCTGCATTAGGCTTATTTCTACCCCAGGCCCTTTGCCTTTATTGTTCCTTCTACCTAGAATGACATTTAGTGGTCCTCTTCCTGGTTAATTCCTACCTCATTCATGTCTCTACTCAAATGTCACCTACTCAGAGATAACCTCACTGACTATTCTCACTAAAATAGTACCCCCTGGCCTCTTTGTTATTTTAACCTGTTTTATTTTTTTCTTGAAAGCACTTATTGACTATACTATGCTAGTTTGCCTATTGTTCCTCTCTCAGTGGAACACAAGTTCTTTGAGGACCAGGACTTGTCCTCTGTTGTGTTCCTAAAAGCTATTAATGACCCATGCATAGTAGGTGCTCAGTAAATATTTGTAGAATGATTGAATAATGTGCAAACAGAAGTGTAGTAATAAAAAAAAAATCTCATGATGAGATGCAATTAAAACCAGAGAAGTAAAGAAGATGAATAAGAAAGTATTTGATCTGAAATTGAGCCCTAAAGCAGAACTTTATTTTATGAATTTTTCCATAAGCATAAATTACCAACATCTCAAATACATATAGTAAATTATTTGAGGACAAAGAACTTACTTTTATCTCTTTGTACACTCCCTCTCCCATTGCCAACCAGAGTACCTAGTGAAACTAGATAAAATGTTAGTTTATTTGTTTACAAAGACATCAGTTCAATGCAATGCCCCTGACAACTTACTACAGTATTGATCTAGTACTAATTCAGAGAAAAGATAATGGCCCCTAGACAAATTATAGACATTGTTTATGTCACAATTATATTTCTTGGTGATGTCTTCCCTAAATAAAACCAATGCTTGTAAAAATCTGTTAAAAATCACAACCTGAGGTAGAGAGGAGTGCTCAAGAATCAAAATTTACGGAAAAATATCTGTCTGTTCATAGATTTCCTTTGTTTCTTTCTCCCTTCTTGCTGTCACAACTTTGCAAGCTCAATAAAGATGGTAATAAATTAGGGGAGGAGAGATGGCTGGCAGGATGATTGGAAGAGGAGAAAAGAGAGCAGAATGTAAGGAGATGGGATCCACATGAGAGCAGATGAATATGGCAGGAAATCTATGAACCAGGAAGATCTTATTGAATGTGTACCTTGCCAATGACCTATTTTAATGAAAGCCAACTGCACAAAAGCACCTACAAGAGTTTTACAAATTGTAGGGAAAAAATCATGGAGCATTTATTTTGGCATGTGTATATAAAGTTCTTACTAAAGCATTAATTATTCTAATCAATTTATTGCACATGTATGTAGTAAATACTGACTGTGGGCATGCCACTACCAAACTATAGAGGTTTCATTTTAATGTCTATCAAGAATATTTGTATTATACTCTTTGAGAGACTGACTGACTAGGGCTATTGCTCAGTTACTCAAATTTGTCAATATTTAGGCAGCCAAATGTATTGATTTATTTCAACATTATTTAATAAAACCAACTACAGTTTGAGAAGTTGGTTCAGGGAATTCAAAATATATGACTTTTTTTCTTATCCTCAAAGCACTTATCCTGACAGGAAAAGAAAAGAGATAAACAAATGAGTATGTCTAACTAATAACCGTATGCACCGCCATCAGATTTACATTCTATAGCTATGTTTGTGTTTTTACTTATATGTTAAAAAGAGCTGGAGAGGTGCCAATGGATACTCAAAGACAATATCAAAAAGGAGATACCATGTGTGCCTTGAAGGGCACTCACCAGCATGAAAAACGAAAGGATATTCAGGGTGGAAGGGAAACCAGAAGCAGAGGTAGGAGTTGGAGAAAAGTAGGTAAGATCTGTTTCAGGTGGGTGAACAGAGAAAATTTTAAAAAGATCTGGTTTCAGAACTCCAAGAAACACCAACATGTAAAAGGAAATGTGACAAATGGTTGCTCCAAATTTTCTACCCCCTCTTGTAATCAGGTTGGCACTCATGATTGGCTGGTGGAATATGGGAGGAAGTGGTATGTGCCAGTCTAAGACCGATGCATGAAGTCACCTTGCTTCACCTTATTTCCTTGTCTCTCAGCTGGATACCAATGCCCAATGCTACGTGAGCCACACTGAAGATGGCAGAACCTCCATTTACTTAAGTCCCCAAATGGTTCTGTGAAACAGAGTTCCTCATCTCCCACTCCAATCTCTACTACCACCTCCACCATTAGACAGATTAAAGAATAAACTTACTGTGTTAAGCCACCGATATTTTTTCTAAGACAGCTCAGCATAGTGAATTCAGAGACTTTTATTTTAAGTTGCAATATAATACTAACAATTAGGGATTTTTTTTGAGATTTTATTTATTTATTTATTTGACAGATAGAGATCACAAGCAGGCAGAGAGGCAGGCAGAGAGAGAGGGGGAAGCAGGTTCCCTGCTGATCAGAGAGCCCGATGTGGGGCTCAATCCCAGGACCCTGAGATCATGACCTGAGCTGAAGGCAGAGGCTTTAACCCACTGAGCCACCCAGGCACCCCAATAATTAGGGATTTAAACAACCATTTGAAGGTACCAGGTGAAAGGAAAATTACAGCTGGCCTTCAGGAAATTTAGATGGATAGGAACCATCAGGAGGTTCCTACTGATAATCAGCCCCGACTGCAGCACCCAAGCAGGCAATTTGCAGATGCTCTCCTGAAGCTGCCATAAATCTCACGACTGCTGACTTCCCACATGCTTACAGCTGCCACCAGAGAAAAACAGCTTTTCCTTTCTTCTGTCTTCCAAACCTTATGCGGTACTTCTTTTTGGCAGAAGCCAACCCAGAGTCCTGTTGGAAGAAGAATTCTGAACAATTTAATTTAGCCTTTTCCACTCTGAGATGCAGAAGAGCTTGAAAGGAGACCAGGATGGCACTGAGTTGATAACAGTCAGGCACAAGAAATAGGGAAGGTAGGAAAGAAAGAAGGAAGAAAAAGAGGGAGGGAGAGAAGGCAGCCCTTTCGTGGATTCGAGGGAGAGGGAATTGAAGAAGGAATGGCATCAATGGTGCAGAAACACCGTGTAGGAGGAGTACTTAAAATAGGACTTTGGTGTTACCAAAATAGTCACTAAGGACCAGCAGGAAAAGATCTCAGGAACATAGAAGAGTAGGTGCCTGACACAGCTGAGGGAAGGTAGGACACCTGGATCAAAAATATGGAAGAAGAGACTAAGTTTTAGAAAGGATGCCTATTTATATAACTAATAAAAAACAGGATTGCATCAAAAATAAGGAAGGTAACAGGAGATTTGGGAAAGGGAACTAAGCAGTGTGAATGAAGAAAAATGGAAAGGAATTTAAGTCCTTATTTTAAAATCCAACAGAGATTTTGAAATGCATAAGGCATATATAGAGAGGGGTATGAGAGAAAGCATAGATTACTGGGGCTGAAAAGGACTTTGGGGAGTGGCTACGCCAAGTTTTTCACTCTATAAGTGAGAGAACAGAGAACAGAGAACAGAGCTCCATTGCCAAGTGTGCACAACAGAGAATAAAATATAGGAACTTGACTCCACCTGGAATCGGGTTGTAGCAGAACCAGACAGAAAGGACCCAGCTCTACACCACCACCAACCCCTCTCTCCCCAACCAGGTCTAGGATTGACAGAAATTGGTCTATGGCTAAAATTAGTGGGAATAAGAAGGTAGAGCCTTGTGCCATCCTGTCTTAGGCTGTCTTTTAAAATAAAACACAGTATCAGTTGCAAAATCCTCCCTGTCACTACACACTCACCAGAAGAGCTAAAATTAAAAACATTGACAATACCAGGTATCTGCAAATATACGAATTAGGTAGAACTCCCTCGATTCTACTCCTAGGTACATACCCAGAGAAAGGTGTGCCCTTCCACTAAAAGACATGAACAAGAATGTCTATAACAACTCAACTCATTAACAGGACAGCTCTGGAAATAATCTAGATGTTCATCAACAGTTAAATGGACAAATAAATGTGGAATGGTCAGATAGTGGAATACTATACAACAATGAAAAGAAAGAACTATTGGTGAACACATCAACATAGACAAATCTCAAAAACATTACATTGCACAAAAAAAGCCAGACATAAAAAAGCACATCATTTGTGATTCTATTAATGTAGAGTTTAAGAACAGGAAACATTAATTGTGATGGAAAAACTCAGAAAGTCGTGGTTATTTTACCATTTTATATGGCCTACTTGAGCACAGATTGTATGTGGGAATTCTCAGCCTCTGTAGCCAACCAACTGAGTATTTATAATATAGATGACTTCCAGAATATTGAACATAGGTGGACAGTGATTGGGTCCCAATTCCAAGGGAACTTGGTATCCTAGGAAGCAATATTTTCTTAAGACTCTAGATGGGTGATGAAGTATTAGAGATAACCAACACTGAAAACATAGAGCTTCTCTTTATTAGACTCTTGGCAGTTTCTCCATGGAAGCATAAGAGATTAGAGAAAAGGTGGGGAGGTGTGCAAAATTGGATGATATGTTTCTGAGGCCACATTTCTAAGGGAAAAAAATCCCCGCAGTGAAGGAATGGATGAAGGAGGGAGGGAGGGAGTGTAAGAAAGAGGGAGGAAGGAAAAAAAGAGAGAGAAAGAGAAAAAGAGAGAGAAGGAGGAAAGAAGAAAAGCCACATAGCTGCTAGCCACCAATACCCTGTTTTGGAAAGCCCTCCCTACCTCTCTGTTTCATGCCCATTACCACCTGCAAGGCATCACTCTATAGCTTCCTCCTCCTGCAGGAAGACTCTGGGGATTAACTTTCAACAATTCTGAACACTTCTTGACCTTGGCTCCTTCCAATATCTCTCATTTTCCCCTTGTGGATAGGATATTTTGCCATTGTTTACATGGTCTTTCATATGTATACTTTGTAAACAGCACCATGTGTTCTTTTCCGGGAGGTTCTCCTACATTCCCTTACAAAATAGTGCTAGGCAAAAGAAGTGTCCAACGAATGTTAGCTAGAAATGTATCTATCACATAAAGGTACTCAGTAAGGATTTTCTGAATGAAAAATAAGCAAACATGAATGAATAGCACCTCACCAAAAATCCTGACTGAAGGTCTCTGTTGGGGCCTGGATAATCTGGGCATGAAGAATAACAGAGCTTGATGGGTATTCACATAAAGTATCTCATTTGTAAATTCTGGTTGGCCATTCTCACTTTTGTTGAGATAATAACTTTAGTTAAATCAAGAGTGTTTTTCGATTTGCCTTTCAAAAATCGAACAAGTTTGCTTCAGACCTGTTTTATCATAATCTGCTCCATCAAATTCACCTTTTCAGGATTTATGATACAATACAATCAAGAACAGCTTTGAAAATAAATACTGCATGGGAGTAGAAAAGCACACTGGACTGGAGTATCTCCCATGTGGGTCTTTGACTACCACCTGCAGTGTCAACAGAAGGAGCATCATGACAGAAATACTGACTGGTAACATTTACTGAGTGCTTACTAGGTGCCAAGGTGTAAGCCAAGTGCCTTAAGCCCCATTTGGTCCTCACAATAATCTATGAAATTGGCTAAAATACCTACATCCAAATCACATAAGCTTTCTGAGCTTCAGATTTTTCTTTTCTTTTTCTTTTTTTTTTTTAATTTTTATTTTTTTAATTTCTTTTCAGTGTTCCAGAATTCATTGTTTATGCACCACACCCAGTGCTCCATGCAATATGTGCCCTCCACAATACCCACCACCAGGCTCACCTAACCTCCCACCCCCCTCTCCTCCAAAACCCTCAGTTTGTTTCTCAGAGTCCAGTCTCTCATGGTTTGTCTCCCCCTCCAATATCCCCCAAATCCCTTCTCCTCTCCATCTCCCCATGTCCTCCGTGTTATTCCTTATGTTCCACAAATAAGCAAAACCATATGATAATTGACTCTCTCTGCTTGACTTATTTCACTCAGCAAAATCTCTTCCAGTACCATCCATGTTGATACAAAATTTGGGTACTCATCCTTTCTGATGGAGGCATGATACTCCATAGTGTATATGGACCACATCTTCCTTATCCATTCGTCCGTTGAAGGGCATCTTGGTTCTTTCCACAGTTTGGCGACCGTGGCCATTGTTGCTATGAACATTGGGGTATAGATGGCCCTTTTTTTTTTCACTACATCTGTATCTTTGGGGTAAATACCCAGCAGTGCAATTGCAGGATCATAGGAATGAGCTTCAGATTTTTCATCTCCAAAGTCAAACTGTTGAAGCAAAGAATAACAACTTGCAGCCTATTACCACACACATTTCTAAGGCATTTTCCTTAAGTATTATTTAATTTACCATTCAAGTTACCCACATGTTGTTGAATTTCATGGGAATAGCCCTCAATTTACTAACAACTGCCCTAGTGGCCAACTGCTTACACAATGACATCTGGAAATATGCAAATCAATTTCCAAAACTACTGCAGGGTGATGGAGTTTCACGGATTCTTTTTGAGGAGACTGAGGGAGGTGGTTATATTACACAGCCTTCAGAGCTCACTATCTTTGTTGCTCAAACCCCTTGGTTCCTCCAGATATACCCTCTCACCTCTTAACACTGACAGCAGCCCTTCCCCTGTTGTTATTTATTTTTCTTTAAAAAAGCAAGTCTAGAAACATTAAACAAAAGAAACACTGAGGATTGGTAAAAACTACAATCACCTACTGACACACTCTCAGGCATGGTCATCCTGCCCCAGGCTCACTAGCACAGTGAAGGGCAGGCACCACGAGACCCCTAGTCAAGGTGCTGCAAATCGAGGCCTTGAATCCTCATCTTCTGACCCCAGGCAGAGTGGCGTTTCTACTATGCCCCAGAATGTTCTCTATGGGCTCTTCCATCTCTAAAATAATATGATCCTTTGAGATATAGAAACAAGCAACAGTGCAAACAAGAAACAGTGTGTGTCATGTTCTTCCGTTTTTGAGAATTTCCAAACTCAGTTTTCCCATCTCTATTTTACAGGGCATGTGGATTGAATTGAGTTACTGCATGGGGCAGTTCTCATGTGAGTGATGGTCGTGGTTCACAAATGCCTGGGAACACTTTCAGAGATTTATAGCCCTGTCTCCTAGGCAAAATCTGAGAAAAACAAAATGGAATTAGCATTCACTGAGTGTCCAGAATGGGCCAGGCACTCTGCTTAACTCTCACACTATCCCTGTAAAGCAAGCATTGTCCCCATTTTATTTATGAGAACACTGAGATGTCCGGAATCTAAACCACTGAAGTCCACATAACTTATTAGTGGTAAGATTTTGAATTCAGATATATTTGGTACAAAAGCCCTAGAACAGCCTCTTCACGGCACATCCCAGGATAGGAAAACCTGATAAAAATGAATATGCACAATCTGTACCCCCCCATTCCCTCTCTGCTGGAGAAGGGAGAGTTCAGAGCAGGTCTGCTCCTGTCTGAGCACCAGGTGGTAGCCATGGTGAGGAAGGTCCATCCAGCATCAGACACCTTGGCCTGAAATTCTTCCTGTTCAGTGTTACTAAAAAGATACGGCTGACTTCCTGGCAGTCTTCTGTGGGAAGACTGGAAATTATTGATACGGATGAGAGACGGCCATAGGTTAAACAAGTAGATGGTGATAGTAAAGGTAGCCAAGGAGCCATGAATTTGAGGGGATTTGGTTAAGAGCCTAGATGGCAGGTCTCATTGATGGACGAGACGTGGAGACTAAGATGGAGGGATCAAAGGTAACAAATAAGGGAGGTCAAGGAGGGCCTCTCTGAAAGGCAGAGAGAGACTGCGACCATGCAGCCACGTTGAGTGTGGGAGAAGATGGGCAGTCAGGTCCAGGGTGGAAAAGAGATCAGCATCCTTGAGGAGCAGAAAGGAAACCAGTGTGGCAAGGGAGAAAATGAAAAGAGAAGAGTGTGGATTTAAGGAATCGGCTCATGTGGGATCTTGCAGACTTTGGTAAGACATTTTGCATTTACTCCAGGTATAATAGAAAGAAGTTTTAAGAAAGGGCAAGAAAATGAATTATCTCCTAGAACCCTTGGAAAGACTATAGTCCTGCCAGCACTGATTTTTAGATCAGTGAACCCCATTTCAGACTTCCAATCTCTCAAATTGGAAGATAATAAACTTGTGCTAGTTTAATGTGTTATAGCAACAAGCATCAACTAAATTACAAGCATTTTTCTAGATTCCATTATCTTGATTGATTTTCTATCCCTTCGGCTCATTCTTCTTTACTTCCTTCTGAAGTTCTTCTTTCTCTCCCTATCCCTTAAGTATGTACATGTATCCAAGAGTCTGTCTCATGTACACACTTTCTCCACTTAGTACCACCTATCCAGTGACTCTAAGCATGAATTCTTGCCAAGCTACCTCCACATTTATCTCTGTGCTGATTTTTTTTCTCCCAAACTTTAGCCCCATTACCAAATGCCAGCTGAACACCTCCTCATGGACATTTCAGTGGCAACTTAAAATCAGTGAGTCCAAAACAAAAGTTTTCCCCACAGAGTAGATTGACTGTAACTCTAACGAGCTTTACACTTCAGGCTATTCACTTCACAGGTCATTTCTGAGGACCTGGGAGAAGCCCAAGAATATTTTATATAGTCCTATGTTTCTGGGAAATTTGCAAGAATAAGATATTTTCCACCCTTGGTTAAGACCATTCTCTCTTTCCAATATGACCTCATTGTCATCACACTTTCAAAACCTCATATCAAGTGGTATTCAAATGGCCTGGGACATTTGGGGATCTGGTAAGAGAAAGCTGCTACTACATGTTTGTCTGTTTGTTTAATGGGATCTACTGATGTGATTTGCAGTCACTTTGGCATATAATTAAGTTATAGTGAACCATCTCAGAAATATTCCTATTGTCTGCTGTATGAACCCACATCATCATACAAAGGTGCTGGACCACAGGTTGTATCACAATATGAATGAGTCCTACCATACCTGCCCCCACAAGTATGTGCATAGTGAAGAAAAAACAAGTGTTAAAATGTACAAAACCTGAAGTTACTTTGTGGAAATTTCCTCCAATCATGAGACAGGTAAAATTATAAGTAGGGTTTGATTCTCATTGATGCCTAGTTCTCTTCTGTTTGGAAATACAATTTAGTAAATACAATTAGAAATACAATATTTTTTTCACTTTTCCCTTGAGCATTGCACAAAGTAGAATTTCTTATAATTACTATATTTGTAAAACATACTTTTTATAGTTCTACCAACAGTGAGGCTGTTGATAAAGTCGCATGCTTTATAAATCCCAATTAATTTAAATTAATTAAATTAAATATTAATTTTAAAATATTTTGATTAAACATGTTGGAGAAAAGTTCAAATTGCCTTTTTATTCTCTCTCTAGATAGTATTACAAATCATTTTCAGAGATTCCCATAAACTGAGAATGTCTGAGACAGAGTATTTTATTTTTTCTATTTCAACTATGTTTTCCCTTGTTCAAATATTTTATAGACAATTCAGTAGGCTTATTGGTAAATTTTCTCAGGGTCAAGATATTCCGTATACATAAAATTCTCCTTCCTGCTTCTGCTAAATTTCACATGTCTCCCTACCACAATGTCCTACAAAATTATTCAATGATTAGATAGTCTCAAGAGATAACTGAGGCAGAAATTTGGCTGGGTTGAAGCACTACACGCTTCAGTGGGATGCCAACTGAGTTTGTATCTTACCACAGAATAAGGGAGTTATACTGATTGAGAAGTCCTGGAAGTGAGAAGGATAGGGGAAATCATAGTGTGTATAGTGAGAACATTTTTCTATTTCCTTAAAAGATGGTTCCAGTGTTTGAGAGCTTTCACTAACACATGGAGAATGCAGAGCTTATTGAAACCCAAGATCTAACCAAGGCTATTCTGCATGGTATTCGTTAAGTAAGTGCAGCCTGTCATTGCCTGAAAATCAAAACACTTCGACCAACCTACTTAGTGTCATACGGACCAAATTCACATCCCTCCCCAACACATTTCTTCCTATGTCCAACACCATCACCTTCAAAGTAAGCATTCCTCTAAAACCGATTTCTGGGGAACTTCTCCATCCCTTTCTTTGAAAAAACTGGAACAATGGCATAAAATTTCCAAAAATAATCTTTAGAATAATGAAAGATGCAGATTTCTTAAACTTAAATTGCATTTTAGCTGTGAGATTATTTGTTTATATCCTAATTCATACTAGGTCATACCTTATTTGTTTTTAATTTATACTCCCACAACTTCCTAAAAGAGTTGAAGGCAATTAAAACAATTTTCTAAAAAGACAAGTAAATCCCCAAGTGCAAGGATTAGAGACTACTCTTGAGTATTGATATGTTAATAGCATAGACTCCGTGACAGGTGTCTATGTGCCCTTAAGGAGATGACCCTCTTCCAAGCCGTGATGGTAGTGAGTGGGGGATGTGCAAATGTGCAAAATGATTTGTCCGGTGGCTGCTTTTCTAAAGCCTCGGAGAACACAGCTGTCAAGCTGAAACAGCACATCCTGACCCCACCAAGATGGCACAAGATGTGGAAGGAAACTCTCAGAAAATGGCACTGAAGCAACACAAGCCCTTCATTCATCACACCAAAGGCTATAACGAAGGAGGACAGTGTAGTGCCCAAAGGCATCATCACCATTGAACACAATTCTGATTTAGATTTGCATTAGAATCATGATCTACTTACTTAGAATTTCACATTTTGGGGACTCTTTTCTTCTCACTTAGCATTATACAATTCAGCCGACCTTTGTTTCTCGAAGTAAATTAGAGACAAAATTATTTCTTCCTGATTAACATCAATGATATGACATCTACTTAGCTGTAATACCCACTTTTAAGGGGAAGTCACCTAGTTCTAGTGAGTAATTGATAGTTTTCTTTTTCTGCTGTGTGTGTGCATGTGTGAAGATATGCACATGTGACACAGAGTTTACATTTGGTTTCCAAACAGCAATGCATTGTTTCATCTCTTCTGTGATGCCCTGAAGGGATTAGCTAAAGGGCCACAATTGCTAATCAAATTTTACACCAGTAAACTTGGCTTCAAGAGCTGCTGTAAAAATCCCACTGATTGTCATAAGCACTCATTCATAAGAATGCACACTACCGAGCATATGTGGGACAGGATGTTTTGCTATGCCAAAAACGAATTTTCATGCTGTTGAATTTATGCATTTCCCGCTGCTACTCAAAAGGCTTGTCTGAATGTTCGGGCAGGGGAGAGCGCTCTCTGTGGAAAAATGTTCCTCTTCTGTTTGTGTCAAAAGGTCTGACCTGTACTCCAGTCCCCATTCAGAGGTAATTTGCACACTCTGCTAGATAATCTTCCAAAAATCCACCAGGATAGAATACCGGCTTAATTTTTGCTTAAAAAGAGAAGGACTATAAAAAGAATATTAGGAAGGGAGAAAACGGTCTTAAAATGGAAACCAAAACAGGCATTTGGGAAAGATAAATGCAACATCCCCTTCACCCTCAGGAAATGAAATTTTTCTGACAGGGTCGGAGACTCTGCTTGGCAAACCTTCTTAAATTAATTACCTTCTTGACATTTTAAAGGAAGGTTTCAGATTGTAAATTTAACCCAGACAAAGCATTCTTTTTAATCTTGTCAGTATGCAAACTACTTTGCACTGCAGTCTGTGAATTATTTATCAGAGGAACGACCCCAAAGGGCGAAAGGAAAAAGCAGGCATATTTGATCTGAGATTCCTCAGCTAGATGTAGTTCTTTGCCTTAGATCTGTACCTGTTGCAACTACTTAACTTTTTTTGCTTTTGATGTTTTTAATACCTTGAGCATTCTTTGTCTCTGAGAGGAAGACATTCGGTACCATTTTAATGTGCTTATTAAGATGAGTGAAATACATGTCTCAGCAGGTTTTATATGGCAGCCACAGTTGGGTTGGTGGGGGAAACAACAGGGCTTCTTTTCAATTTACTTTCACGTTCTATATGCCAGACAAGAAGCATCTCAGCCTACTCTTGGGCCCATGTGAAAAGGAGCCTGCAGGGATGAACTGTCAAGGAAATTAACTCTTCCAGGTATCAGTAAACTTGTGTACATAAGTTTTCAACATACATTTGCAGATTCGTTTAGGGCTTAAAGAAAAGTGAAATTTACAATGCCTAGAGGCTATAAAACAAGTTGTGGCTTTAGTTCTAAAATTAAGTGTTCTTCGATCAAATGCTTTGGGATCAAGAACACCCTTGCAATGGGACATGCTGTTCATTTTAAAGCATTATATAATAGACATGGCACTAGAACAGCAACAGGGCACATAAACTGATAGAGAGCAGTGTCTGCTGCCTTCAAGGAAAGAGTTTGCAGAGTGGTGGCAAACTCAGCTTAGAAAATCACTCCCCATGGCTTCGGTCCTGGGGAGGGGTGGGATGTATGCATAGATCACGACGTCTCACCTGAGAAACTCTTCACATGTCCTGTTACTATCTCTTCTCAGGAGATCCCTGGGCTGCCCTTCAGAGAAAAAGGAAGGGATGCAAACTTGCTGTGCCTTCTCCTGCCACGTGTGCTCATTTCACTCTGAACAGATATCACCAGTCCATCAAAAGATTGGTGTACCCTTGGCAATTGTAAATAAAAGCTCCCAGCATGCACAGCTATGTGTCTTCATGAGATACTCCTTTCAAAACTCATAAAAAGCATGCATGTGATAGCTAAAATAAAGCAAAAAATTCGACCTAGTTTTTCATTTAACTCCTAAGACCATGTGGGGCTGATTTATTCTCCTTCAAAATGCTGATTAGTTACTGTAAGAAACTACTATTTATTGAGTAATTACTATGCTCCATGCTCTCGCAATTCATTTATGAGGAACATCTTATTGTCCTCTCCACACCCTCCCCTTTTTTAAAAGATTTATTTGTTTGAGAGAAAGAGCACAAGAGGGAGGGGCAGAGGGAGAAGAAGAGGGAATCTCAAGCAGACTCCGTGCTGAGGGTAGAGACTGACTAGGGACTCAATCTCACAACCCTGAGATCATGACCTGAGCCAAAACCGAGAGTGGAACACTTAACCAACTGCACCACCCAGGCACCCTTCCACCCTTCCACAACTTTCTTTTTTTTTTTTTTTTTTGAAATAGCTGAGAAAATTGGGGCTTGAAGGGACATTAAGTCTCAAGCCAATGGTCCTGCAGCTTAGAAATCTGTGATTCAAAGTTAGGTCTTCCTGACCCCAAATTCAATGTACTATGCCTCTCTAACAGTGAGATGCGATCTTAATTCCATTTGGTTGCCTGTAATTCTTCTCTTTGTGCACATTTCAATCTAGTAGAAGTATAATAACCCTAACAGTTCACTGAATAAAGAGCGATACTTTATAATTTTCTGGGTCTTGCTAGAAAAGTTTCAAACTTGTATTTAAATCTTAACAATCTAACCTCTAAAGAAACTATTTTATGCAGTTTATGTAAACCAAACAAATGAAAAATAGCATATAA
The DNA here is from genome assembly GCF_963455335.1 of Martes martes. Classification (NCBI taxonomy): domain Eukaryota; kingdom Metazoa; phylum Chordata; class Mammalia; order Carnivora; family Mustelidae; genus Martes; species Martes martes. Next base: position 93,690,344 of record NC_137895.1, on the reverse strand, counting down.
ATTTGAGTTTCAGCAAGTATGTTTTCTAGAAGAATAACACAGGCACCTACCAAGGAAGCATATAACATGCAACCAGCAACGAATTGATGTTCGTTAGTCGGTGCTTTCCAGATACACAGAGGATTTACCTACTTAATAAGACTTATAAGAACAAATCCCCTGAGCATGAGTTAGAGAGACTGGGCACTCTGAGGCTTATCCTTTCATAGAGCTGTCACACGTACTAATTGAAGGACCATGAATATCTTGCTCTCTTTTTCTGGTAAGTCCTCTTTCATTCACCTCTTGAATAAGCACCACATGTAGAACACTAGATGCTCTGCCCCAAGGTCATCTCCACTGGGTGAAACTGAACAGTGAGATCCAAACCCAGGAATGATGTCCTTTTAGAGTCATGGCATGTCACATTTTCAGAACTGAAAAGAAACATAGAGATTAGAAGAAATCCAAAATTTTATTGACAAGGAGATGAAGAAAAAGCCACCTACTTTGTCTGAGTCTGAACAAAAACTAACTAAGACGAGGTATGTATTAAGACTCATCATGGCTTTAACGGGAGACAGAACTTTTTGTTTTAATATAACCAGGCTTAGGCAACAACACTCTCCAGGGTGGGGGGGGGGCGCGGAAACAACGGAAAGATGAAGAGGAAGAGAGAGAGAGACATTAAGAGATTTATGATAAGGAATTAATTCATGTGATTAAGGAAGCTGACAAGCCCTAAGATCAGCTAAATGAGTCAGCAAGCTGGGGACCCAGGAGAGCCATTGCTAGAGTTCCAGTCTGTATCATTTATGACCAGGCTTGAGACCCAGAAGATTCTATGTTTCAGTTCAATTCCAAGGCAGGAAACAACCCAGTGTGCCAGTTTGAGGGCAGTCGGACAAGAGTTCTCTCCTACTCAGGAGAAGGTCAGCCTTTTTTCTTCTGTGATAGGCCTTCTACAAAATGCCCTGTCAAATTGACATATAAAATCAGCTATCACATCACCTAATCTGATGATTGTACTCTATTAACTCACATCTCTGTTAAGGGCTAATTCTTATATTTAGAAGTTAAAAGAAAAGCAACTCAGATATTCATAAAATGCTGTAGTTATTATCAAAGCATATTGAAAGCAGTATGTTTATCTATTAAAAGGTTATCACTTCAGCGAAGAAGTTGATTCACATTTAACAAGATCCTCGATGACATTTATTGGTTCTTCCAATGTTTTGATCTTAATATTTAAGTTATTATATTCTCTAAAATGCAAGAACAAAACTCACAGATGTAAGCAATACAATAAACTTAAGGTCTAATTAAATTCAGTGTTTATTTAGAGAGTTAAATCACTTAAGCCAACATATAGAGAAAATTTAGGGTATAATTTGCTTTCTAAAGGATGTGAGATGCTAGGGAGGACCTTTCTTCAATCACACAAATGTAATGATACATTTTGTTTGGTATTCCATGAATATTCAATACCAATGCAAATAAAACAAGTTCGTCATTTATTTATTAAGTAAACCCATACAAAGAGATGTACATTTAAGATCATGGGGATGATTTTAAAATATAACCACAAATTCTTTCATATTTCCCCCTTCAGGAGGTAGAGCTTAATTCCATTCCCCTTGAGTGTGGGCTACACTTAGTGACTCACTTCTAACAAATAGTACATGGCAAAATTGGTGGTGTACCACCTCTGAGGTTGGGTTATAAAAGATAGTGTGGCTTCTGCCTTCCTCTGTCTTGGACTGCTGTCTCTGGAAAAAGCCAGCTATAATATCACAGGGACACTGAAGCAGCCCTAGGAGAGGTCCACGTGGTGAGGAACTGAAGCTTCCTTCCAACATCCAGCAATGAGCTGAGGGCACGTGTCAACAGCCATGTGAGAGCACATCATTGTGGACGTAGATCCTCCAGCTCTGGCCAACCCTTCAGACGACTGAAGCCCCTACTGAGCCTTTCACTGTAGCTGACTGTAACAGGAATGACCCTGAGTGAATCAACAAACAAAGCTTCCTCTACACTTCAGAACCACAGAAACTGTGAGGTAATAAAAAAATGTGTTGTTTTCAGACACTGAGTTTAGGGGTCATTTGTTTTATAGCGATGGATAGCTCAGCCACGGTAAGTCTAAATTTCCATTATCGTAAGACTTTTCATCTATAAATTATCACCCACTTACAGTATATTATATTTATAATTTATAGATCATGTATTTGGGGGGGCAAAATAAATTTATGTGTGCATCTATGGAAATAATATAATTTTAATGTTTGTGAAATATTATTTTTCTCATATGAATTTCACCCTGAGCACCAGTGATAAAATTGTTTTCAATGTTTTGGTAAAAAATTGCTCTACTACAATAGCAGAAGCTTGACAGTTACTTTGAAACCCTTTTTAATCTCATTCCTTTTTTTTTTTTTTTTTTGAGTTGCCATGTAGTAGTTTTATGAGAAAATATAAAGATGGTTAGTACTTTCACTTTTTTATTTACGGAGTTCAAGCATAAGTTAAAAATGCAATTAGTTCTTCTAAATAAACTCCCTGCTATAAAAAATCATTAAACATTATCTACACTTATTTCTCCAAGATTAAAAATCATTCTCCTTTTTATATCAACTCATTTTTAATTTTTTTTCTTGATCCATTCATTTTACATTGATTTGCTTAACTGATCTTTTATTCTCAGCACAATACTACATTTTACATTTTTTTCTAGCCACTTTCCATCTTAACCTCTTTCCTGATGTTTTTTTTCTACTCCTTCTGCTGGCACTAACTCCTCCCTTCTTTTTACTTCAACTGTACTTCTAAGGTAACTTCTTTAAAAAAAATAGCATTATTTTTACCAACTTCCAGTTATTTCAACTACATCACTCTTGTCTCTCAAATAAGACTGCACACTTCTTCGATTGTTTCTTTTTCCTTTACTATGCTTTTGATGCCTAACCCAATGTTTAGCACAAAGGAACCACTCAGTAAAACTATGTTGCATTATTATTTATTTCCTTTTCTCAATGGTTCTTGCCTCCTAGGATCTTACTCTGCTTTGGGGAATAGCCTTATCTGGAACTAAGCACAGCTGCAGAGGAACACAGAGGTACAACAGACAAGTTGCAGGGGGCATAGAAAAAGGAACTAGCGAGAAGAGACATGGCCATAGCACTCTCATAACTTCTAAATATATCCTGAATACACATTAGCTCCAGGGACACAAAATCACTGAGTATCCTCTCTTTTTTTTTGCTATGATTTTCATATGGGCAGAGGAGAAAGATATGGGCAGTGTCACTGCCCTCTTTCAGTAAAGTTAGAGCTGAAGCTTTGCTCATATCTGCCCAGCCAGCTGGATTCATCATTGTCTTCTACTTGACTGTACATGTATGCATCTTTTAGAATCTCAATGTTCCCTGACTGCCCACTGCAATATATTTTTTCTCATATTTTCTGTCGTCTATGATAGAGTTGGCATATAGTGGTGAATGGTTTTACCTTCTCTATACGTATTTGGTCATTGCACTTCCTAATATAGCATTCAGTATTTATTTTTCATCATTGACAGTTGACTGCTCTGTTTCAAATATACGAGAAAGAGAAAAAGTGGGAGAAAAGTAGGTGAGAATTGCTGATGACCCAGGTTTGGGAGTATTAATAGTAACGATTTCTCCTGGAAAATACAAGAGTGGGAAGGACGGCAAAGATATACAGGGACAAGGCCTCATCCTCTACCCATTACTATTTGGTAGCTAATATAGAGGAGTCTTTTTGTATAGCTTATTCAGATTTACTCAACTCTTGAACTAGATAAACACATGATGACTGGGTTTGGTCTAATTATTTTCTCTAATCTGTCTTTGCTGGGTCATTTGTCTCTTCCAGAACTTGTTAGATAAATAGCTTTCTTAAACTCTTCATCTACACAAAATATTTATAAACAGTATGAAATAGAAAGAAGAAGGTCAGAGAGTAAAAATTTGGTGTGGAGAGCAAATATGTAACCCCTTATTAAAATAGACTAGATTTGTGTGAATGACAGAGAACCATAAGGCAGTAGGAGTACAATGGGTTTATCATTTTATCATTTTGCTTTATTTAGAGATTTGTGCTTTATCTAAAGGAGCACCAGTTTCTAGAAGGAGAAGAAACAAAGAGAAATCCAGCCGAAGAGAAGACATGGTGCTGTGGAAAGACGTAACATTTTTAGAGAAAGTTGAGAAACTGAATGTGGTTAGAGTTTGGTATACGTGATAAGGAATAGTGGGGGGAATGACTCTGATGGATATATTCAGACTAGATTGTGAAAAACTTGGTGCTCATCCATTCATTCAAAAATATTGTGGAGGACCTACCATACACACTGTGCTAAATGAGTAAGACAGTCACAGGTCCTGCCCTCAAGGAGTTTATGGTCCATGTACATCATGAGGGAGTTTTAACTTGTCCATCTACAGGGATGGCTTCTTAGATGTTACTGGATTTTCCTGAATCATAACTTGAGCAGTGGAGCTTTGGGGTTTCCAGGTACTGGGAGACCAGTTAGAGGGCTGTGGTGATGGTAACCAAGATAAAAATAAGATGAGGGGTTAACAAGGCAGTAATGAGAGGTGGAGGAGAAAGGTTAGATTCGGGGTACATTTTCAAAGTCAAATTAACAGAATTAATTAGCTACATAGATGTGAGGTGGAGGGAGAAAAAATGAAAGAAATCCCTGAGGTTTCCGATGTGGAGGAGAGATTGAGTGAACAGAGAGGGATGGAGGAGGAACAGGTTTGGTTTGGAAGAAAAGGAGCTTGCTTCCAAATCTATTAAGGTTTAAAGGGAACTCCAGAACTTCCTTAGGTGTTTAATTAAACTGCTCTAATCTTAAAAGTCACATTTTCCCTCCTGTTTACTCTTTACTGTTACTCTTCTTGATCCCAGAACTTTGGGAAGGTGGGGAATGTGGACAGAATCAAGGCATGATCAGAGTGGGAGCAGGGGACCAGATCTGGATGTGTAAACCTTGCTCCTGGAAACACCAAAACCACAGGTGAGAAGGTGGAATCTTCCATGACAGCTGGACATCTGATTTGCATGATGTCAAAAAGCAGATTGTTTGAGCTATTTATTTTATTGGATTGGAGTTTTTTAATTGGCTGAGCAAAATGATGGTTTTTCCATATAGTGTGCAAACGTCTTTCTCCCTCATAACATAAAACATCGTAAAGCTACTTCTGGCACGGACTATAGGTGGGGCCAGGTGAATGTGTAGATGAGTTTATGTGGTATGATCTCAGATACACCAAGATTCCCCAAGAAGGGAATCTACTCAAAGTATCTTCTCCAGAGGCTAAAATTTCAGCATGAATGGATCCATTTATTTGACCCAAACACTATCACCCTCCAAACCTGCCAGCCACAGTGCTAATGCACGTATTGTGGAGGAGATATGCATTCATATTTAGTATGTCTTTATTCCTACTCTTAACTGTCTGAAATAATATTCCCCATGTGACTTATCTCGTTTTTCAAAGCCATTTCCATTGTCACTTCCTCTCCACATATTTCCTTAAACTTCCCCTATGTGCCTGCCCAAAACACACACACACACACACACACACACACACACACACATACACACTATCCCTGGGATAAAATATTTCACCCTTCTTATGTTCCTCTATCTTCTAATGTGCTTGTAGTATAGCAAATACCATACTGTGCTATCAATTTGAGTTTTAGGATCTTTCTTCCTCACTGTAGAAGGAGCTTTTTTAAAGGTGAGGAACAGAGGGATGCCTGGGTGGCTCAGTTTGTTAAGCATCGGACTCTTGATTTTGGCTCAGGTGAAGATCACAGGATCGGGGGACTGAACCCCGTGTCCAGCTCCTCACTCAGCAGGGAGTCTGGGGAGATTCTCTCTCCCCTCTTGCTGTGCCCTCCTTTTTAAAATAAATAAATAAATCACAAAAACATAAAGGTGAGGAGCATATTCTTATGTTATACATTTTCATATCCCCAACATGTAGCACGATTAATAGTAAATAGTAGATAAATGTTTACTGTTGAATGCTAGCCAGTGTAACACCCTAAATGGGTGACCCCAGAGTCCCACTAAGATAATAAGACAAAGATGGGAAACTGATTTCAACTCATCTACTCCAGTAAATTGCTCACACTGCCTGGAGCTTTGGTAAGAAAGGAGGCCATGATCCTGTCTAACCTCAGCGGGAAAGAGTCCCATGATCAATAGAGACATCTGCCATGACATTAGAGGCAACAGTGACAGCGCCATTATTTTCTGTCCCCGAACTAGGTGTAGTGATCATTTACTCACTCAACAAATATTCATCATGCATCTGGCACTATTGCTGAGCACCAGGGGACAGAACATGCAGATAATGAACATACAGCTCCTACCCTCAGGAATCCAGGAAGTCTGGAAAATAAATGATGTGACAACACCTGTAATTTATTCAATTGTGTTATAATAGCAGTATAATAATAATTTGCTAGGTAGGAGGTAAAGACGACTGTAGTAAAAAAGGAACCAGAGAATATGTCATCTCTTTCCTATATTGCCCAGGGCGGAGAGTGTATTGACGAGTGCTCAAGAGAAATCCAGTCCCCAGGATGGGTGATTACATGATGGCATCATTGTTTAAAGACACCATTCATTCATTCATTCATTCTTTTGAAAGAAAGTTTATCAAATTCCTATTTCATGTCAGTCCATGCGCTAGATACTGGACAGGCTATGCCAAGTAAAATAATCTAAACAGAGGGCAAAAAATAAACTAGCGATCACACAAAAAAATGTATAATTACAAATTAGGATCAGTGAGAGCCCCAATCTATTTCTTCAGTCATTCTGAACAGTGTTCAGTATAATTTTGATCCCTAGATTGGCCTTTACTGAGGTCAAAATGCATTAACATTTTTTTAAGATTTTATTTATTTATTTGAGAGAGAGAGAGTGAGAGAGAGAGCATGAGAGTGGAGGAGGGTCAGAGGGAGAATCAGACTCCCCACTGAGAAGGGATCCAATGAGGGATCCAATGGGATAAACGTTATCCCAGATCCTGGGACCCTGGGATCATGACCTGAGCTGAAGGCAGACACTTAACCAACTGAACTATCCAGGCGTCCCTGCATTAACCATTTACGTAAATATCCATCCTGTTTTTCTCTAACATAGTAAAGGAGCTTACCAATTAGTCTCACATATTCAATGGTTATGCATGAGTCCTCCAGAGCCCAACCACCTCCAGAGTCACTAATCAGTGCATTTCTGGACAGTAAACCTGTGGGCCTCATCTGGATTGTTTTGATCTCAAAAAGTCAGTGCTGCCCAGAGGTACATTGCTTCAATAGCCAATCTCCCTCTTGACCTCTTTTAGATGTTTTGAAATCTACATTTCTAACAATCCTAACCTCTTATCAAAACATCACAGGAAAAATTTCCATTCAATTTTATTTGCAAAACCTAAATGCAATAGAAAATATCTCTGGAATAAAGAGAATATATATATTTATATTTATATATTTATGTTAATATTATATATATTTATATACACATTTGAATGAAGATGCCCATTAACTAAAAATTCATTTATATTAGATAATATACCTTTTACCATAAAACCCTCCTGATCTTAAAAATTTATTGAAAATTATACTTTAGCATCCAGAATTGTTTCACATTCCATTTTGCAGGGAATCCTATGACACAAATATTTTCACATCATTTTTCACATAACTTGTTTTTAGTTTTTGGTTGTTGCTCACTGTTTTATACAAACGTATATTGCCTGTGCCCTCTGTCCTGTTTATAGACCCACTGTTAACTGCCTGGGCAAGATTACTCCAGCTGGAAGCCCACCTATACTCAACACTATTACACTGCACTAAAATAACTCTTCCTTTATTTCCTTTTTTGTGATGGGTGTTATAAAAAGAGGAGTTAAGTATAAGCAGTTGAGGCTCACAGACACTCGGGATTGCTTGCTTGCTACCAAATCCAGCCTCCCTCTTGGTAAAAAAAAAAAAAAAAAAAATAGGGTCTCTAGCATTTCCTAAGGGTCCCTTCTGGAAAGTGTCCCTGTGGAACAGGAGAATCACTTAAAGCCAGAGTCCCAGCTCAGCTCATAGCTGGCTGTGTGACTCTGACCTAGTGAGTCCATGTGTAGGATTTAGTTCCTTTTTATACTTGTTTCAGAGACTTGTTGTAACATGTACAAAACTGCCTTGTAAGCTATAAGGTCCTCCACCGATGCAAGTCTGGACTGAGAGACTCATTTCTTCATGGGCAGTCGTATCAGATGGCCAGTGATGTCCAACCAACAGAGAACAAAGCATGGGCTCCCAAATAATGTGATTCTGCATTCAGTCCCTGCATAGCCTTGGACAAGTAATATGCTCCCTCTACCCTCGGTCTCCTCTTCTGTGCAGTCAGGGATAGGGGCCCGGCCTGGGCAGGGGCTAGTACAAGTAATGTGATGATACAGATAATCGGCTGATGTTGAGTAATTGTTTTGCTTTTTTTGTTGGTGGTTTTTGTTTTATAACTGCAGGTAGGGGTCTCTGTGATAACCCAGAATTACCTGCAACCCCCTTTCACATGATGGTCCTTCAAATACTGGTGGGAAGATCTATGGCCCTCCCATCACTTTTTCCATCAAACAATTCTTTCTTAAATTGTTTTCCCTCCCAGCTTCCCATCAAGACGCCTGGGTCCCTCCACGCTCCACCCATGTCTGGGCTTTCTCCAGCCTGCCAAGTTTCCCTACAAAGAGCCACCCCAGGCAACCTTCCCGGCTGTAGCAGAAGCCTGTCTGCTTTCTGGTGGTAATTACTTCTGCTGCATCTGTGTTTACTTTAGAACCTGTGGCTAAGGTAATTAGCTGGCAGCTGGCTAAACCTTAGATAATAATGTGCCTGACATTTTAGGTATCTCTTTTCTAGAAATCATTTTTTTACTTTATTTCACTTACACAGTCAACAGACAGTAACGGCAAATTGTCCCTCGGTGGAACACAATCAGGATTCGTTTGCATCTGGGAGGAGATCCGCTTCTTTAAATGTGGTTGAGTTGGAAATGACTGCTTCTACATGTAGTGTTTTTTTGATCGCAGTACTTTTTCATTTACTCACTAAACATTCATGGAGGGCCTGCTATAGGTAGGGCCCAGGGCAAGGCACTAGGGACATAAGCACAAATATGACACCATCCCTTTCCTCAAAGATTTTGAAATTCAGAGAGAGACAGGCATCAAACAGACAGGTGTCTATGCCAAGTGCTGTGGGGTTGGAAATGGAGGAGTGGGCACTCAGGAGGAAACCCATGAGCAGGGCCTTTAATGCAAAATATGTATGTAAATATTTACAGGGCATATTGGAGGATCCAGCACAGGACACTCTTCCCTAGACTGAGGAACATACGCAAAAGTATTGAGGTTTCATATCCTTGACACAACATGATTAACTGGAAATCGAAAGACAAGACTGGGGTCAAGCAAGCAAGGCACCTGGGTACAAGGATTTAAGGAAGCACCGCAAGTCCAGGGTTGGCTAGAAGCCGTCAGAAATGACACCCACCCCACTTGTACCAGCCTAAGAGGAAGTACCTCCTTAAATTTTGCACCCTGGGCACCTCACTTGTCTCACCCTAATCCCAGCCCTGATATATATAAGAATGTGTGTATGTCAACAGAACCTGTATATCAGTGGGGCAATGCCATACTATTCTATGTGCTTACTGATTTATTTACGCCCAGAGACGATCACTCCTTTAAACAATTCTTACACCTCCCCCAGCAATAAGGCTTGTGCCTGACTTCCTCTAACCCAATTTAGGAAACCGGGCCAAAGAAAATAAAACGTTCAAACACCCAGAACCCCAGTCATTCAATAGGTGATGTTTTGTAGCCATCCAATATTTCAATATTTTCTTTATACCTAAAAAGCTGTTCATATCTAGATGTCCTAAATTAAGTTGTCTGCAGAAAGAGGGTGATTTGATTTAAAAAAAAAATCAAAACAAAAAATAGCTAATGAAGCTCTTCATTCTTGTGACTAAAAGTAAAGATTTTATGGAAGAGAGAATAAAAGGACGTGTCTGAGAAGCACCTCCCACAGTGGGGGAAGGGTGTTGATGAGGTGCTGGGCCACCAGTCTGTGTTGGAGACATGAGAATGATCTCAGTGGCTTAGGCCGGGTAAATGTGAACGATAAAATCTTACAAGATAAGATTACTGAAAGAGTAGAAATCCCACAATTAGGTAACTGCAGAGCAAACTTGAATGATATTACTAGCAGATGTGTAATGCTATAGGAATGCTTCTACCACTGGATGGGATAACAGAATTAATACTTCATTTCTATTCTGCAGCTAATCCTGTGCCATAATTGCCTAATGACCATCATGTGAAATGTCCATAAGTTCTCCAGTTCATGCCATTGAATGTCATTGAATTGTGAAGTGAAGCAATTATTCAAAGTTGACACTTTTCAAACTTGTTGCTTAACAGTTCCAGTGCTCATTAACATTTTGATTTCATATACATATATACATATATATATACATATATATGTATATATGTATATGAAATACATACATGTATATGGTTCCTTTTTCTGGAACATTTTAATAGCTTTAGGACAGTATTTGACTTACCACTGTGGGGCCTTACCAGTGTAGTCTCCACGTTTCTCCCCCCATCCCCCTCACATCCTCAAAGCCAATCATGGCTTTGGGCCTCTTACGCTACACCCTTGGGACCCTGCTGCCCTGTCCTAGATTAACCTCACCGGTGGAACTGGCATCAGTCTTGCTGACCATGGTACTCTAGCACACAGTACTCAGTCTGGCACATAATAGGTTTCTAATAAGTATTTGTTGAACAAATTATGCATCAATGAGTATGTTGTTATATACCGCTGGATAAGGGCATGTGTCTATCTATGCTCACCTCAGCGTTCTGGGGTGATCCTTGAAAACATAAGTAGGTTCTTGCTCCCTTTGATCAGAACTTTCTAGGGACTTCACATTTGGCTCAGAAGTAACACCTCCCTGCCAATCCAGGCTGTGTGATCCAGCCCCCATGACCCCTCGGACCCCGTTACCCTGCACTCTCCCTTTTTCTTTCTTATGTAACTCCAGTGACTTCCTTGCTGCTTTTTTTTTTTCCCTTTTGACATACTAGGCATGCTGCCTCATCAGTGCATTTGCTAGAATTCTCCCCTCAAATTTCTCAGTGTTAATTTGGCTCATTTCTGCACTTCTCCAAACCTTGCCTCAAATCCCATCTTTCCAGTGAGCCTCCCCAACTACTGGGATTCCCCATATGTACTCTTCCCTCTCACCCGCATAAACTTGATCCTTCCGAAATGCTGTATGATGTACTTATGAATGCTAAATTTTGTTAACCCTCTGTCCCCATTAAAAGTTAAGCTCTTAAAAAAAAAAAAAAGTTAAGCTCTTCAAGGCAGGGATTTTGGCCCATTTTATTTAGTGATCTATCCCATGTGCCTAGAACCATGCTTCGACCATAAACATTTGTTGAATTAATGATGTGCAGATCACAGCTGAGCAAGGGCTGCCAAGTATAAAATAATATTTTATAAATAACGTATCTTTTTCTTGCCCTTCTTTATCCCAACAACTTCCGGTGATAAGTACTATTACTATTATTCTCATTTTTAGTTGAAGAAATTGAGCCCTGAGAATTGAGTGGCTTATTCTTGCCCACAAGGTGAGTTGGTTCATTCAACCTTCATAAGTGTCTCCTTCTATTCAGAGATTTTCGAAAACTACAAATTATATTTCCTAGACTCCCTTGCAGTTCAAGTTGAATTCCCAGAGAGACTGTAAGGTAGGAGTGAGGTGAAGGCCATCTTTCTGCATTTTTGTCTGTTTCTGCTGGCCTGCATGGTTGTGGAAACATGACTTATCTCTGTAACATTGTTCTTGTGTCCCTTCTCCAGCTTTCTGGGTGTTGAGAAAGCATGTTGGAGATCATGGCTGCAGCAAGACTTCACAATTTGGCTTCCTAAGCCCTGGGTCACAGCTGTGATGTCATTCTTCAGCTCCCAGGGCAAGAGAGGCACTTAAAGCAAGAGAACAGAAGCAGCTGCATCAAGGTCTTGATCCCACCTGGTCCCAGGGTGGCCTCAGAAGTAGCAGCTTCTAGAACTTCCTACAGTGGGGCAGTACTGCCCGGTGCTGAGAATCAGAAATGGATGCCAGTTTATAACATACTTCTTCAGCCCTTCCAACAATTTTGCAAGCCCTTACTTTCCTATATTAAATCCCTCTGTACTTAAAATATCTAAAGTTGCTTCTGTTTCTGAAAATGATAGATAGGAACCTAGATTACATCATGAAAATTAGATTCTCCTAGTGCCTTTCAATACAACAAAGTATTTCCTGAGCACTGGATTAGGTGCATGGCACAAATACAAATATACAATAGTGCATAATAACAATATTCTGTTGAGATCAACTCCATCTGCAGAATTTGGGGTTCCCTAGGCCTTTTCAAATCCCTCATAATTCAGAAGAGCTCAAGGGGCTATTTCACTTGTGCTTCCAAATGCAATCCCCTATTAACCATCAGCAGATTTCTCCTCCCTATGACCAGTCCTGACCACACAAAGCAGCCTTACTGTTCCCAACACAGGTTAAAAACGGGTAAAGTACCAGAGTGAAGCTGTGACATCCACTTCCATCCACAAGAAGTGGTTTCCCTTCCATCTCACTCTCCAGGAGAGAAAAAATTCCTCCCTCATCTTCCAATTGATGGTTGTGAGATTTAGAGAAATTTATTTAACCTCTCTGAACCTCAGTTCACTCAGCAGTAAATCAAAAACATTTATATACATTTAATTCTGATTAAAACAAGATATTCCCAGGCACCTCGGTGGCTCAGTGGGTTAAGCCTCTGCCTTCTGCTCAGGTCATGATCCCAGGGTACTGGAATCGAGCCCCACATCAGGATCTCTGCTCAGCAGGGAACCTGCTTCCCCCTTTCACTCTGCCTGCCTCTCTGCCTACTTGTGATCTCTCTCTCTCTCTCTGTCAAAAAAATAAATGAAATCTTTAAAAAAAAAAAACAAAACAAAACAAACAAACAAACAAAAAAAAAACAAGATATTCGCATTTATGAGGGAGGAAAACAAGTTCTACTACTACTAAACATGATATCCTCATGTTTCTCCACCTTGTTACAACTTTCTCTGCTCAGAACCTTCTGGAAAGAGGTGGCTGGCCAATACTTTGCAGTGCTGAGGAGCAATCTGAGTAACACCGTCCCCGAAATATTCAAAATAGTCTCTTCACTGTCATTGTTCTTGGACCAAGTTTGCAAACCGTCATCTTCCCTTAAGAGGTGGAGAATCTTCCTTAATCTTCTTGGCCCCTCCGCTCATTCACATCCCCGCATGAATCATGGCCTGCTTCCCCAGTCCTCTAGATATGTCAGACATTTCTGAAGTCACAACAAGGTGTACAGATTGGACAATAACTTTCTAATAGCCTATACAAACACCTCTACTTCACTTAGATGAACGAACTGTCATCCTGTTTTCAGGAAGCCTACAACCTTATTATAAAGATGAGGACAAATCAATGTTAATTTTTTAAAAACTAACCATATAAAGGGATGGGATGGGATATAAGTAGAAATAGTGGGGAGGCAGGCTCAGAGTGGAGAAGACTCTAATTACATCCTTCCTACATACATTCCAACACTATGATCATGGGCAAACAATGGAAGCCTGCCAGGTCTCAGCTTCCTCACCTGAAAAATCTGGTGTCTTTGAGGACTAGATGAAATGCCTGCATAGAGTCCGGGGCATGCAGTAAACACTGAATGAACAGAAACTGTTATTATTTTCACTTAAGTGAATTCATGAAAACTTCCTATAGAGTAAGGCAGACACTTGTGGTGTCTTATAGGTTGAAAAATCTAAATTCAGTCACTGAAGAGAGACTCGCCATCATTTAGAACAAGGATAATGAAAGGGTTCACCACCTGTAGATCTGTGGGCCAGAAAGCCAGAAAATGTTGGTTAGTATACAGGTAGCAAAATAACATCTATAGACCAATTTCTCCTTACATATTGGTATCACCCTTTCAAAAAGACAGGGTATAGAATACAATGAGAAACTACTCTTTTAGAGTCTTATATCAAAATGTATTAGTGAACAATACAAAATACTGACATGAGTTTGTTATCAATCAATATTTATGCCTCAGGTAAACAAATTTAGATATTGAATGTAGCCTAAAGTAACTACTCCTTATTACTCTTTCTCATAATAATACTATGTTCCAGATGAATACATTTCTTTTCAATGTAATCACCCCCATTTCCAATTACATTTTGATATGTTTGTTCTAGTATGTGAATTTTAATGATCAATTCCAAACTTGGTTACAATAGTTAACCCAGCACAATTCTGAATTTTTTGCTTTTTCTCCTTTGCATAAACATGTGAAAGAGAAAAGGTATTAATGATTTCTGTCTGGGATGCTCAGAATTAAATACCATCAGAGTAGGGGAGATGACAGTTAAAAGGGTAGTTGTCTTCTAACACAATCTTGCCCACCTGCTTTCAAGTAAAAGGTACAGTTTTCCTGCTGTACATTATAGTGACCCAGTTCCTAAGAGTGAAATTCTAGCTCTGATACCAAAACCCTGAAATAAAAATAAACAGCAAAGAAAATGTAGAAATCGGAGTTTGATTAATGTCATCAACTTTATGAGAATAAAGAATTTCATGGTCCCTTTAAAGAGCTTGCTTTCTGTCCTGTCTTGGAGACTGCCTTTCACTTGGTCTGGTTTCTTATCATTTAGACTCAAGACTTCTTGTCCAGTTGGAAGCTCTTCTTCTTTCTCACCCCTTACTTTCAACCAGCCAACAAATCCTATGTCTACTTCCTTTACCAACATCCTCTCTGCCTAATTATTTCTACAATTGTTATCTAAACTCAAGTCCTTTGTACTTTTTGTCTGGATTATTACAATTACTACGACAGCCCCACACCTATCCCCCTACCTCTCATTCCAGCCCTATCCAATTTAGGGGGCGCAGTGGGGGCACATTACCACCGAACTAACCTATGTAAAATATCACTTTGAACACTTTACATCTTTGATGAAAAATAATTAATGATTCTTCAGAGCCTTCATAGTCGATGCTCAAATTTAGATTGAATATTTTGAATAAATGAATAAATAAGTATATTCATAAGAAAGTTCTAGAAATGTCTCCACTCATTTTTACCTTAACTTTGAGCCCCTGCTGTGTTTATAAATCCTCTGTTTTTTAAAATTGCTAATAGATCTATGTAAAGAATAAAAACAAATAAGAAAATGCATCCTAAAAATGATATACTCACAAAGGAAGCCCCAGGGCCAACAAGTTTTACCAAGCATTTAAAGAAAAATAACACCAGTCTTCATTAATTTTTCTAGAGCATAAGAAAAGAAAATACTTTCCCACTCATACTTTGAATTTGGAAGGAATGTGACAACAAAACCTGACAAGGATGTATAAGAAAGCAAGTTAGAGGCTATTCTCTCTCATCAACAAAAAGGTAAAAATTCTAAACAAAATGTAGCAAAATAAGTCTAGTAATAAACAAAAATGATAATACATCATGATCAAGTTGAATTTATTCCAAACATAAAAGGTTAGGTTGTACATTAGCAATCAATCAATATAATTCAACACAGTAACAGACTATAGGAGAAAAATTGTATGATTGCCTTCACAGATGAAAAGAAAGCACTTGACAAATTTAGTATGTATTCATGACAAAAGCTCTTAGCAAATTAGGAATAGAATATCCATAATTTAATAAAGAGTAGTTACAAAAAGCAAACAGGAAATACTGTATTCAATTGTGACACATAGTAATTTGGAGTAAGAATGAGACAAGTTGACTGCTATCCCCACTTCTATTTTGGACTGACAGGAAGTCTTAACAAGGCATTAAGACAGGGAAAAGAAGGTTTAGGAACTGAGAAGGAAAAAATCTAACTGCCATCTTATTCACAGACAACATGGTTGTATACATAGAAAATTCAAAAGAATCTTTAAATAAGTTATTATATTAAAAAATGAATTTGCTAAAGTCACTACAAACTTAATCAATATACAAAAATCAATTTTATTTCTACATGCGAGCAACAAACATACAATACTATTTTAAAATATTACTTAAAGTAACATCAAATACTTACGAATAAAAATAATATTAAGTGTAGTATGCAAGATCTTTATACAAATAACCATAAAACACTATTAGGAAAACTATAAAAGACTAGATAGAGAAATATATCATGTTCATGGATTGGAATATTTAATATTGTCATAATGTCAATTCTACTCAAATTAATGTATAGATTCAATACAAACCAAATCAAAAATTTCAACAGATATTCTTGCGAAAGTAGATTCCAGAACTCGGAAATGCCAAAGGCCAGAAATACCCAAAACAATCTTCTCTTTTGGAGAGGAAAAATAAAGTTAGAAGCTTATATTCTAGATATCAAGACTTAGTATAAAGCTATAATAATTAAGACAGTGTGGGACTGTCTGTAGAAAGATAGATACATAAAGCAAAAGAAAAAGCCTAGAAACAAACTGCTACATAAATGGATATTTATAAGAAATGCAACAACACACATCCGTTGGGAAAGAAAAAATGTTTAAATAAATTAATCCTGGGTCAATTTTACATCCATGTGAAGAAAACTTGAATCTTGACCCCTTATCTCACACCTATACCATTCCATATGAATTATAGATCTAAATGTAAGGGGTAAAGAATATATTTGGGGAGGCAATAATATTGAAAAATAATATTTTCATGCCACAATTCTGGCATACTATATTTGAATCCCAGGAAAATAAACACTTGCCATAGAAGAAAAGACTAATAATTTGGTCTTCATTAAAATTAAGAACTTCTGTTAAATGAAAGATGCTATTTCAAGAGATTTAAAAAAAAAAAAGGAAATCACAATAATATGCCACTATCTACTAGAATGGCTAAAATCTAAGTCTTATAAAATTTAGTTTTAACAAAGATACAGTGCAGCTGGAATTCTCAGACACTGGTAGTAGGAGTATGAAATGCAATAAATGCTTTGAAAATATTTTTGTAGTGCCCACTAGAGCTAAACATACATATGTACTCTGGGACCTAGAAATTCCATTTATTTTCATATACTGTATAGAAACTCTCACTGGTGTACATAAGGAGACAATGTATAAAATAGTCACTTCAGCATTGATGGTAATTCCAACTTAGCTTCTGGGGAGCAAGAACTTTGATTATAACTACTATATCCCAACTACAGTGGCCGTCATACAGTTCCATAGTAATATTTAAATAGTAACCACAACATTTAAATGGCATGTAGAACTCATAATGGAGATCCATTACTGTATCACTGAGTAACATTGTTTCTTTTTTTTTTTTTTTAACAATTTATTTGTTTGAGAGAGATAGTAGGGGGAAAAGCAGAGGAGAAGGAGAGAATCCCAAGCAGACTCCCTGCTTGAGCATCCTGTGAGATGATGGCCTGAACCAAAATGGAGTCATAAGTTTAACTGACTGAGCTACCCAGGTACCCCAATAACATTGTTTCTTTATTAAACCAAGATAATCAATAATAGTTACCTCTTATTGAGTCCATATAGTATGCCAAATGTTACAGTCTATGTTTTATGTACATTATCTTCTTTAAGCTTTGCTACAGCTTTGGAATATAAAGATAATTATCTACATTTTATGGGTAAGAAAAATGAAGTTAAGAACAAGGAAGCTTGCCTCAAATCAACCCAGCATTAAAGTTAACTCCAGCATGTTAAATTACCTCCTATTTCTTGTATCTTTAAACTCCTTGAAATACATACTAGTTGAGATTGTATACAGAGGATGACCAAAATAAATCAGATATATTTAATCCAAATAAGCATTACAGGGGAGTATGTTGTGAGATACAACACCAAAAGAATTTTTAGTCATTGTTTTAATTTAACAAGTAATCAAGATAATCATTTATTGAAGTTTATTTCAGCTCTTATAAAACTAAAGACAATTTTTTCCTGTTTTGTCAAAGATTAGTTGACCATATTGTTGAGGGCCCAAATCTGGGCTCTCTATTCTGTCCCATGGATCTATGTGTCTGTTTTTGTGCCCGTACCATGCTGTCTGATGATGACAGCTTTGTAATATAGCTTATAATCAGGCAACGTGATGCCCCCAGCTTTGTTTTTCTTTTTCAACATTGCCTTGGCAATTCATATGGTGATGAACATAACATAACAAAATTTAAAAAAAAAAAAAAGTAAAAATAAAAATAAAGACAAAATACTGTGTTTACTGGTAGAGTGCTGAATATCTTTTGGTTGAAAAAGTGAGTATACATATTTGATATTTCTAATTTACTAAATATTGTAAAACCTATATGTTAAAAGACCACTGTTGACATGGCACTACCCTGGAAAACCAAATGCTGCTGATGAGGCTGTCTTCAGTTAGCTGATTTCTCCCACACACAAGGAAAATGGAATTCTCATCCTTGACCCTCCCGAGATTTCCTGTCCCCACCTAAGCCTCTTGGTGGCTCTGATCAATGAGAAAATCTGGTCCTTAATTCATCTTGCAGGAACTTACATAATACACAATAAATTAATAGGAGTAAATGAGTGTTGGTTCTACTAAGGGAAAGAACCTACCACATGTATAACGTCTAATGCGTTGGTTCTGCATGTTATATATCTTACATGGACATGAATTACCCTTGCTGAACAAAGCTACAAGGATTTGAACAGGTTAAATGCTGTATGCAGTCAAAAATTTAAATGTTAAGCGAAACAGAGTGGACACCACTACTCTTTGGGAAGGAGGAAAGGGAACTCATTATCTTAATGCCCTGGAGCCCATAAGATGAAAGAAAAGCTGAAGCATCCGTGATAATGACTTAGTTTCACTTGGAACAGAGATGGTCTCTTGTTGACAGCTAATCGAAAAAAGAGTGGTTTCAGACAAAATGTTGGTGAACATCCCTGTATATTTAACTAGGATGGTTGGAATCAATGGGTGCATTGTTATGTTGTTAAATAATACCTTTGAAGTAGAGCTAAAAATTAAGAAGGAAATACTTCAGTGAAAGTCATTGTTAATTTTTTTTTCACTGTTAATTTTTAATTAGCTCAGAAAAGCCCAGCACTGATGTTACTAGGAACTGTGACACGGCTTTTGCAGGTAGTGAATGATGTCTATTACAGTTAAGGGACCCTTACCGGGGCAGAGTTAATATCCAACTTGTGGATTTTGCATGAAGCACCAGCCTGCCTGTCTCCCAAAGACGTAGTTAACAATACTAATTTCGTCTCCATGAATCTAAGCTTTTAAATTTATACTGCACATGAACAAATCAGTTCTTACATTACCTCTGAACATCAGGTCAGATTCCTAAATTTTTTTTCCAGAGCAGAAATCTCTATTTATGAGACATTTATAAGGCCACAGAAAAGACAAGTAATGGAATCTGAGATTAAAAATTTAAAGTTCCAGTGCTGCATCTCATATCCACATGATTTCAAATTTTTGTGACTTAAATTCTATGTGTCAAGATCAAATGACCTTGTACTGTGTTTTCATAACTCCTTTTCTGTGTATTTATACACACCTTTCCCTATTCTAGAAAGGACTTCAAGTGACATGTTGAAATGTAACATCAAATGTGTAAAATCAAAAATCAGAAGCTAAAGATGAGAAGGGTGGTTGGAAAGGAGGAGAAAAAGTAAGATAAAGTCAGAATTAAATTAGCTTATGCAATGTAGGGACATTACGTATGTGAGAGGTGGGATTCAGATTTTGAAGCTTTGTCTTCTTGTGGCTAAAGCAAGAGATCACCAATGTCCATAACATAAAAATAAACATCATGTTTATAAGGAGTACAATTATGACTCATTCTAATACCAAAAAGAAATTACTCACCTGTATCCACATGAAGAGGATCATCTGTGATATAATGAGCTACCACCTCAACAATATCCTGCAAGGAAATACAACACATTTCACATAGTAGCTTCTTAAAAGTCCCTCAGTCTAAATAGAGAGGATACATTGGGATTTTAGGGAATGACAGAGAGAAAATCTCTTTACGTTCTAAAAATACAAACTGCTGGTGTTGTCCTTCCTGCTTACTCAGAAAATATTACTTGTCAAAAAAGACCCTGAGCCAAAGTCATTGCTTGACTGAGACTGTCAGCTGGCTTGGCCCTAAAGCAATCCCCTCTTATTATCAGTCATGTTTTCCTTCCCTGAGGTTGTCAGAAACAAAGGGGTCAACGATGCTCACCTCTGCCAAAATTGTTTTTCCTGCCAGTCAGAGATAGGGAGGTTTAAAACCATAAATGTGGGCAGACGTGTTTTGTTTTGTTTTGTTTTCTAATTCAAGTCTATTAAAGGAGAAGAGTGTGGGGAGCAGGGGGGACCAGGAGTTGAGGAACCATGCGACTGTGTGTCAGGACAACGTTTCATTGCTGAGAGGTCTAGATGGAAAGTATCATGTTGCAAGCTTGGATGTTCTAATATTAATAGGTACTAACCACAGGAGTAAAAGCCACATGGGGATCAAAGTGTCAGCTTTACCTGAGGGCTAGGCAGCTTCTCAAGAGCTATCAATCTCTAGGATTGTTGAGTAAACTGTGCTGACAAACAGGGCTTGAATCTGAGGACAAGGGTGGAGTATCATAATCTCTCTCTGCTTCATTGAGGATGTAGGGCCCAAATTATTGGCCTGAAATGTTGGGACAATGAGAAAAACTCTGGTTCACTGCATAAAAACTGGGAGTGAAAGATGAGCCTGAGCAGGAACAATCCAAAAGACTAATAAAGAGGTAAGAGCGGTTGCCTTCAGCACATTAATGCTACCCACTGATGAGTAGAGCCCAGTGGACATAAACTCTTACTAACCAGCTCTCCTATCTTTGCCTTCCCAGAGAAAAGAAACTTCAAAGTGTAGAAGGAGGGGTGGGAAGCTTTCACTCCAATACTCACTCATCGAGAGATGTCACAAGCTCCTTCATTCATTACAATGAGAGGGAAGGTGAAGAGTGGTTCCCAGCCAGGCAAGGTCAGCTTCATGGTTGTGTAACCGGTGCATCACGCAGGCAGCCCTGTGCTCTGAAGAACCCTGCCCTTGGCTTAATGCTCTGCTATCACTGCCTTGAAATTCTTAATGATCTTTGAACAAGGATTCATATTTTCATTTTGCATGGAGCTCACAAATTATGTAACTGGTACTGCAATAAAGAATTAAGACAACAATTACATTAGAGAGAGTGACAGTGAGCCAGGGGCAAAAATCATCTAGATATGAGGGAAACTGACACCAGGGTCAGTAAATGACAGCAATGAAGGAATCGTGATTAATCTAATCTGATGGCATGAGCATCAAAGTGAGGTGGGAGTTAGTAAGGAGGAAGAGAGGAGTGCAAGGAAATGTCTTCCTCACAACCAGACACAGTTCTCTAAGGGGTATAGGAGAAAACAGCCAGTGCTTGAGATGGATGTAAGGGAAGTGGTGTCTTCTGAGGACAGTAACTCCATGTATGTGTGCACTCGTGCATGCACACATGTGCATGCACATGCACACGCGTGCCTGCATTCACATCTAGTGAGATAAAGCAAAAAGGAGGAATCCAGAAATTTTAAGCCAGAAAATGATCATATAAGGTGAGACTAGTGTAAAATGATGGTTATATGATCTGCACAAGAATTACAACCCTGGGAAGAAGTAGGCTATGTGTCTCCCTAGTCTTCTGGATGAGGCTTTTTGAACATCCAAGCTTGAAAGGTCTGGGAGAAATGTAGGAGGCATGTAAAGGTCCTGCTGAGAAAAAAGGAACTGATCCTTCTGATTTATGGGGAGAGTTTGCCTTCTGCTGTCTCTGCCAGCTATGTGTCTTGCTGGCTATTATAAAAGCAAATCAGAAATCAATAAAATATATGAAAGACTAAGAATGAGACAAGAAAAAATATTTTCAATGTAGCAAAAATAGTAAGGGATGTAATGCTAAAAGATCTTAAGGAAGATAAAAGATAAAGAAATAGAAAAGGTTAAAAATAAAAATGAGAATTCAAAAAATAAAGAATTACAAGTTTTAAAATGTTAAGTATGTGAAATTTCAAATAAAATATAAAAGACCAATAAAATTAAAGATTAACTCCTCCCCAAATTATTTTATTTGTTCATTGCTCAAAACTAAGAGATGGTTTGGGGCACCTGGGTGGCTCAGTTAGTTAAACATCTGCCTTTGGCTGGCTCCCTGCTCAGCGGGAATCTGCTTCTCCCTCTCCCTCTGTCTGCCACTCCCCTTGCCTATGCACTTGCTCACTTTCTCTCTCTCTATCAAATAAATAAACAAAATCCTTAAAAAAAAAAAAAACTAACAGATGGTTAACTTTGTGATAAAGATGGGTGCAAGTAACATTCATTCTTCTCCCCACCACAGGTAATAGGCGATATTTTGTCTTCATAGTGACTTTGATGCCAAATAACTAAAACCAAGCAAACACATGAAAAAATGCAAAGAAAATAAATTAGACAATGAGACAATAGGGCTAAGGATGGTTCAACATATAAAAATCAATCAATGTGATACACCACACTATCAAAATGAAAGGGAAATAAGCGTGATTATCTCAATCGATGCAAAAAAAATTACAGAATTGAACACACTTTCATGACAAAAACACTTGACAAACTAGGAATAGAAGGAAACTACCTCAAAATAATAAAAACCATACATTTAAAAAACCACAGTGAACATCATACTCAACAGCAAAAGACTGAAAACATTTTCTCTGAGATCAGGGATAAGACAGGGATTCGTGCTTTCACTTGCTTATATTCAACAGAGTACTTGAATAGTTCCAGCCCAAGCAATTAGGCAAGAAGAAGAAATAAAAGGAATCTAAATTGAGAAGAAAAAGTAAAATTACTTGTATTCACAGACAATATGCTCTTTTATGGAGAAGACAGTAAATATTCCACACACACATAAAAAAATCTCTTGACTAATAAACAAACTAAGCAAAGTAGAAGGATTTAAAATCAATACAAAAAATCAGCTACATTTTTATATACTAACAATGAACAATCCAAAAAGGATATTATGAAAATAATTCCATTTATAATAACATCACAAAGAATAAAATTCTTAGGAATTAACCAATAAAGTGAGATACTGATACAATGAAAACTATGAAACATTGCTTAAAGAAATTAAAGAAAGACAATGGCAAGATATCCCATGTTCATGGGTTGGATAAAGACTTAATATTGTTAAGATGTCAATACTACACAGAGAAATTTAATGCAATCCCTTCAAAATCTCTGTGATGTTTTGTGCAGAAGTAGAAAAATCTATTCCAAAAGTCATATGGAATTTCAAGAGACCCCAACTAATCAAAACAGTCTTGAAAAAGAAGAACAAGTGCAGCCACTTTGGAGAACAGTGTGGAGATTCCTCAGGAAATTAAAAATAGAGCTTCCCTATGACCCTGCAATTGCACTACTGGATATTTACCCCATAGATACAGATGTAGTGAAAAGAAGGGCCATCTGTACCCCAATGTTTATAGCAGCAATGGCCACAGTCGCCAAACTGTGGAAAGAACCAAGATGCCCTTCAACGGATGAATGGATAAGGAAGATGTGGTCCATATACACTATGGAGTATTATGCCTCCATCAGAAAGGACGAATACCCAACTTTTGTAGCAACATGGACAGGACTGGAAGAGATTATGCTGAGTGAAATAAGTCAAACAGAGAGAGTCAAGTATCATATGGTTTCACTTATTTGTGGAGCATAACAAATAATATAGAGGACAAGGGTAGATGGAGAGGAGAAGGGAGTTGAGGGAAATTGGAAGGGGAGGTGAACCATGTGAGACTATGGACTCTGAAAAACAACCTGAGGGTTTTGAAGGGGTGGGGGGGTGGGAGGTTTGGGGAACCTGGTGGTGGGTATTAGGGAGGGCACAGATTGCATGGAGCGCTGGGTGTGGCGAAAAAACAATGAATACTGTTACGCTGAAAATAAATAAAAAATTTAATAAAAAAAAAAAGAAAAAAAATGGTGTGGTGAAAACTGGATATCTAAGTGTAAAAAAAAAAAAAAAAGTTGCTCCTTACCTAACACCATACAAAAATGAACTCAAAATGGATCAAATAATTAAAGAAAAGAGCTAAAATTATAAACAAGAAAACATAGAGCAACAGCTTCATGATGTGGTATTTGACAGTGATTTCTTGGATATGACACCAAAGGGACAGATAACAAAAGCAAAACGGGACAAATTCAGCTTCATGAAAATTAAAAATTTAAGTGCATCAAAAGATACTATCAAGTAAAAAGGTGATCCACGAAATGGGAGAAAATATTTACAGTTGACCCTTGAAAAGCATGGGTTTGACTGCACATGTCTACTTACACACAGTTTTTTTCAATAAATACAGTACAGTACTATAAACATGCTTTCTCTTCTTTATGTTTTCTTAATAACGTTTTCTTTTCTCTAGTCTACTGTAAGAATATAATATATACTACATGGTAACATAAATATATGTTAATCACCTGTGTTATCAGTAAGGCTTCTGGTCAACAGTAGGCTATTAGGAAAATTTGGGGGGAGACAAAATTTGTACATGGATTTTCAACAGCACGGGGGACCAGCACCCCTAGCCCTCTGTGCTGTTCAAGGGCTAACTATACAAATCACACATCTGATACAGGAATAATATCTAGAATATAGAAAGCATTTTTTAAAACATAACAACAGGGGCGCCTGGGTGGCTCAGTGGGTTAAGGCTTCTGCCTTCTGCTCAGGTCGTGATCCCAGGGTCCTGGGATCGAGCCTTGCCTTGGGCTGGGCTCTCTGCTCAGCAGGGAGCCTGCTTCCTCCTCTCTCTCTGCCTGCCTCTCCGCCTACTTGTGATCTCTGTCAAATAGATAAATAAAATCTTAAAAAAAAAAATAAAATAACAACAAAAAGACAAATGAGCAGATTCAAAATGGGGGAAGGATTTGAATAGGTATTTCTCCAGAGAAGATATACCAATGACCAAAAAGCACGTGAAAAGATGTTGAGTGTCATTAATAAGGAAAATGCAAATCAAAACTACAACAAGATACCACCCTATACCCATTAGGATGGCTACTATCAAAACAAACAAACAAACAATAACACATTGACAAGATTGGGACCCTTGTACACTGTTGGTGGGAATATAAAATGTTACAAGGATGGTGGATAATAGTATCGAGAGGTGATGGCTCACACAATTAAAAAATTAAACATTAAAATCTGTTTAAAAATTATTGTTTAAACTGTAGTGTCTGGGTGGCTCAGTTGGTTAAGTATCCAACTCTTGATCTCAGCTAAGATCTTGATCTCAGGGTCTTGAGTTCATACCCTGCATTAGGCTCCATTCTAGGCATAGATTCTAATTTTTTAAAAAAATTAAAATTTAAACAAATTTAATTAAAGACAATATAATCCAGTAATTCCACTTCTGGGTATACAACTAACAGAAATAAAAACAGGGTTTTGAAGAAATGTTTGTACATTCATGTTCATAACAGCATTATTCACAATAGCTATAAATGGAAGTAATATAAGTAAGTGTTCATCGATAGGGAATGGATAAACATAAGGGGTATAAGCACACAATGGACTATTATTCAGCCTTAAAAAGAAAAGAATTCTAACATATGCTACAATGTAGACAAATCTTAAGGACATTATGCAGAATGGAATAACCTAGTCACAAAAACACAAATACTATATGATTACACATATATGAGGTACTTAAAAGTGGTCAAAAATCAAAGGAACAGAAAGTTAGAATGGTGATCGCCAGGAGGGCCTGGCGGGGGGGGAGAAGAATAAATGGTTTAATGGGTGAAGAGTTTCAGGTTTGCAAGTTTCATTTTCTGGAGATGGATGGTGATGTTTGTACAATACAAATATGCTTAATATCACTGAACTGTACACTTAAAAGTAGTTAAGATGGTAAGATTTATGTTATATGTATTTTTCAAAAATAAAAAAAATTTAAATGCAGTAAAATTTGAATTTCGGATAAACAGTGAGTGGTTTTATAGTGTATGTCCCAAATACTGCATATAATATACTTATATTCCAATTATTTTGTTATTTATTTGGAGTTCAATTTTAATTGAGTGTCCTATATTTTTTCTGACAATCCTTAAAAAAAAGAAGAAAGAGAGTAAAAGAGAGGTGAAGGGAGGGTAAGAGGGAGGGAGGAAAGAGGGAGGGAAAGAGAAAGGTGGGGGCAGGAGAGGGTTGGGGGAGGGAGAGTGAGAGAGATAGACAGAGAGAGAAAGGAAATCCCAAGAAGTTTCCTCAAGATGGGTTTTCTATTGCTTCTAATGCCCCAGGTCAGCTCTATGTGGCTCGGTAATGTGAACACATACTGACCACCTAATTGAATGGTACGATTTTACTTTTGCTTTAAAAAGTGTGATCTTTCCCAATACAAATATGATTGAGACCTGGATGGGTAATTTTGGATATATGGCTCTTTCAATGAGCAAGCAGAAGAAAAGAAGTAAATGTATCTTTATTTTAATTCAGTATATTCCAAATGAAGAAAGCTTTATAACCAGAGAAATGTGTCTTGAGAAGCTGGAGAAATTTTGTGTCTAAGCTCTTTATTCCTCCTTGTCCTTTTCTAGCCTCTGCAAATGCTTGTGCAATTTTATTTATATTAATGGACTTGGATGTGAAGGCTATGAGCATCCTTTAATAACGTGGAAATAAACTATTACATTCCGTGCTGATACTACCTCCGAAATATCTTCTCTCCTTCAATGAAACTTTCAGCTATTTCATATACTAATATTTGCAGATAACTGCTTTATATTTCAATGTACTGAGTCATTTTCCCATGCCTCTCATTCTATTACGTTGATTTTAGCCTCAGCATTTTCTTTCCACGGAGACCAAGTTTATTGTTCACAATTTCTGCCAAGGTCATTTACTCTTAAAAGTTCAAACAGGCACTACGATGAGACTGAAGATTTTCATCTTGACTCCCGAACTAATACACCAAATATTTTTTTCCTGTTACCTCTACAGCATGCACATGCTGCCTTTTTAAAACATTTTTGTTTTGCACTTTATCTTACTGCTGGAGAAATGCCTGTGTCTTTCCTATGTCTTCTGACAAATTCCTCACAATCATTTCCTTTTCCTCTCCTCTCAACATGTTGCACACACTCATCTTGACTCTTAGCCTTTGCATTAACCGTATCCAGTCATTTATTTTCATTTTATGACTGAATGTCCAGTAATGGCAGACAGATTTTATAAGAGCTTGTTTTTCAAATCTCACATGAGCCCCTGAAGGATGCAAGTGTGTTTTTAATTCTTCAAAGCATGAAATTTCCCTGTGTACGTTGAGAGCGAACAGGTTTTGAACGGTGGTTTTTCAGATTTTGCCTAAATCAAAATAGTAGAAATGACTTTCAAAATGAAAGCAAGGAGGTTCTCCACTGCCCTAACTCTCTGTGCTTTCGTCCTTAACAATATTTTAGGCTACAAATGGCATCAAACATGTCTTTGAACACTCCCACTCCAATCTCAAATCAACTATGTTTAGTATCACTTCATTAGATTTTACAGTCAATACCACCATTACAGACTTGATTAAATGAACTCCACTGGGTTCTATAACATTAATTATAGCTGCACAACTCCTGCAGCCATCACAGAACATTCATTATGTATGACTCCATCCACAGAAGGAGAAATCGCTGACTATTTGGGTGATGTCTTTTCAGAGACCCCCAGAATCTTTTTGATCTCTACAAATACAAACTATTTGAGGAATAGGTCTGGTGATACAAAACTCTGAAGGATCATTTTACCCCTCAAATACAACAGTAGCAAAAGAACATGTGTTCTGGTGCTAGTGAAACCAATTTAGAGTTTGTATCCTTCTTCAGCTGTGCCTAATCCTACAGTAAATACGGTTTCTCCAGAATTAGCCATTATTCAATGTTTATTAAGTAGAAGTTGTGTTTCCTACTCCGCACTGGAATATGCTAAGATAGCTAAAATACGCAAAGATAATGTTGCAATCTCAAACATTTTATAGCCTATAATAGTAACAGTGTGTAAAAAAAATAGGAAGTTTATAGTGTTTTTGGTGAAACAAAGACAGGAGGATTAAGAAATAAAAGAGTTCTTGAACCGTAATGTTAACTTTTGACTCCTATTACTTTCCACATAGGAATGGTTCATGTTTACACCCAGTTCTGGGGTGGGTGGACTCATGGCTTGGACATCCAAGACTACTTGGATTCCATAACAGTGACCTCTGTATGATTAACTAATTCCTTTGAGATTTGGGTTTTCCTGCTTCTGGAAATGTTCTTGAATAGAGAAAAGAAGCAAAGAGATCAGTTGAAAGGAGCCAAAATATTATGAATTGAAAAAAACATGTAATTAGGAAACAGTTCATCTAAAAACACATTTGTATGTATACGGTTATTTATACCTGAATCATGCAGGCATGGTTCTTGGTTGACTCTCCACGTTTAGTTAATCGGAGGGGGAGATGAACCACGAGAGACTGTGGATTCTGCAAAACAAACTGAGGGTTTTAGAGGGGAGGAGGGCAGAGGGATGGGTGAGCCCGGTGGTGGGTATTAAGGAGGGCACGTATTGATTGTATGGAACACTGGGTGTGGTGCATAAACAATGAATTCTGGAACACTGAAAGAATAAAATAAAATTTAAAAAAATTAAAAATAAATAAAATAAAACAAATAAATAAGAGATTATAAGATACTGAACTGCTGATGATATTTCTTTTACTTTATCAGTTATTCTTTTTCTCTAAATCTACTTTCTAAATGCAATGTCAAAATTCTGACTCTAAGTAGGAGTTCATTTTATTTCCACGAGAAGGGGACAATAAATTTTTTACATCTTTTGTAGGAGAAGCCACTTATATCCAACTCAAGAATTTGAAAGTCTTGCAGCTTTTAAACCTGGGAAGACACTATCTCTCCATTTTTCACATCAAAAATCTTCTGGCCATACCACTCTGGGACTGTAGGATCAGCGTGAGGCCAGCAAAGCAAACATTAACCCTTTCCTGTTCATCATACATGGGTCACAACAACACGAAACTGGCTTCTAGTGCCAATAGCACCATAAGCCAAAGCATTTAAGGAAGAATTCAAGGAAAAATTCATGGGGAAGATGAAAAAGACTGTTTGCTCTTCTCAAGAATGCTGGTGACAAAGATTCTTTGCCTGACCAAACTGTAGTCTAGCTCCCAAACCTTCTCCTAGGACCATCTGTGGACTTCTTTGTAGAGTATAGTTTTAGGAAGACAGTGCTAGGTCAGTTTAAAGAACCATTTTCCCACTTACCTTCCTATCTGAGTAGGCTTCTCATCCTCTACCATCTTCCAGGTAACATCTGATTACCCTGGCCTGTCTCCAGCATAAATGTTTTTCCATCTGCTTAGCCAGAATCCCCCTCTACCTTTGATAGTTCCTCTTAGTACCTCCACCCCTGACTCTCACCCTGCTCCCCCGTTATCAATTCCCACTTAGGTGGGTTATATTTAAAGATGAGCCCAATCTTTCTCCCTCATTGCAAAAGTGGTCCCTATACCTAGCTATTGACATAATCTTGAATAGTCTGTCTTTAACAAGCATCATGAAAATTGTTTTCTTTCACACTGGCCAAACAGCAAATACAATTTCCTCTACTCATCCTGGGCTCTGCTGAACAAATCACAAAGAGTTTCTGCCCCCTCCTTTAAGCATATGACATCCCCCACCCACCCCCACCCAAGAGATTTTTTTTACACAATAAACACAGTGTTATTTTAAACAAATGTATTAGAATAATCAGTCTCTTTAAACGTCTGCTTATTCTGCATTTTTTCCAACTGCAGAGAGAATTGCCTTTCTTGCAGCCGCACTGTGAAGAGTACTTTAGAAGTGCCCTTTTAAAAATGAGCTTCTGATGTGCCATCGTCAATACCTCATCTCACGTGTCAGACATCATCAAGTGCACTTGCCGGTGGAGACTTCTCCCAAGTTGGTACTTCAAAGAGAATGTGCAGCCATCCTCCCCGAGAGTCACTATGAGCTGCAGTGACCACTGTTATCCCTCCAATCAAGTGGCCTAGAGTGTCCACAAGATAGGCAGCCATGTCTGCCGCAGGTAACGCAGGAATTCAGAGCCCACTGGCAAGCAGATTGCTTCTGTGGGCTTTCAGAGAAGATCTGTTTATTCAACGAAATGCTTTCTTTTAGTAACTTCTGATTATATGTAACCCTAGTCAGGAAAAATGGTAACAAGATTAGAAGGACCAAGCAAATCTTTTGGCCCAGTGTCTTCCAGGTTGCTGGATGAGAAGTTTATTAGGGGGAGCGCATTAAGAATACAGAGTTCCAGGTCAAGTCTGAAACACACTGAAGCAGAATCTACAAGGCGGAGTCTGATAATTGGTATTTATATCAAATCTTCAGTGAGTCTTAAGTTCAAGCAAAAACAGGAAACACTGCTTTAGCCAATCAGTAGGGAGTCCAACATGAATGAAACATCAAATATTGAATAAAACCCAAGCCCCCCTTAGCTTAGCACTCAAGGCCCACTACCATCTGACACTAGTCTACTACTTACTATTCATTCCCAGTCAAATGGCAATGGTGATACAACGGAATAGGCACTGGAATCAGAGCCATATCTCATAAACCCAGTCTCTAGATTTATCTAGCTTTGTGACTGAGTAAGTTACCTACACTCACAGAGTTTCCATTTGGCTCTCTGCAATAAGGTTGTGAAGATTAAATATATAATACTAAAGCAATACTTATTAAATACTACGTGTCAAATTCTATGCTAGGCACTTTTTCATCTTCTCTTATATGCCAAATACATTGTCATTTGATAACTGTTGATGGGATAAATGAACTATAACAGATGATAAGCAATAGCCGTTTAGTATAAAAATCATTTTAAAATAACCCTAAGTCATTATAAGACACTGTATAGTTTTTAAAATACTTCTGTTCTATTGAATATACATTTTCAAGTGTTTATAGGGGATGCCTGGGTGGCTCAGTTGGTTGGGCGTCTGCCTTTGGCTCAGATTATGATACCAGGGCCCTGGGATCAAGTCCCATATTGGGTTCCGTCCTTTGATTTGATGGAGGGGATGACCGTGGAGTCTGCTGACATAGGGCTGTGCGTCCATTCTTTCCGTGTCCATTCAGAACAAGGAAAGACTCACTGATAAACTGCTGGTCAGCGCTAGACTGTCTTCTGAGCACAGAGACAACAAACTCTCCAGGGAGGCAGAGTAATGAGATCTGGAAGCAACCGTGGAAGGAGGCCCATTGTGGGGTACTTTACACGTGAGGGGTTTTACATCATTCCAGGTACAGCATTACTCAGAGTTACTTTAACAGACTAGTGGATGATGAGGGGGCATTTCATTTAGCAAATTATCACTGCGTTTATGCTAAATACTACTACTACTTTGTATCTCTTTGGAGATACAAAGTATTTTTCTTCAAAATGCTCAGTATTCAAATCCCTCAAGAAACTCAGTGTGTATGAGGGAGGAAGACAGTTAAGCAGGCGATTGTAATACAGTTCTAGCCTCTACACTGTCCTCTCAAAAAGGGAATCTGCCCTTCCCCGGAGGTAGAGAACTCTTGCTCCCACTGGTCCGATTCTGTGACATCTGGGGCCCATGTTTTCTAGGAATACAGCTTTCAAATGTGGTATATTTGATATATTTTCCTCTTCCAGCCAAAGAGACAAAGAGGTAAATTGGTAATTAGACCTGAGGCATGTCTAGCTATCATTTCTTTCTTTTTTTTTTTTTAATTTTATTTATTTATTTGACAGAGAGAGAGATCACAAGTAGGCAGAGAGGGAGGGGGAAGCAGGCTCCCTGCTGAGCAGAGAGCCCAATGTGGGCTCAATCCCTGGACCCTGAGATCACTACCTGAGCCGAAGGCAGAGGCTTAATCACTGAGCTACCCAGGCGCCCCTCATTTCTTTCTTTGGACCCTTTGTCTTCTTCCCAGGTGACTTCCAGCATGGAGACATTAGCCAAGCCATATCTTAAGACAGCTCAGCCCTGCCCTCTGTAGATAAAGGTGCTGTGTGTTGTGCTCTGACACTAGTGGGTGGGTTTCAGACAGGACTTTCCTTGCCCCCTTAATATTAACAAACAAGGCTTGGGTTTTAGATGGTAGGGAATCTGATGGACCTCACACTCTGCTCCCATTTGAAATTTTTTAAGCACAGCTTGCTTAGAAAAAAAGACTTTTGTATTTTGTCAATCAGATCTATTAAAGCTGTGCATTTTTAAAGCTAAAGTATCAAAGAGATCTATACAAGGAAGGAAATGAGCACAGAGAAGGGGTACAAATTCTAGAGAAAACCTGAGTACAGGTATCCCTCTACAGTAAGGGTATCCTGTGGGTGATATATTGTGTTTACTGTCATTTTTCCAGAGGATGGAATGAGCAGCCAACAAGAAGTGACCAGACGATGCCCTCTGCTCAGGATAAAGAAGTTTCCTCCTACAGGAGCTGACTAGCAGTGAGGGACTATTTGCCCCTGGATTTGTTCAGGAGGAACCAGAGACACCTGTGAGTATGCTGAAGAGGACATTTTTGTGTGGGACGGGAGCTCAACCTACATGATCTGTCTTTCCAATCCATGATTCTATCACCAGCCAATTAATTATTGGACACAGTTCTATGCAGAAATTAAAAGATTCTCTGTCTCCTCCCATCCCCATACCCTTAGCCCAAAGGACAGGAAGATGAGTATTGCATTCAAAGATGGAAAACTTTTACTTAGCCGGTTAGGACATGATTAAAGGAGAAATAGCACATATTTCAAATAAGAAAATACACTTGAGCTAAAACTCTTCTAAAAATTGTTTTTTTTCAAAATTCAGAAGGTCCTTCCAAACCTTGCAGGACCTCACTTTTTTTTCTTATATATATCATAGCTCTTACAGCACTGTATTATTCTTTATCTGTCTATATTGCTCTCTCAAATAAACTATGAGCTCCTTTAAAGCAAGGACCTCTCTCTATCTCTATACCTATTACATTGCCTGGCACACAGGAGGTTCACAGTGAATTAATGAGTCAATCTCTTGATTATCCCAAGTTTTTCAATGCAGCATTCTTAGTGCATTTTCCATAGAACAAGATAACAGGGTTCAATGTAATGGTATTGACACAAGTGTTCATTCTCTATATCTCTATAACCTAGTTTTCATTTTTCTTTCCATTGCGATTCCAAGGATGAGGCTCCCCTACACCTAAATTTCAAGTTTCTGATCCAAACCTTGCCTCGCTCTTGTTTTTCATTAAAATTGTTAGTAGTTTTTAAAATAATGACTCTTTTTTTTTTAAGGTTTTCCTTGTTATCTGTCAGATAAAATGAAATTATTAGCCCGGTTAAGTATGGGTCTATGTAAGGGACAGCATGCTAGGCATGCATAAAATCCTCACCCACCTTTCCCTGGAACTCTGATAAGTTCTCTGAGGGATGATCAGCTCTGTTCATTTAGTGATGCTATCTGATATTTGATTGACTAAGTCATTTACACCTTCTTATCTGGCTTTGTTTGTTTGCATATTCTGAAAGCTTAACCAGGATCAAACTCTGTCAAGTCCCTTTAATAATTTAGAATGTTCAATTTACTCCCAGCTTACTCTTTGTTTGGGAGCTTGTTTTTCCCCTTAATGACATAATGTATTTTCCACAGGAGCTGAATGATCCCATGCTTCCTTCATATCTCTGCAGTTCCATATCTTACTAGAATCTTCATTATCCATAAACCGAAGTGAATTTTCTAAATACATTCTGGTAGGTAGGTGCTGGGATTTGCCGTATTACATTTGAGGTTTGGTTCTGGTTTCTTGGGGAACATTTGTTAGCCCCTTATAGGTTTAAATATTATTAATAATATTAGGTTATCTCTATATGCTGAACACGGTGCCTGCCAAGTGAGGGAATGATAAATGGCAGCAACTAGAAATTCTTATGCCCAAAAAGCACAAAATTAGGCCCACAGAAATAAACTCATGTAGGATAAAAAAAAAAAAATTAGAAGCAAGCAAAGCAAAGTTAGTATGTTAAACAATCCTCTCTGTGTATCAGACATAGCCTCCTGAATTGACCAAGTTTACAGACGGAAGCAGGCACAGCCAGAAGAAGGGAGCACAAAGCAGGGAACTCCATAAGAAGACACCATTAAAAGCTGGACCACCTGTCCAGGTGAAGCAAACTGACCGTCAAGTGAGGAAACAATCAAAACCTTAAGTTATCACTGCTAGAGAAAAGACTAGTGGTCACCTAGAAAGAAGCATGTTGTGACAGAAGGTAGTTTTTACAACAGTCAGGAAAGGTAGTCAAAAGGACAGCATCCACAAAAAGCATGGTATAGGGAATACAGTCAATAGTATTGTAATAATGTCCTAAGGCAACAGATGGTGACTATATTTACCATGGTGAGCATAGTGTGATGTATAGAACTGTTGAATCACTATGTGGTTGAAACTAATGTAACTTTATATGTCAACTGTTATTCATTTAGGGGAAAAAAAAAAAAAAAAGACTGCACCCACTCAAGGAAACTCCCTTCCTCCTGCCCTTTTTTTTGAGTGATTAATCCATGCAGCACTGTACTAAGCAATCATCATACATTATCTCATTTAATCCACAAAAAATCCCCTTTTTGAGGAAGATATTTATGTCCCAATTTTGCAGATGAGGGAATTGAGGAGCTGAAAGCTAAAATAACTCACCCAAGTGGCAGAGCTAGTGTATAAATCCACATCTCTCCTTAAAAAATCCACACTCGGGGCGCCTGGGTGGCTCAGTGGGTTAAGCCTCTGCCTTTGGCTCAGGTCATGATCTCAGGGTTCTGGGATCGAGCCCCGCATCGGGCTCTCTGCTCAGCAGGGAGCCTGCTTCCCTTCCTCTCTCTCTGCCTGCCTCTCTGCCTACTTGTGATCTCTGTCTGTCAAATAAATAAAATATTTAAAAAAAAAAAAAAATCCCCGCTCTTCACTACTCCACCAGGCCTCTAGACCAGAGAAGTGGTCAGCATTTTGTGGACCATATTTAAGAAAACTGTCTTCTTACAACCCAATTTGTAACTATTTTTGCTAAAATTCAAGAGTTTTTTTTTTTTTTTTAAAGTGAGAGAGAGGGAGAAAGAACAAACGAAAGGGGCAGAAGGAGAGGGAAAGAGAGAGTCCTCAAGTAGACTCCTTGCTGAGCTTGGAGCCTGACTCTGGGCTCCATCTCACGACCCTGAGATCATGATCTGAGCCGAAACTAAGAGTCAGATGCTTAACTGACTAAGCCACCCAGGCGCCCCTAAACTCTGAGACTTTTAAGATGCAATGAATATGAGTAAGAACTTAGTAATTAGAGACTCAAATGCAGAACAGAGAGAGGGGTAGACCTGAGCAGCATAAGGCTGGTTCCCTCAATGATAATCAAGGTTCCAAAGCCCAGAGCTAGAAAATCCAGGTAACACCATCTTAGCAAGGTTAAGTTCTGTCCGGGGTGCTAAACGTTGTAGCAATGCACATGCTCCAGACGTATGATACTTATGCTGCATTGAAAATGGACTGACTCTGGGAAAGCCCATTGAGCAGCTTCTGTTCCTGCTCACTCTGCCATGCACAGAGATCCTGCTTTACCACACCAGCTTTGATTTTCTTTTACCTTATGGCTTTCTTGAGATTTCTAACTTCATATCTTGAGCAGTTTTCCTCTAGGAGAATTTTCTCTTCCATTTTAGATCCTTCTTTTAAGAAGCAGTGGTGTCCCTGAGGAGAAGCTTAACTCAAATAACCAAGCATATCTATAAACACAGTTGCTTGTGAGAAGCATAGATTTGATCTATTTTAATAAAAATTAGCCCATCATTAAAATAGCTGTGAAAATTTTTTTAAACATACACAGAATTTATGAAGCCAAAGTCCACACAAAAACCTGGGCAGGATTTAGCCTCATTACATAAAGTATGGAGAGGTTTGCAACTGATCAGGTTGCAACTGATCAGGTTGCAACTGATTGTGATTTTAGTCTGGTCCGCAGGGTCAAGTTTCCTCTCTTACCTGCTCCAGTACCCCTTACAAGGGAGATGTGGGGCTCCAGAGCTCCTGGTCAACCTTGCAGCAAATATCTTTGCAACCACTCTGTGTCAGCCAACATCAACCTGATGAGTTATTTTTTCTAGAATATGCCACTAAAAATTTCTGAACACTTTCAGCTTTGTCCTCTTTATAACAGAAGTCCAAAATGTGAATCAATGCATCTTATGTAAAACATAAGGAAGATTGTACCAGTGTTGGCTTTTTCAGACTCTAACTCAGCTACTGGGTCACAGACAACCTTCATTTAATGATATCCACTCATTCAGCTCCTGCTGTGTGGCCACTGTTTTTGCTGCCGAAAATATAACAGAGAATAAGATGAAGCTTCTACCCATGAAATTACATTCTAATAAAGGGATTAAAGAGGAAATATATACTTTGTCAGATACTATGAGGAAAAATTCAAGCAGGGTAAGGAAGCTATATAGGGGGCAGGGAACGCCGCATTAAAAGGGCGATTAGGAAAGACTTCATGATACCTGAGCAGAGACCTGAAGGGAACAGAGAGAACCTCTGGCACAGTGACTTGTGGAGTAGCAGGGAGACCAGTGTGGCCAAAGCAGAGTGAACAAGGAGCAATATGGTTCCAGGAGAGGTCCGAGAGGAAGTCGGACTCTCGCCAGGCTGTATGATCTTGAAAATATTTAGAGGAGGACAGTAGGAATGTTGCTAACTTTTAAGTTGAATTTGAATTGTGAGTATGACAATTGAATTTTGGCGACAAAGCTATGAGGAAGGAAAGGCCTCAAATTGTTGGATAATGTCTGGAAGT
Organism: Martes martes; assembly: GCF_963455335.1. NCBI lineage: Eukaryota > Metazoa > Chordata > Mammalia > Carnivora > Mustelidae > Martes > Martes martes. The sequence goes on along the minus strand of NC_137895.1, from coordinate 93,653,296 downwards.
AAAAGTGGTAAAGAGCTACACGGTACCTTTAGAGAAAAACCAGTTAAGTAATAAATATCTAAGTTAACAACCGTTTATTAAGCACCTACTTTTTCAGGTTCTATGCCAACTGCCAAAAAAAAAAAAAAAAAAATTCCAGTATACACTGCACCGCTTTCTTACAGGGTTTAAAACTTCCTACCTGGAAAGTATAAAATTACTCGTAGTTTGAAGGAAATAAAATTTATTCCTGGCTGTATGATATAATAAGAAGTTGGGATTTTTAAATAAATCTGCTTTTAAACTCCAGCTCTAAGATGAGCATATATTCAATGAGTGACTGGCACACACATGATAGTCATTGTTTTTATACTCTTATTTTAATCGAGAATGAAACATTTCCTATTCCAGATGTTTTTTATCTACCAGGTAAATCAAGCTTGAAATGGGCACACAAAGACTTATATTAAACACTTTTTGCCAATGTTCATAATTCACAAATTGTCTCCGAAGAAAACAGTGTGTGTTTCAGCTATCTATTGCTGCAAAGGAAACCACCCTAAAACTTAGTGGCTTTAAACAGTAATTTATTACCATCTCCCAGCTTCTTCATGTTGTCTGGGCTCAACTGGGATAGTTCTTACTTGCAATGTCTAATGCAGTTGCAACCAGATGGCAGCTGGGACTGGAGTCATGTGCAGGCTTGACTGAGCTGGACTTCCAGGATGCTCCCTCACATGCCTGGAAACTGCTGCTGGCTACTGGTGCGAGGTCAGCCAGAGCAGTCAATGACAACTTCCGCAGGCGGCCCCCTCAGGTGGGTTCTGAGAGGGAGTGCCCCAAGAGCGAGTATTCCATGTAGAAGCTGGAAGCCTTCTTGAGTGAGCTTCAGAAATCCTAGTCGCTTCTGCTACATTCTACTTATCCAAAAAGTCACTAAGTCCAGCCTCCATTCAAGCAGAGGGGAATCGAACACCATGTCATGGTGTGAAGCAGAAAAAGTGTACAGGGAGAGAAGAAAGTGATGGCCACGACAGCCATCTTGGAAACTATGTTTCACAGCACCATACTTGGAAATCGCAGTCACAAGTGGTATCCTTGATCATGGAACATGCTTGAAGACCACTTTTTTAAATTTTATTTTTAATTTTAAGTAGGCCCCACACCCAATGTGGGGCTTGAACTCATAACCCTGAGATCAAGAGTTGTGTGTTCTACTGACTGCACCAGCCAGGCACCCCAAATACCGCCTTAAAATTGAACTTTTGCTTTAATAAAGATGTTAGAATTTATGTGCAATTTCTTTGTCCAGAATGTCTTATTGACAATGAGTGTTCAGTAAATGTTGCTGATTAACCAGGCCTCCAGCCCCCACTTCCACATGTTTTAAGTCTATAAGGAAACTTTGAAAATGTAGGATCCTTAAATTCTCACAGTGAGTTAGAACTTTCGTCAAGCCATGTTGTGCCACTTAACTTAGAGGCAGCAGAAAAGAATAAAAATAATAGTGGTCATTTATCAGTAGCTTTTACCCCTCAGAAAGCATATTCACATTCATTAGTTCTCTTGATATTTATAACTACCCACAAGAAGTAAACAGAAAAAAACAGTATTGCCAACATGTTCAGCCGAGGGATAGGATGTCAGAGAAGTGACTGGCTTGCCCAACACATAGGCAGTAAGTTGAGCTATAGCTTAAAAACCTCAGAAACTAAATTCAACAACCTTGCTACTAAATCACACCATCCTTCCAGCAGACATCTTGGGAGAGTGCTTGATTACTTTCCATGGCATCGATAATAGTAATAACTAACATTTGTTGAATGCTTAAGTGCCAGGCACAGCACTGAGTCCTTTGTGTATATGAACTCATTGAATCCCCCCACCAAATCCATGAAACCAGAAGTAGCCTAACCCCTGTTTTGGATCAGAGAAGGCTTTTTCACACCACTAGAAAGTGGTAGAACTAACATGTTAATCCAGATAGTCTAGGTTAGTACCTTTATTCTTAATTATCATGTGTTGCCAAAATATTACTGTAGTACCTCAAAACATATCTAACATCTCCTAAATAAGGCTGATATCCAAGACTTATTTGAACCCTCTTTGAATCTCATTGTACTTTGGACTCATATGGTACCTATGTCTTATAGTGAGACTTACTAAAAGTTCAACACTGCTTATGAGGACTAGAAATTGGTTTGATTCTCATGTGGGTAGGAAATCTGTTTTATTTCATGGCTGTATGTGCCCTTGACCTTGAACGACTCTCATACATGTGGGTCCTTCTTCACAAAGGAAAAATTAAACAAAAGAATGGAGAGGTCAACACAGCTCTACCACTGTCTGTCAGTTAGCATCTCTGAGGCACATTTTATTCATACAAAGATGTAAACTTGGATAAGATGCTCTTGGAGACCTCTTCCAACTCTGGGGTCTGTGATTATGCTCCCACAGTGTTACAAGGCATATGACCTCCTGACGACCAATTATGAGGACACCTTTGTATAATTAAATGTAGAATTTCCTTTCTAAGTAAGTAGTTGGTATGCTCTTATATATTGGTGGGAAGAACAATGTTTAAGTCCTGGAATATATTAACATTTCTGCTAGCCCTGTTTTATATTAGACCTCTAATACAGACTACAAATATGTTTGTGAAAACATATTTGTTTCCAGAAAAATAACTGAGAAAACAGCTCTGCTTTGCATGACATTCTTGGGAAGTTTTCTGTTCCATGGTTTAGCCTAAGAAAATGTGTGATATAAAGAGAATATTAAGCTGACAGTCAAAAGCGCTCAATCAGAGCTCTGTTCACAGTGCCTGTGACCTTGGACAGGTCACTCTCAAGCTTGTTTCTTCACCTGTAAAATAAGAAGTCCAGGATGAGGTGATCTTACAATCCTGTTCAGTTTTAAATTCTACATTTAAACTTGGGCTGATAGTTAGAATTTGGAGATAAGAATACAAATGAGAAAGCACACTATTTCCTTTGTAATTTATATGCTATTTTGTGATGCAGAGTTGTGAATACACTTGACATAAGGGGAAATGAATAGATATTAGTGTTACTACATAAAAAGTCTTTCGTATTTTTTAGGAATTGAGAAGGTGGGGAAGAGGACAAATCAAAACATCTTCTAACCTGTCACTTTAAAAGGTCCCGACTTTCTTTAAAAAAGAAAAGGAAAAAAGGATATAGCAATGTGTACTCTAAAAATGAGCTAACTACACCAATTCCTGGTTTAGAAAACATTTTGGTTTTATTCAAAGGAAAACTAGTTTGGCATATAAGATATTCTTTGTTCTAACATTGTAATTTTAAGTGACTTACTTAAAATACTTCTCCTTGGATAATGCTTCGAGATATGTCCATGCAGAGAGAAAGAGAGTCATTTACTAAATGAGTTCATTTTCATTATTATTATCCATGACAGGTGCACAAAATGATGTGCAGTGAAATGAGCAGGACCAGCAGATGCCTCCTGTGGCATCAATGTCAGTTTTCCCTTGAGGTTCCCTTGTATCCTGCTGATACATCTCAATCATTCTTTCAGTCTCCCTTAGGGTCACAGAATCAATTTGTTGCCAAGGACCTTGACAATCTCGTTCTACTTCTTAACTTTGGGGACTACAAGGACATCATTTTCTTGACCAGCAACCCTTATGTTCTTTAGCTCTCCTTTGATTTTTGTTTCTGATTCACAACTCCTGAACCTATCTTTCTTGAGTCTTACCTAGAAACCATACAGTCATAAGTAGTTTCTAATATTTCCCTATTATAATGATACAATAAAAGTAAAAATAACATAATGAATATTATTAAAACAACTATGTAATATATATGATTCTTGATTTTATACCTATGAATTAGTCATTCTCGCACCTAAAACAATCATAAAAATTACCAGTTTGAAGAGCAGGTGAGTTTACTAACTCACTAGCTCAAATTTCAAAAGTTAATAATAAGCACTTTTTATGCAGTTTAATCATCACCCTCCCAAAAGTCTAAAAAAAAAAAAAAATTAGTGGCTGAATTTTATGACTAAATGCAAGAAGATAAAAAGAGGTATTACTTGGCCTTACAAAATAATAAATCCTAAACATAGCATGCCAAATTTTGTACTAGTTCCATACGATTTAAATCTTATGTTTTATTTCTGGTTTATAATTCACATGGCCTATATCTTGTCTGTCCAAAGAAAGTATAAGCTCCTTGAAGGTAGAAAACATATTGTTTTTAGCATCCCGTCCAATGTTAAGCATCTAGAACAACTTTTTCCTAATAAGAACTTAGCAAATATCTGTTAATTAGAGAACAAGGACTCCACCTTAAATAAGCTGGAAATGAAGTGAGCACTTCCTTCATGGCTGGTTTTAACATCAGTCAAAGTTCGACACTATTCTTTCCCTTTGCTCTATGGTAGTGTTTCACCTAGTCCACATGTAAGTCAACATATCACTTTGTCAAAGCGTCTTATATTAACAATTCTTAGAAGCAAATCTTGGGATCCCCGGGGGGCCCAGTTGGTTAAGCCTCCGACTCTTGATTTTGGCTCAGGTCATGATTTCAGGGTCATGAAATTGAGCCTCCCGTAGGTCTCGCCATTGGGCTTGGAGCCTACTTGAAGTTCTCTCTCCCTCACTCTCTGCCTTTCTCCCCCAGCTGGGTGCTGTCTTGCTCTCTCTCTTTCTCTCTCTCTCTCTCTCAAAAAAGAAACAGCAAATCTTGTTTAGGGGAAAAATATAAATATATTTTTGAGATCCTTATTGAAGAATCTGTCAATAAAAAGGAAGATTATGTGCTTTTCTTTGTGTCTTGCAAATACTGGAAAATATTTCTTTAAGTGTTGTCCCCACTGAGGACACTGGAACTCATCTTCCGCCACAATCGTAGTCCTTGTGTACTTCCCAGAAACAGACAGGGAGGAGCATGTGTGTAGTCGCTAGGGGAGCTGAGCTTTAAACTGGTCCAAAATTCAAAACAAGGAGTAAAGATGAATGAGAAAGTGACACCCAGGAAGTAAATCCTGGGATGAGAGTTTTTGAGAAAAGAGGAATTCAACCACAGAAGCTGGAAAACCAGAAAGAGCAAAACCAAGAATGGCCAATGATGGTGGCAGTGAATAAAAACGACCAGGTCAAAACCAAGGAATATTGAAAGACATAAAGTGTACAAATTGAGAGACATTCCCGAAGCTGTCACAGAACTCTGATGACTCACTGTGGCCTTTTATTCCCCTGGAACGTGGTTTCAAGCCATGGAGTCCTTTACGGACATCAAAGGTTTCTTACAATATCAGATAATGACAATGAAGAACACTGTATTTTCTTCTGTTATGTATTTTGCCTCTTTTACAAGCATGCTTCATGAGAGCAGACCTTCTGCACTCAAAACAGTAACAAATTATGTCGCTGCCTAAGCACCCAGTAAATGTTGGGCAAAGAGGTATGATGGTACTTTACATGACAGCACTCTCACAGAAAAACCACTCCCTCTCACTGTGCCTATTCACCAAGGACTCCAAGGACTCCGTAGAGTCTTTGGGTAAGCAGCTTCTGGCTTTGAGATTTAAAAATAAAATACAGCTTATTTCAAGTACTCTTGTCCTTTCAAGAATGGCTTTAGCTCAAAAAATCAATCCCCAAAGTCTAGAGCATACATGAAGATCTTTTCACTTCTCCATGAACACATTTATTTAAATACCCTACCTATTTTCCATGACAATACAAGAACTCTCACTGAGTTTTGACACCTAATTTATCAGGAAATTTTTCCATCATTAAGAAAATGGCTCTCTACAGCTATCTTTAGCCAGTAGCAATTAGAGAAATTTAAGATTTATGAATTAAAGCTAAAGGAGTTGTGAAATATGAGGCAGTGGTTTGACCTCTAGTAGACCAGAAATCCAGAAGTTTTTGGTGGCTAGCTAGGAAATGTTTACTTCTTAGTCACTGATTTAAAAAAAAAAAAAATCACCACTAATATACAACTGCTCTTTATTTAAGCTCCTGAATTTTGTAACTTGCCAAGATGGTTAACCAGCATGTTTGAATATCACTGTTCAAAAAGGAAAGGACAGCTCTTCTGAAACCATTCTTGGTAGCATGCCGTGTTTTAAAATAAGTTCAACTTCCTCAGTTAGTATTTTCCACAAATTTCCTAATCAGTCTTTTTGTACTAATCTTGTCAATTTACAACTAAACTTGTTTATGGATCAGGGGTTGGAGGGTATACCATTATAAACAAACATATATTAAAGTTTGTATATATTTGTAATGGATGATTTTGTTTATAAGAATTTTACTTTTGTGGAAATGTCCGTTTGAGCATTTGTTGCTATTTTAGATTTGAGAATTTTACATAATCAATCTGAAGCTTTAGAAAGTGAGGTGGAGGGGCACCTGGGTGGCTCAGCTGGTTAAGCTTCTGCCTTCACTCAGGTCATGATCCCAAGGTGCTGGGATGGAGCCCTGCATCTGGCTCCTGGCTCAGCAGGGAGTCTGCTACTCCCTCTCCCTTTGTTCCTCCCCCTACTCGTGCTTTTTCTCCCTCTGTATCTCTCCATATCAAATGAATAAATAAAATCTTAAAAAAATAAATAAAAAGTGAGTGGGGGGGTTAGTATCCTTTTCATCTCCCAAAAGTCCTGCATCATGTGTGGCTAGACCTAGTTTAGTAGAAATATACTCGAAAGAATTCTAACAACTTAAGAAGCAGTCACAGAATCTTCCATAGCCTATGAGATGGTAGAGATGAAATATTTAAAAGATGGACCCCAAATCTCTGAGATTTTGATGGGATCCAGAGGAGAGACTTGGTGACTTTACAACTGAAGTGCTCTGACATCTGTTATCTCTGCCAATAGATGATTTCGTTTCCATCCCAGATCCCAAACAGGAAGTTACTCTTCCCACCAAAGAGGGCAGAATAAAACTCCCCAAGGACCAAAGCCCTGGAGCAGTCCACATATGAAACACAAGAAGGTAGAACTCTAACCCCAAGGTTTAGTAAGGTGTATAGTCAAGCAAATGTCCAGCAAGCCAGTGCCTGTGTAATAAAATCCCAATGAAAATCATGTTGCATTCACTCTAAGAGGGGAATCAAACTTCCTTAAAAATACATGAAAAGATTCGGTTCTGGGCAGGGGCAAAAATTCTATAAAGACTCCAAGTCAGCAGAGAATGATTCAGATTGATCACTGTAATTAATTAGAATGTGAATTTTCCAGGAGTCTAGGGACTATGGTATTTTCATCTGTGCATTCCTCATGATACTCACAGATATCTATAGATAACGTTCAATATGGTCAGAATTTTTTCATTTGGGTTGCTACTATCAATTATCTTCTCCCAGTGAATGTGGTTCTTTTAGTTATTAAGTTTCAATACAGTCTAGGAATTTCTAGTCAACTTGGTCTTCATGGAAAAAACAGACTTCAGGTATTTCCTGTCAGATGTGTAGATCTTGCCGCCCTGGCTAACATGAGCTGACAACTTCAGTAGAGTGAGCCTACAGATATTTCCACTTTCAAGTTTAGTATTAGTTCATTTAACTAATGCCTGCTACTTTTCTTATGAATGCTAATATACTACATCCTACTCACTGATGGAGGAAAAATGATGAATTTCTATTGTGTCCATTTGTTTTCCTCTAGGAATCAAAAGTAATAACTTTATTGTACTTTGATATGCTAGTAATAGTTAATGAGGAAAAGAAAAGTGGCCTTCATTATAGTAAATAGGGCCAGTCTCTTGTTTGGTTTACCCTTTTCAGTTCTACAGACTGTGGCACCACTGTAGAAATATGTAAGAAGTTGGCTACGTGTGTGTGTGTGTGTGTGTGTGTGTGTGTGTGTGTGTCTTTATATACATATGAGCAGACTCTTCTCCATATAACAGAAAACATCATTTGACATTTCCAAGTGCAAATTACATAAAAGATTATTCTTATTTAGAATTAGGAAGTAGACATATTAGTTGTAATATTTGACATGATATGGAATCAATCAGTGAGTTGGAGGCTTACTAGGTCCCTAAGAGCTGTGTGAAATATGATAGTTCATAAATAATGCATGAATAAAAAAATTGGCATTTGAAAGCAAATAATCTCAGGACCCAGAAAGCCCACTCTGAAAATTCAATCTCCATACCTGGAGAATTCAGCCTGTCATTTGCATCTGGCAAAGAAAGAGTCAGAGCATTCCGCTAATAATCTTCTTTGCTTTGGGTTTCCCAAAGAGGCTATTAATCAAGGTAAACATAAGTTGTGATATCAAACTCTCTTCTAAAGTTTCCCCTTTCTTGGGTGAATGCCAGTGTATTTGTTGAAGCAATGATTAATTATGTGGATTTTTTTCGTTACTATAGTCTAATGCTGCTACTACCTGCTTTGGCTTTGAACTTTTCAGGAAGGAACTAACACAAAAAGTTATTAGAAGTTTTCCTTAGAAGTTAAAAATTTGTCATACAAATGAAATAGGCAAGTGCCTAAATTCATTATTAATCAAAGATGTTAACCCTTTAGAAGCTGATTTTTACGTGACTTTCATGAATCCATTAATCAAGAGTTTACCAAGAGATGGCCAGGTTTCAAGTTTCAAAGATCTACAAGACACTTATTTTTAGAGCAATAAGACCATCTGTAACCTTTGAAGCTGTTATAAACCAAACAGAGGGGGCTCTGGAATTTCTATAAAGGAGGGCCTCAGGCAGCAGTCTTTTGGAATGGAATACTAGAAATTCTTTTGATGATATATTTCATGGCAAGCACATTCTTTTTCTTTGGATTGCATATTCATTTGGTACAGGCTGGAAGAGGCAGAGATTGATAAAGATTACGAGAAACTCAAACCTCCCTTCCCCTTGGCATCTCCAATGACTATCCTGGTTCATTTACTGTAATGTAAGGTGCGAACTTTACCAGTACATCACGCTTCATATCTAAGCCTCACAGACTTCTAGGCTTCACATAACTGCATAAGCCTCGCCAACCACAACAGAAACAGGGCAGTGAGGAGTCAAGAGCGTGGTTGCTAGTGCCGAGCAATCTGGTTTGAATCATGATGCCAGCGTTTATGGACTGTGTGACATTGGGCCAGCTAATCAACCTTCTTGTCACTCCATTTTCTCATGTATAAAGTGGGGGAAATTTACAGTATTTTTGTCACTGGATTGTTGTGAAGATTAAGTGAATGATTAAAACTAATAAGCACTATATATAAGTGTTAACTAGTGTTTTCATACATGACAGAAGGAAGTCCAAGGCTGGGGCCTCATGCTCCCAACAGAACAAATCCCATGAGGTGCAGGATGGTGCCATGTGAGAAGCATTTTATCTTGATGGTAATGGTTCTTCCTGGTGACCATTCCAAAGACAGAAAATAAATAGCTACCAAGGCACACCTCCTGAAACAGGCTAAAATCCAATACCCAGGATACATGATAAGAAGACAAAAAAGAACACATTTTATCTAATCCCGTAACTCCAATATGCAATGGAAATTATTCACGTAATGTTGGGTACACAAGAGCAACGGAATTACTAGGCTCTGATTTGTTTTTGTGCCCTGTATGCTCACAAATATGCAAAAGTGACTTGTACATTTTAAATGCTCACAGAGTGCAACAGCTGGTAATAAAAATTGGGTTGTCCCGCTGGGTGTCACATGCTAAACAAAGAGACATGAAGGGCCTGAGAGAGTATTACATGATGTTGGAGAGTCCAATGGAAGTAAAGGGAGGACCTGAAGCTATGACCGGATGTCTTAGCACCTCTAGATGGGGTTCCATTTTGAGAGGATAACAGGGTTCGTAGACAGAAAGCAAAGGATAACGGAGGACAGAGGCCAAGCAATCTTGACTATAGTTTTGGGAGGAGCCACAACTGGAAGACCTGAGTGTCTGGGATACATATTCAGATTTTGATGTTTCCCAGAGGAGTGCTGACCTTTGGGTGGGAAACAGAACACTGAAAAGAGATACTCCGAAGTATCTGAGAGTCTTCGTGCAGGGGCACCAGCATAGTCACACAATGGTAGCATGTAAACCCAAGTATCTTGCTCACGGGTAAAACAACTTTTGTCAGTTAACATCCAGAAATAGCTTTTAATCTCACTTGTAACACCTGGAAACAATTCTCAAAATCTGTACACTCTCAAACACCAGGCTTTTGTTTCTCCTAAATTATACCTCTGGTTGTTTTTTTTTTTTTTCTTTTAGCAAACATGTGAGCTTCATTTTTCCCTGTTTTGATTTTATTCTTAGATTATTTTACATGTTCCTCAAAACTGGTAAAAGAAAGAGGGATGACTTGTTGCTTTTATTGTTCTAGCAATTTCCCGTGCCTAAAACTTCTGAAGTATGATTAAATTACAATGTACAGAATAAACTGTGACTTAATCCTCATGGTTCCCAAATGTTCTCTGTGTTGTAAGATCTATTTTTAAGATCTATTTTTTGTAAGATCTATTTTTATCAATTGAGCAGTATTGCCTCTATTATTTACTAAGCACTGTCTATGCAGAGCTATAAAACCTAAGGAAGATGTCAGAGTTCCGCCCTGTGGTTTTATAACCTACTCATAAAAGTTGAACCATTTAGCTAAGTAAAAACTTTGATGTACCTACTCAGGGTCCCTCATGATCTCCTTTTGGGTCATGCAGATAAGCAAAATTAGACAGTATCTAAATGCTTTAGGGAATATGTGTTTTGTTACTTATGGCACACTAATCCCAATATTTCAGCTCTTAGTTCTTTTAGCCCCAAGGAACAGAAGTCACCCAATCTACTTTATTTATAAGAAAAAATGAAAATGTATAAGTCAGTAATTATGGGGCACGTGGCTGCCTGGTCATAGTCATGAATATGCATGAGAAGCTGGATCCTGCTTGGAAATCTACACCATTCACACCAACCCATGTGCACCCTCAACTCCAATTCCATCTCCAAAATTAGCTGTGGTGGGACCAGACTGGTCTTTAGAGTCACTCTGGGGCAGAGGTGCTCTGGACAAGGATGAAGTCAGAAACAAAAATACAGGTACAGCACAGAACACAAGGAAGCAATTTCCAGCAGCACAGAGATTGACTTGGCAGGACATACTGGCAGGAAACAGAAACCACAAGAGCAGAGACACAGGCCCAAGAAGAAGGCAAATACAGATCAGCAGAAGTATGAAGCTTTTCCATTAACTCAGTGCTTTACCACACACGAATCTCATTCGAACCTTACAATGCACTGTAAGTAGTAAGGAATCAGGTTTTTGAGGAATCTCCCCTGATGGTCTTTAAACATGAAAGTTTCCATTTTTCTAACCTCTGCTTTCAACCATGCCAATTGTCCCAATTTATCATTCAATATTATCTTGAGAAGACCCCACTTTTTTTTAAAGATCTTATTTTTAGAGCTGTTTTAAGTTTATGGGAAAACTGCACAGAAAGTACCCAGTTGCTATTTACCTATTTACCCCATCCCATCCCACACATAGTCCCCTCCATTATTACTATCCTGCATTAGTATGATACATTTGTTGCAACTAGACCCCCCCTATTTATTCATTTCTTTAGATGGCTTTCTCTCATCCTTGCCCTTATCTTTTATTTACCATAAGCTTTTCCCCCAGGGGTTAGTGGTAGTTCCTGAGACATCGGAGATACCGCAGTTAAGAGGGTTGGCTCTGGAACTAGGCTGAAAAGTCTTGTACTCCAGCTCTGCCTCTCACTGCCATGTGACTGTGGTCACATTACCTAAATTCTCTGTGCCTCAGGAACAATACTACTCACTTTATAGAATTGGTATATCCGATGAGTGCCTGTAAGAGACTCAGAACAGGGCCCGCCTACAGTAAACTCAGTAGGTGTTGGTTTTATTGCTCTTATTTCTGCCGTTGGTACGACTCCTCTTATGCTCACACTCCTATTTCTCAAGCTTCCTCCCTGCCAGTTTGACCTCAAGTTCGAGCACCACATTCCTAAAGCAGAGCAAGAAAAAGCTCACGAATGGCAATGGTCTAGATTCCAGCTCCAGACAGACTTGACACTTTAATCAAACTTGGGCGTAAGGAATCCGGAAGCTGCTGGAAGGGAATTCAAGAGGAGCCATAGGCATCGGGCCACGCAGAGCAGCCCATGGGCTCACGTCTACTCTGTAGAGCAGGGTTGTAGCCCTGTCCTGCCCCACACGCAAACCCAATGTCATTGCCCTTCTCTCAAAATTTGCTGGAGGTGTGGGGTTCTCTGAAAACAAAAGCATTAGGGATAAGTGGGTTCTGCCAGGGGCCTGGCCTGTTCTCTCAACAGGTCTCGGCAGTGTGGAAATCAACATGTGAAGGTGAGAAGGGGTACTGCGAAGAGGCAAACGGAAGGAGCATTGGCGAAACAGGAGTTCTCTCTTCATTCTCCACCTAAGGAAATCAAAACTGTCCTGCTCAAATAAGGTGTTGGAGGAGGTCATTGAATAGACACGACTGCTGGTTGACCCATGAGCTGGATTCAGGCAATCAGAGGCTCCTCACTGCCTTCCCTATCCTTGGAATGTGTGTTCTCCTTGTCTTCCTTGATCCCAGAAGCTGCCCCAAAGATGTAGCCTTGAGATAGAATTGGGTGTTGAAACTATATGGACCATATATACGTGACTGACGTCATTAAGGCTTCCATACAAACTTTTAAGATTCTGGCAAACGGGTGCTGAGATCTATTTATCTTGTGGCCACCAAGACAATCCCCATGTGTAAGTTCCCTTGCTTGTTAAACCTGCCACCTGCCAATCTGGAATAATCTCCATCTTTCTTCTATCTCTTCATGTCATCTGTGTTTGACAGCCGGTTTCAGGTTACACCCAGGAAGCGCCCAAGGAGGTTGAAAACAAACAGTGGGATTGGCTTCATAATCATGTAGTCTGTGTGTATGTGTGCAGTGAAGGATGGGAAATTAGTGGATAAAGGTAAATAAGAAACTGAATTGGCCATTTATTAATAATTTTTGCAGTTGGATAATAGGTACATTGAGATGTGTTTCGCTCACTCTTTCCTTTTTTTTTTTTTTGCATGCCTGAAAATGTCCATAATAAAAACAAATAAGCAATAAAATAAAGCCAAACACTTTCTTCTAATAAATCAATGAGAATTGAGGGTGAGATTTCTTCCTATATTTTATCTGGATTCCTAGTCACCAGCATATTCCCCCACAGAGAGCGGAACTCAGTATATAGACATTGATTGAATGAATGTTGGAGTGTTAAAGGTCAGAAACAGAATCAATAAACCGAGAGACCAAGGGAGAGAAATGCGCACAAGTGTGTACCTATGCGCTTGCATACACACACACACGTACACACGCAAGCACACACTGGGACCTGGGATAAACAATGATGAAAAATACAGGTCCTGCCCTCATGCTGCTGCTATGTGTCTTTTTCTCTTGATCTCATTAACCATTTGCCCACATGAGGAGGAGGTTTAGAGCAGAGAGGCATTCCCAATGAGGGGAGACAGAAGCAGTGGGACAAACGGGCTCCAGGAATGAAATCACCTAGTTAGGCTTCTGCTTATAAGCTAAGAAAAGATTGGAATTCAGGCCTGGCTTAGCTCCCTGTCCTATATTTTGTTCATTAGACTTTCCTTCCTCTATTGAACATTGATTAAGCCCTTCAATCGATTACCTCCTGCATCACTTCAGGCCTTACTGGGAGATGAGATGCATAATTCAGGGACAAGGCAAGAGGCTGGCCAGCAAGCCTCCAGTATTGATGTGGATTCCAAAATTGTGACAGAAAGTGTGTCTACCTAAGGGCTTATCTGAAAGAGCTGCTCTAAGAGTTTACCCGTTTAACATTTGTGAAAGTTTTTAAACACAATGGGAATTTAAGTTTGGAGGCTTGCCTTTACCAACCCAAGTGCATTACAGGTGTATGATTTGCTTGTTTGTTTTGGTGCGCTTTGGAAACAATGTTGTTCTTGATGCTTAATTTATAACTCTGGTCTTTTATACTAGAGACAATAATAAAACATCTTTCTCCATAAAAGTTAGTGTAAAATTGAGGGAATAGCTCCACAGTGAGGACATTAGTTTCTAGGTGAAAATATAAAGGAAAGGCCTCAGATATGAGCAATACTGAAAAAAGTGTGTGGGGGTGGGTGTTGGAAGGTGGGGAGGGAGGAAGATAGGGATTACTCGGAGGATGGAGGGTTGCTTTTATCTTTTATCTTGCAAATACATGTTGAGTCTCTCTGATGGGGACGTTGTAGAGGACTAAGGTAAATTGTATTTATAGGGCATAATACAAAGAAGAGTACCAAATGATACTTGTAACAAAATATGTAGAAAAAGAGACAAAGAATGGGAGCCACTATTTATTTAAGTATCTGTCTATGTTCCAGGCTCCGCTAAGTCCTTACATGCATCTGATTTAATCCTCAGGAGAATTCTCTGTGTTGATATGTTATTATTCCTATTTGACCATTGAAAAAATTTCTTTGGCAGCTTTAAGTATCTGTCTCAAGACAACACATAGTACGTGGTAGAGCCAGAATTCAAGCCCAGACAACAGTACTCCAGAGTCCATGTTTAACCATTATACACCCCTGGTGCTGGCGCTCTAGGGTACATTGGTGAGGAGATCAGAGACAGAGGAATAAGCTTGAAAGGCAAAGCCTAATAACATTAACAGAGGGACAGGATTCCCAGGGGCAGCAAGGGCCTGGAGGGCTGTGGGCACCTTCTGGGCGGGCACGAGAACCAGGCAGCTGCCAACACAGCAAGCTCTACCAGGACCCAGGGAAGCCTGCACCTCGGGGCCTCCAGAGACTGAAGGCAGGGCTAAAGGCAAAGGCAGTCCAGGACTATGGTGAGGAAGTGGAGCGGAGCCCAGAAAAAGAATCTAAAGATGCACGGAATGTTGTACCAGATGTTAATGAAGTATTTTTAAACGTTGACAATCCATTCAGTCTTCTACATTCAGTATGCAACCACATCTGTGATTTACCTCAACTTTAGAGAGTTCAACAAACTTTCTCGAGTGTCTCTAAATGCAAAGCACTGTCTTAGGTTTAACAGAGTTTTATAGATTTAACAACAACAACAACAAAAATGGTACTTCCAAACTGGATAAAAAAACCAGAAATGTATATAGTATAACTTTAGCACAGGACCAATGGTGTGATACGTTATATAACAGACATTCGAAGTTCAGAAAGGAGGAGGATGGGGAGCGGAGGAGACAGTAAATCCTCCCAGGAGTCTCTGGGGAGGGTGGTGATTTAAGCCGAGACATGAAGAATGTGTAGGACTTCCGTAGACGTGAAGTAAGTGAAGCAACCTAAGTAAATGGAGTAGCTTCGGCAACAGCTTAGCATCCGTTGACCGAAGGACACATATGGGAATCAGTGAGGGGATGATTATGACTGATAACAGGTGTATGGAGAAATGCACTGAGAATAAAACATGGAGGGAAAAAAAAGAGAGAAAGGTCAAATTGTGAAGAGCTGTCCATGTCAGGCAGAGTTTGGTAACCTCCATCAACAGTGGGCTTTCCAATAAACTGAAATAAAGGTAGCACCAAGAACCAAGACTGAAACGAAAGATTCCTACAGATGCAGTTACCAGGCAAAGGTTAGCCGTGAGACTCTGATGCCACCATGAGGTCTGAGGATGAGCCTTCCTGAGCATCGATACCGTCCCTCAGGTCACTGACCAAGTCTTCTTCTCACTGCATCTGAAGGACATGACAGTGGATGGACCATGGCATGACCCAAGTTCTACTCTCTGCAAATGGAATGCGACTCCAAATGGCCTATTTGGAGACCCAGACTACATGCCTGGACATCCCTATAATATCCCTGGCTTTGAGATCACCCAGGCCTAGAGGTATCCAAGCCAGATCAGTGCCACCCAGACTTTCTCAATTGAGATCCTTCTTCCTATAATAAAACCATTTTCCTCACATTCACGGATTCACTGACACCCCACTATGAATTTTGTCGCCTAGACAGTGAATATCTCCAATTTGTCTCTTTTCTTATATGTATCTGATTAAGTCTTATCTGCTTTGCCTCCCATAATGCTATGGTTTCTACTTCTTCGCACATTTGTCACTCAGTAACAGCAATATTCTTATGGTGTCTTCATCTTTGCCAGAGAGTTAGTAATAACCTTGAGAATGGTGGCCAAGAAGAAACTCCTAAAGCATATAGTGATGTCATACAGTTAAGAATTCTGAGACATTCTCGTCAGGCTCCAAGAGAATCTGGGCACCATGGAGGAATCTAGGAGATAGAGTGTACCTAGGCTGAACACTGGATAAGAAATAATAAGATTCGACTGGCTCTCAAAGCTCTGTGAGTTCCCTTCACCTGCAGTTGTGACAGGAGAGCTAGAAAGCTATACGCCAGGGGAAGAGATGGGCCACATACCCCCACAGAAAGGAGTCAAAAGTTTAGAGTCAGAGCATGGTTTGTTGAGGTCACAGAGAGGAAGCATCTGGCTCTCACTGAAGCCCAGGGCATCACTTTGTACAAAGAAACACCACATACACACAGGACAGACAACCTCAGAGATGGTTGGCAATCTCACATGGGTCACAGGGATCTGAAGAGAAAAACCTGAAAAGAGTATCAAGCGAGAAGTCAGCCCTCTCCAGTGCCTCTCCAGTGCCTCTCAACAGTGCCAAACTTCTCAGCAAAGAACTACTGCATAAATTAATGGTGTTCGGGGGGCTTCCGTTGGATAAACCCTCTCACTAAGACGCACATGAGGCTTATCCCCCTGACGCTTCCCTCCCCACCTTCACTGTTAAATAAATGCTCCTGAAATGAAGGGAAAAAGAAGGGTTTCTATGAAGAAAGGATATTGGGGATTATCTGCCAGAAAGAAATGCCTGGAGCATGGGTGAAAGTTAGGTTGAATTGTAGCCAAAGTCTCAAATTTATAGGGTGGAAAATTAGACCATTACTTGGACTGACCTGCAGTGTGAGAGTCTTTACATCAAAGCCAGGCAACCTTCTGGGTGGCAATAACTAATAAAAACAACTTTCTTAGCAGGAGGGTTTCTCAGAAGTCTTTAGAAACTCCTCATTCTGGTCTTGATTCTCCAAGTACTAGTAACCACTGGACTGGACATCAGCAGCCAGAAAAGTGGACATGTCACCACTCCACCTGTATTAAATTCCTAGGGCCAATGTTACAAACTACCACAAATTTGGTGGCTTAAAACAATAGAAATTTTTTCCCTCATGGCTCTAGAGGCCAGATGTTCAAAAGCAAGATTTCCACAGGTCCATGCTTCCTCTGAAGGCTTGAGGGAAGAATCTTTTCTTTTTTTCCTCCAGCATTTGGTGATTCCTGGCATTGCTTCTCTTGTGGTCACGTACCTCCGATCTCTACCTCCATCTTCAGGTGGCCTCCTTCCTTACATGTATCTTTGTGTCCTCTTCTCTCCTCAAATCACTGGATTTAGGGCCCACCCTAGGTCCAGGATGATTCCATCTGAAGAACTTTAATTACATCTGCATAGGTCTTATTTTCAAATAAGGTCATATTCTGAGGTTCTAAGTGGACACAGACTTTGGGAGGTCATAACTCAACCTACTATACCATCAAATCCATTGCCACTATGAATAAAGCTTGAGCTTGTTTGCTACCTAGTTTCTTTGGGACCAAGTTACATTTTTCTCACTCATTGTAATGACTGGGATCTTACTTAGTTCAGGCTTAGAATATCATAGGCTGGGGAGCTATAAGTCCAAGATCAGGGAGGGTGCCAGCAACCTGGTCAGGTTCTGGTGAAAATGCTCTTCTGATTGTGGATAGTCATTCTCTGGCTATATCCTCATATAGTGGTGAGGGCAAGAGAGAACTTTTTAGGGTGTCCTCATGAGAGCTACACCTTTATGATCTACCACCTCCCAAAGGGCCTACCTCCTAACACTATCATATTGGGGGTTAGGATTTCAACATATGAATGAATTTGGAGCAGAGGGGATGCAAACATTCAGTCCACAATAATGGATCAAAAAGGAAAATAGAAACCTCAGAGGTACAAACCATTGTGGCTTCACAGCGCAGTCTTTCTCTCATCATCCATTTTTAATAAGATTTGATAAAAAGTCACTCAGTGGAGAATTGAGTGGAGGACACAATAGCATTTAAATTCTTTAGCCCCTGGGCAGGCCCATGCTTCTCTGCCAGACAGCCCTGAGCCAAATAGCTGGAGTTTGCAGGGAATAAGATTATTCTTCAAAAAGCCTTCTCCACGTAGGTAAGAAAGCTCTGTAACACACATGCCACAAGGAAACCTCATTCTCTACTTAGGTCTACAGAAACCTTCAGTTAAGTTATCCTAGTAATGCAGAACCCTAGTGTTATCAGAAGAGATTCATGTTCAACTGGGCAGAAATGTTGTTTGGCATAAAACTATCAAAAAACATTTTTTGGTCCTTTTTTAATATCATAAAAATATTACTCTCATAAAGCTTTAATAAAGCTCTTTACCTTAATGATATAAAATATAAGGTCAAAAGTATTCATTTGATTTTATAAAAATCAAAGATTTTGTTCAACAGAACATGTCATGGACCAAGTTAACAGAGACATGACAGATTTGGAAAAGATATTTGCAAAGTCTGAAATTGACAAAGGATTCCTACAATCAACAAGAAAAAGACAGGGACCCCCACCAGAGGACATGCAAAGAAAACAATTTAGGGAAAACAAAACACAAAAAGTCAACATATGAAAAGAAACATTAGTAAAAACATTATTCATTTTTAAAATGTAAGTTAAAGGGGCAGTGGCCCCAGTGGCCCACTGGGTGGCTCAGTGGGTTAAAGCCTCTGCCTTCGGCTCAGGTCATGATCCTAGGGTCCTGGGATCGAGCCCTGTATCGGGCTCTCTGCTCAGTGGGGAGCCTGCTTCCTCCTCTCTCTCTGCCTGCTTCTCTGCCTGCTTGTGATTTCTGTCATATAAATAAAAAAATAAAATAATAAAATAAAAAAATTTTAAAAATTTTAAAAAACCTTTAAAAAAATGTAAGTTAAAGCAATAATGGGATACCACTTTATATCCATTGTACCAGCAAAAAGTAGAGAGCCTGATAATGCCAACCTGGCAGAAACACAAAATAAGGGAACTTTCATAACTGCTGGTGGGAAGGCAGACTAGGAAGGCATTCTGAGAGAAAAGTGGCTGCAGTTAAGTCAAATAAACAATTTTGCACATATGCCTCCTTAATCACACTCCTAGGTGTATAAGCTCTGAAAAATCATCATCTACATCAGTAGGATGACAGGTACCAGTATGTTTGCCCCAACACCACTTTTGGAATGGGAAATCATAGGCCATCTAGGTATCCAGGACCTGAGGAGTGAATACACCAAATGTGATGGGTGGGTCCCAAGGAGGACCACACAGGATTAAAGGTTATGGATTGGATATTCACCCAACTGTCCAGTAGATCATAGTGTTCACAGAAAAAAAAAAAGATTAAAATAATAATAGTGAGATCTGTAGCCCAATACTATGTAAACTGTAATTAATGCACACAATATGATAGCTCATATTTTACAAAATATGGAAGCAAAAAGGTCACAATAAACATGAACATGGTTATAAATTGAAGAGCAGGTGGTGAATAGGAATAGGAAATGAAGATACAAAGAAAAAAATTACAAAGTTACTTTTTCTCATGGAAGGATCTAATATAGAGCACTTTGGAAGCTAGGAATTTTTATAATGGAACATTTTGAAAATCCAGTCAGAAAGGACATTGAGATAGAAGAAAAAAGTACAGTCTTGCTCCTTTCAACTCCATCACTTTCAAATTATTGACTATAATACAAATTAACTCAGACCGGTAGCACAGACATCCTAGGTGTTTCTGAAAATCAAAGTAAAAAGAGCCATTTCTTCCCATTTGCTCGCTTATTCAACCATTAGGAAGTGTACATTATGTGTGAGGCACTGATCCAGGTGCCATGGGGGAATCCTCCCTTTTAGGTCTCCACGGTGTAGAGCCTATACACTTTGGGAGAAACCCCAAAACTGCCTGACCCCTCATCTACTACAAGGTCAGCAGCCTGGGCCCGGAAACTTGTACCCAAGACAGAAATCTGAAGAGTAAACGATGTGAATAGCTTTCCTTTTCTCTGCTTCTCCCCAGCAAAGCACCATATCTTATAACCCCTCAGAGTCTCTTAGAAATACTCTGAAAAATCTCCTGATTTCTTAAACATAGCAGAATTTTTCCCATGATATTAGAAGAACATGTTCTAGGATACAAGAGGATGGGAAAGCCACCCAACCAGGCTTTTCCTTTCCCATTTAACAAAATTCATTTTCATTTGGAAAAAAAAAAAAAAAAACATAGTTTAGAAAACAGGAAAACAGGTGTATGCCAGGATCAGACAGAAGGGGTCACAGAGGACTCCTGAGACTGAGAAGAAAACAGTTGGGTATGCCTCCTACCTCAAAGTCTGTCAAGTCTGTAGATAAATTTTTACCCTTTTAAGAGTTTATGAAACTTCTAAACTCAAGAAATAAAATTTAATTGGTGCTTAAATCTTCTCAGTGAGCCCTACTCAGTCAACCCCATTTAATGGAGTTCATTATCTGTTGTTTCCATTCTATGTAGGACTCTTCTTCCCATCGAGAAACAGAAATTGAGTATAGTAATCAGAATTGAGAGCTGAGTTAGGAAATATAAATATATGCTTAAGAGGAAATATTTTAGGGGCACCTGGGTGGCTCAGTGGGTTAAGCCTCTGCCTTCGGCTCAGGTCATGGTCCCAGGGTCCAGGGATTGAGCCCCACATCGGGCTCTCTGCTCAGCAGGGAGCCTGCTTCTTCCTTCCTATCTGCCTGCCTCTCTGCCTACTTGTGATTTCTCTCTCTGTCAAATAAAAAATTAAATAATTTTTAAAAAAAAGAGGAAATATTTTATTGTGCTGGTCAGTGGTACACGAATTATTCAAGATGTAAAAATGAATATCATATAAGCTAGCCCCGAAAAGCACGTGTTAGATTAATTTTAGGAATGCATATCTTAGGCCAAATTCAAAACTCTTCCTAATTCCATAAACAGAAATTCAGTTTTCTATAAGAACCCTATCCTTGATAAATTATGTTTTGTGTGTCTTCTTAGATTTCTAATTATATATATTTTTATAATCTTCAGTGAGAAACTGAAGGATACAGATAAAGTTCCCTCCCTTCTTCTAGTTTTAAGTCATGACTTTGAAAGAAAAATGTATCAGTTGGAAAGGAAGAACTAACCTTGAAATATGGTCAGAGATGAGAACTTGGTCTTGTGAGCCTGGCATATAAGAATGTAGGTCTCAAGATCAGATTCTTGGGTAACCTCTATTCAGAGAGGGCAGGAGGAGGAAAAGGAGCCACAGAGAAAGACCCCCACGAGATGTGCAAGAAGAATTAGAAGAGTATATCATTCCAGGTGTCAAGGCATTTCAAGGGGCAGGAAGTCAAAGGCTCAGAGAGATATCAGGGAATGAAAAATAAAATTACACTGATTTCAACAGCTTGGAGGTCACTTTAAGAGAGTAGTTTCTGTAGAGTGAGTAGTAAGGGCTAAAGGGACCAGGATAAAGTATGGGGTAGGAAGTTGAACAGTCATGACTGCTAATGCTGTCATATCATCTCTCAGAAGTGGAGGGATAATGATGATAGTAATAACCACCACTTACTGGTTTTTGCTACATGCCAATAACTGTGCAGAGTATTTTATGCCTATTATGCACTCATTAATTCAACACCTACCTATTAAGGATCTCTACCTCCAAAATTCATCCTAATTTCCTTGCACTTTCTTCATCCCTACTGTGGCCAAACCAGTCTATATTTCCTCTCCTCTTGCCCCAACTACTCCTATCTACAACAGTAAACAAAATGTTTAAATCCAATTAAATATAATATTTAAAAAAAAAAAAAAAAACTCCGATGGCTTTCAATTTCACTGACATAAAATTCAAAGCTCTCCAAAGCTTGTGTGCTCTGGTCCCCACGTTTATCTCCAAGCTTATATCCCACTCATCTCCTTTTGGTTCCTTATGCTCCAGCTGCAGCGGCTTTCTTATCATTACTTGAATGTACCAAATTCATTCCTGAAGGTGAAAAAGTTAGACGTCGAGGTAAATAAGCAGAGAGGGACTGCATGAATCGTACTAGGGAGGCCACCATCCCGAAAGATACAAAGCCTTTTAGTCATTCAGTTACCTAAGATAGTACTGAAGCATGGTGGGTAAGAAGCCAGCTCCTGAAATTGGATATTGTGGATTCAGATCCTGGCTCGACTACCCACTGGCTATCTGATGTTGCTTAACCAACTTAATCTCGCTAAGCCTGTTTCTTCATCAATAAAATGAATCAAATAATAGAACCCCTATAGAGAAAATAATATCTCTTACGTTACTGAGAATATTCGATTAAAAAAATTGCAAGTAAAGCACTCTCTATGTATGCCTTGCCGTAAATATTAGCTATTAGAATGCATTCAATAAGTACTGGGCACAGTTCTAGGCTGTGTGCCAAACAGAGAAAATGATATTTGCCCTCTTAGAGCTTTCATTTTATATTTTTAATGTGGGAAAGGTATTTTTAAATACTATGTGCAATTAAAAAAAAAGAAAACATAAGTTCATGACCAGCTCCCTGATGCAGGAAGATGTTATAATGTTCCTAGATGTCCGAGAAAATGCGGAACTCAGTTTTGTCAAGAAACATATTCTATTTTCAAAGGACAGAAAATTGATTGAGATTATTTGACATTCAAGACCCATCTATCTTTTGAAGACCACACGACAGCCACACAATACAAAGGTGACCAAGAGGAAAGGAACTCACAACCTGAGGATGAGGTCAACTTGACCAACAGAGATGATTGTATTTTCCCCAATCCTTTCTACCTTCGTATGAAAAATACCTAGAGGAAAGGCAACTGCAAGCTCAATTCAAGATAGCATCAGAGCCGGCTGCCTGAGACACGCCGGGGTGGTTGGTGTAAAATAGGCACAAAACAACTATTTTGAATGAGCAGTATCGAAAAAAGTAAATGCGACATTAAACTGCAACGGAAGTATTGCAGTACAAGTACAAGGAAAGTAATAATTCCACAAGGATCTGCATGAATCTATTACATCTGTAATATCACATCCGGTCTTGTACAACATATTAAAAAATAAAGTGGTATTGTTGCTTTGCTTTTCAGATTACAAAAGCAATATATTCTCATTGTAAAAAAAAATAAGTATAGGAAAGCTTAAGATAGAATATTGAAATCGTTTACTGGTAACCACTATAAATTATTTCTGGGTACTACATTTTCTAATCTCATTAATTCAATTCATGTTTAGTGAATATCTACAATATGCCTATAATTCTAACAGAAATCATGTTAGAAACAGTGACACGGTGGCAAATAAGAGGTGTAGTCCTTGACCTCAGGGAGCAGGGACATGGGAGAGAGAAATCTGTGAGCTAGCAACTACATCTGTAACAGAATACCCAAGATGATCACAGGTGTGGAAATCATGTTATTTGAAAAATAAGTTAGTGGAAGGAAGTAACTCTGTTTCATTGGCAGAAGAGAAAACCAAAGAGAAATTTTATAACCGTGCTCAAATATTGAAGGGAACAAATAAATAAGAGAGACTGGGTTTGATTATATTATATGAGAAGACAAAATGAAGATAGTATATGGAAGTTGCAAAGAGATAAATTTGACTCAGTATATGAAAGAACTTTCTAGTGACTGGAGTGGACTAAAATTGTGACAGCCTTTTTTTTTTTTTTTTTAAAGCATTGGGGAATTCTTCACCCCAGAAGTGGCAAGGCTGGATGGCCACCATTAGGAATGCTGGAAGGATACTTCATGCAAAGCAGGGATTGGACACTTGTCTTCTTTTAGGAAAGGAAAATTCAGAAGCAAAGCATCAATGACTTACAAAAAAAGCAATCAAAATCTCAGACACTTGGGGAAATAGCCCTAGATAGTGTAACCCTGGGTTTTTTGTTTGTTTGTTTTATCTGAGGGTATGAGGAATTTCTTTTCCTTACCCTGAAACATGAAATATAAGGTGAGATTATAGTATAATTAAAAATTCTGAGAGTCTATTGTGATACAACAGCATTGGGATTACCAAATTATAGTGCTTTATGCAAGTTAACGTGCGGTAAACCAAGAAGATGGCATAAGGTTAGGATGGGTAATACTTTGGGGCACCTGGGTGGCTCAGTAAGTTAAGCGACAGACTCTTGGTTTAGGCTCATGTCGGGATCTCAGGGTTGTGAGATTGAGCCCTGTGTTGGGCTCCACACTGAGCCCTAGACTGTTGAAGATATTTTTCCAGATGAACAGGAGGAGGAGGAAAGAAGAGACCATGATTCTGATGGGTTGAGGGATAAAATAGGGAGCTTCCCTCAAAGTGGACAGGAGATGAAGGTTGAAGGGTCACAAGATTCCCTTTTTTGGGAAATGGCAAGATACTAGAAGAAAAAACTGCAGTTCACTGACTCCTGAGCAGCAAATTCTTAATCTCCCAAGGATTTTTGGTTCTAACCGTGGTGTAGAAATAAAGTCTGAACCTGAGGAGACCACCCTGCATGAGATCACAGTGCCCAATTTGTAACCAATAGGGACCACACACCAGGCATCCTCGTGTCTGGCCATGGATAGAACTGTAAGTCATTGGCACATCCAATGGGTGGTGTGAGGGACTGGGACCTCAGCCGAATGAGGATTTAGAACCAGATTTAAACTGATGCATAGATAATTTTAAATACATTATTTCTTGCATACCTGAGTCTGTGGACCAATGCATCAGAACTCCCACCCATCCTGCCTGATTTATCTGTTTTAGTTCCAACATTTCACAAAATCACTCCCTTGATACAAAATACACACAGCACCTGTCCTCACACAACTCTAGTTTACATTTGCTTGCCTCAAATTGGTATTTCTTAAATTTTTGGAGGCGAAAGTCTTCACATATACAATAACAAAATGCTCCCCAAAATGCACATACAGAATGTTTCAAACAATTGCAGAGGTACATACATTCCCTGAAGCACATCCTCTAGAGGACTTGGACCTCCTTTTTAAGCATGTTTGTCTATCTCTGGTACTCTTAAATCTCTCTCTTTCTCTCTCTTTCTGTGTGTGTGTGTGTGTGTGTGTGTGTGTGTGTGTGTGTGTTTCACTCCCTGTCAGTCACAAACACGATGCATCTTCAGCTTGCTATGTCTAGGATGCCCACTGTAACTGACTCTGCTTTTCACATAGATAAGAAACCCATCTAACATCTGATATTGTATGGCAATCTTAACACATGGCTACAAATCCCTGGACATTCTTCCCATCAAGTGGTAAAGTCTATGTTTTCTGCTCCTACATTTGGGCAGGATTATGACTGCCCTAATATAGCACAAGAGAAGTAATACTCTGTGATTTCTGAAGCTAGGTCATAAAAGGCTGCACAGCATCTGCCTTGTGCTGCTGGAACACCTGTTCTTGCTGTCCCAAGCTGCCCTGTAAACAGGACGACTACCCTGAGGTCACCATGCTCTGAAGAAGTTCTAGCCACAGGCAGAGTCATGTGTATTTATTTTGACTGAGAGTCCCAACTAAGCCCAACATTTGAGACACTCCAGCCCAGACACTAGATATGTGTGAGGAAGCCTCCAGATGATTCCAGCCATCAGCTATTCAAGCCACTACCTTCCCACCCCACCGCATTGTTTCAGTCTTCCCAGCTGAGTCTCAAACACCTAAAAGCAGAAATAAACCATCTCCTCTGTTTCCCACCTGAATTCCTGACCTACAGAATCAGTGAGCATAGTAAAACAGTTGTTTTGGGACACCACAAAGTTTGGGGAAATTTGTTCTGCAGTGATGGAAGCATTGGCCAGCCGTGACAGGGACTGGAAGACAGGAGAATAACACGACAGAATGAATAGCCATGTCTTGAACATTATCTCAAAAAGCCAATCAGATTTTAAGTCAGAAAAAAGGTAGGATGAGCTGAAAATCTAGTTTGGTTTTGTTTTTTTTTTAAGCAACGTACGTTGGGAAACGAGAAATTAGAGTCCCCATGTTAAGCACAGTGTGGGTCAATTATGAGGCTAATTGCATGCCAATAAGCGGATAGGGAATTGGAGGGAGAATGTGCCCTGGGACATGAGTTATTGGATGAAAGGAAGAGAAACACTGTGTGGAAAAAAGGAGCAAAAGATCTCAAAAGGTTTCAGTGTTTAGGAACTTTGCCAGCAGCTTCTAACCTTGTGAAGGTTAACTTTTTAGTTAAGGTCTCTGTGCAACTTAGGGCATGAAACTCAACTTAGGTTTGTCTGCTTTTGATAACATGTTCATGATGATTCTTTAGGTCTAGCAACTCCCTACCCACCCACTCCCGATGTAGATCAAATTTTATTTTATTAAAAAAGGAATCCTACAATTATAGTTGCAGATATTTTGAGGCTTGTCAAAATTATGCCGGCATAAGCACAAACTTACAGTGAACAATCATAGAGAAAGGTATTGCAAAAGTAAGTTTATAATGTAGTTTTGCTCATGATAGAAACTTTTTTCACTTTTTCAGGGTGGCCTTCTTTTCTTTTTCTTTAAGAAAACACTCTAGTACCTCACGCTCTTCTAAGTGACAGTATTATCAATGTCTCTTTGCCCACTGAGGAAGGGTCTAGGGGTGACAATTCTCATTATTGCTTTGAATCAACTACAAAGTTTCATATTTTGTAAGTTCAGTGGGATTCAGATAAGGTCCAAAAAGAGATGTTTATATTTCCAGGACAGTTTATTTTCCTGTAAAATGATAGAATATATTCTTAGCTCAACCATAATATAGCTTTCCATCTCACCCTTGCTATGACTCAAAAAACTCAATTATCACAGTGTTTGATATGGGTCTGGGTCAGCTCTATATTTACCATTGGACTTTAAGTTCTTGTATGTTCCTCAAATAAACTCTGATCATTCTAAGGGGAGAGTTAACGCTTATTTCTTATGTTATCACTTTAAAAAATGTATCACAACTTAGCTAGGGGATGAGAAAAAATGGTAAGGATAGGCATTAAAATGACCACGACTCCCCCTGTTCTAGGATGCCCTCATTCTTTCCAATCCTTTTACATGGCATTAAAATGTACTCTGTCTAGTAACTCTCCCAGGAAATGGATCTCATTAGATTAAGGTTGCCAAATACAAAACAAACATTGCACAGGACACTATTGACACTAAAAAATTCATTATTTATCTGAATTTAAATTTAACTGGGCATCCTGTATGTTTGCCTTCTAACAATCCTACATGCAGTATTATTGGAAGAACTGTTCTTCCTTCTACGAACCCCTCCCAGCCCTCCTGGGACTTTCTAGGATTTGACACTAGCACTGTTAACACAGAGCTAATCTGAAGATCAAACAAAGACAATCTATATTACATATACAAAACGTTTAGTGTCTGGGTTTCATAGAGAGAGTAGTGGCATTTTCTGAATTGACTTGGTGTTTCTCACCTCCTGTACATGTATGTGTGTGTGCACACACACATACACACACAGTTAATAAGCACATGTGCCTCTCACTTTCCTCCAACAAGATGGAAAAAATCGTGTAAGTGGGAAGAAAACCTCTCTTCTAGGTCCCAGCACAAGGGCCCCGAGGCAGCCACCATCCAGGCTCCACAAGTCTATGCTGCCAATAGTTGCTTTACTGAATGGGTCCACTTAATGGACCACAGTATCATGTAATTGAACATCTCCATAAATAAAACCTGGCTTATTCTGAAATTTAAAAAGGGAACAATTTGTGTTACTGCAAGATTTCAAATCTCCCCTTGCTATAGTTTTTCCCACACTAGGCAGAGAATACCTCCCAACCATGCTGGGTCATCTTTACCAGGTTAGTCTACCAGAGGCCCGGCCGCTGGCTCAGGCCAGCCTCTTTGATTAGTACTTCTCTGTATTACACTCTTGTTGCACTTAGAAGTAGAAAGAATTAACAGCCCTCTAGTCCAAATTTCAGATTTGATAAATGGGAATTCTGAAGCTTGGAGGGGACATGATACACTGAGGTTACAAAGGTAATTAGTTACCAATACTGAACAAGGTACCCAGTTTTTGACCATGCATTGTTCCTTCCAGCACCTGTGGCTCCCTCAGCAACTCACCTTTATTGACTAAAACAAACTTGATCAAGTCTATCCTAGAAAAATAATTCCTGCTGTGCAGCCTTATAAGAAATTGCTTTATAAAGCAGATTATTACAGTTGACTCTTGAACAAAATGGGTTTGAACTACATGGGCCCACTGATACACAGGTTTTTGGTGTTGGTTTTTTTTTTCAATAAGTACAGACAGTACTGTAAATGTATTTTCTCTCATAAGATTTCCTTAATAACATTTTCTTTACTTTAGCTTATTTATTGTAAGAA
Organism: Martes martes; assembly: GCF_963455335.1. Lineage (NCBI taxonomy): Eukaryota > Metazoa > Chordata > Mammalia > Carnivora > Mustelidae > Martes > Martes martes. The sequence goes on along the minus strand of NC_137895.1, from coordinate 93,624,867 downwards.
TATTGTATATAATATACATAACACACGAAGTATGTGTTAATCGACTTTATGGCAAGGTTTCTGGTCAACAGTAGGCTATGAGTAGTTAAGTTTTGGGGGAGTCAAAAGTTATGTATGGATTTTCTACTGCACGGGAGTTGGTGCCCCTAATCCCAGCATTGTTCAAGGGTTAACTGTAATTTGCCCATTTATTAGAAAGAACCACCTCCCTTCTGGGATAAATAATACTTTTTATCTAGACCAGGAGCTGATTAACTTTTTTGGTGAAGAGCCACATAGTAAACGCTTCGGGATTTCTAGCCACACTGTCTCTGTATTTCCCCTTCCAATACAATGTGTTGGAGATCCCTTTCCAACCAAATTATTTAATTAAGAGTTATTTAAGATCTCCTTATGGGGCAGCCACAGAGATGCCCCCACAAAAACCTTCCTATACAAGAACGTGTTATGAGAAACATATTTCATTAATAGCCTTCAACTCCAACATTCTTGGGTCCACCCAGAGATAGCATTTATACCAAGACTGCATATTTTAAGGCTATTCTCAGACACTAACTAAACATGATGAGGGTACCATAATGGGCCATTTCACATTATATTACTGAAAGCAGAGGTCAGTAATTTTTTTTCTCTACAGAGTCAGGTAACGAATATTTTTAGTTTTTCCAGCCATACACTCTCTGTTGCAACAACTCAAATCTGCTGTATTATCATGAAAGCAGCCATAAAAGATAAGTAAAAGAATGGGTGCAACTGCATTCCAATAAAACTTTATTTACAGAACCAGATGGTAGGCTGGATTTATCCCATGAGCCATAGTTTGCCAATCCCTACTCTAAGGGGTTGGGAGGACTTAGTTCAGGAACTCCCCACTGACGAACTAAAAATTTCTCAGAACTGTGCTATAGTCTGAGGCTCTTCGTACCCAATCTTTCCATCTTTCTCTCCTTTCACTCGTGTCAGACCTGTCTTCTCCTGCTCTCCCTGCCTACCCCTCCTACTTCCTCCTTTAGTCTTCATGGGCATTTCAGCCAATAAAACTTCTTGCACATCAATCCGCTGTTGGTATCTTCTGCTCTGAAAACACAACTGACATTCTTTGTGTTTATTTCAAATGTGATTGACTTCCAGTAGATTCTGTGTAAATGATGAATAAAATGAGACATGAAGTAAAAATTGCCACATTGGTCCCAAATAGCTAAAAACAAAGTGATATACTCAAGTCAAATATATCATAGGGTGGAAAGAAGGACAAAGTATGATGTAATGGAAATCACCATGGATTGGCCTCAGAAGAGCTGAAATTAAGTTCTTACTTTTGCCATTTTCTGGCCCAATAGCCTTCAACTTTTTAAATTCAGGAATTGGTTAATCTTGTTTTGCCCACTTCAAAAGATTGTTGAGAGAATACATGAAAAAGCATGTCACTGTCTTTCAAGACACTGTATTTGGCACCACATTTAAATTGTTACACCTCTTCTTATCCCCAGTCAGGTCCACAGCATCCCATTGAGAAGTTGAATTGTTGATTTTAGAGAAAATACAAGATCATTTCATGCAAAAGGATAGCAAAGCTTATGCATAATTCAAGTGAGCTATCCTGGCTATGGTCCTTGGTGGAAGTATGAAGGTTCTGCATCCTACACAGCAAGCTTAATTCCCTCACTGACCAACTGATTGTGAACTAAGGACAAAGGAGGCATCACTCAACTACATCAGTAGCCCCTTTTCTAAAGGGAACAAACTGTCATCATTATAGGATTAAATATTCAAAATGTTTCTCCTGTTTACACCGGACTAGGAGTATTTTCTTCTTACCAAATACAGCCTCACCACTGCCAGGATCAGGTCCCAGATCTCTCACTGACCCTTCAGACTGAAATGGATTAGTATTCACTTCCCAGATATGAAAGGAGGCAAAAGAAATAACTGAAAATCTTCTCCGGTTTGTATTTTATTAGAACAGGGAGGCACGGAAGGCAACAACCAAAGCAGTTCTGCACCTGTGTGAGCTTCAAAAGTCAACACTTGTGTATTGGGCAGGCTACATAAAATAACTCTCTTGTCAAGAGAATGGACTGAGAATAAAAAGCTCAAGGACTCAACGTGTAAAAAGAATCATGTAAACGGAGAAAGAGGTTTTTAAGAATGCTCATTGAATTTTGAAACATTCACATAAACCCAAGGGAAGAGTTGCTGACTCTACTTATTCATTCACTCAAAAACGTTTACTGAGCACCTACCATGCCAGGCACTGCTCTAGGTACAAGGGTTTGGGGGTAACCAAGACAGACAAGAGTCTGCTTATATTTTTTCCTAAGAAGATAGCTCAAAAGAACAACATACTTCAAAATTACTTTCAGAGGATGATAAAGGCTGTGAAAAAAGATATAATGGAACAGAAGGAGGGGAGACATGAGATTTGAGCCTAGACACAAAAGATGCAAAGGAGCCAGCCACAGGATAACTGGGGGGAGGGGTTTATAAATAGAGGAAATGGCAAGTGCAAACACCGGGAGACAGGGACAAACTCAGACCATGCCAGGAACACAAAGAAGGGTAACGTGTCTGGAGTTTAGTGAACCAGGGGGAAAGTAGTGTGAAATAAGTTCACAGAGGCAGGCAGAGGCCAGATCAGAGCCAGATAAGGAGCTCAGATTTTATTCGAAGTGAAATGGAAATCAATTAGAGGCTTTTAATCACCAGATTAATAAGTGGAGACAAGTAGATCAAGCAGCATGACTCCTTCTTAAAGATATTGACCTTGTCTTGCTCACCTCTCTTTCCCTGGGGACCTGGTCAGGGCTTAACACATAGTGTGTGCTCATTAATGCTCATTGTACTGAATTGAGAAAAACAATTTATGTTCACCCTGTACTGATCCTTTAATATTTTGAGCCCCTTGAGGGGTATATTTGTTTCTTACTCGTTTTTGTCATTTCAGTGACTGAAAAAATATCTGGTATTGCACTTTTCAGAAATATTGGTGAATGAATGAATGATGCACATACTGAAATTCCAGTAAAAAGCAAAGTTGTTGGACAGACAGATTTCATTCTTGGGGAGAACTGTTACCTTCAGGATGTGCTCTAGCCAAGAGAACATTTTTGAGAGTGAAAGGGAGCTGTTGTTAATGATTATGTTGAGACAACAAGTATGAAGTGGGACTATCTTGGGCACCATGGTTTTCTTGAATATAGTTTTTACTCAATCTTTCCGTACCATCAACTCATTCCACTGCTCATTGATTCCATATTTGCCAAGAAAACTTCTGATGACTAACTTTTATTGGCATTGTTTTTAAACCAAGCTACCATCTAGATCCGTTCTCCAGTCAGAGATTAATGTGTGCATTAAGAACGTAGGTTGATCTCAATTCTTCCACTAAGAAACCAGTGTGCTAATTTTTTCCCAAACTATTGTTTGCTGATATATTGACCCAATCATAGAGTCAAGATTAGAAAATCATGGTATACTGTTCTTTACAAAGCTTTTATTTCACATTTCTTATCAACTTTTAGAATCAAACTGTCAGTCTGATTTTTTTGTATTTTCTCCTTTTTTTTTAAAGACTTTTATTTATTTATTTGACAGATAGAGATCACAAGTAGGCAGAGAGGCAGGCAGAAAGGAGGAAGCAGGCTCCCTGCTGAGCAGAGAGCCCGACGTGGGGCTCCATCCCAGAACCCTGGGATCACGACCTGAGCCGAAGGCAGAGGCCCCAACCCACTGAGCCACCCAGGTGCCCCATATTTTCTCCTTTTTTTAAATAAACCTCTGACCTATCATTTTCAGCAATATATTATTGCTTGTGGTTTGTTTATTTTCCCTTTGACAAAGCCAGAGATATAATATAGTGCTTTACTACATTTTGCTTTCAAACATGAGTGATTTTCCTACAGTTTTGTCAGTTGCAGGAATGAGAAAGCAGGTTTGTTTAAACAAGTTCTCTAATAGAGTAATCCTGGTAGGCTGGATCCCCATAATCATATTCATTTGTTTAAGTTTACTTTTCAGCTGATTTGCCAAAAAGCCTTGGCTTGTCAGAACAGAGCCCGGACAGAAGGGAAAACTGTAAAATGGAAAAATAAAGTGATAGAGTTGAAGTTTCCTATCTGAGTTTGCCGTTTCCTCTATATTATTCTGAAAATCGACATGGATCAAAGCACAGCCTGAAGAATGAAGAAAGCAAGGGCGTGTGCCTACCTGAAGCAACATCTCAGAGGTGTGTTCAATTGAATTCTAATGTTGTAAGTTCAGCTCCCCATGGCAATGTCCATGGCTCCCCAGAGGAGCTTGGAAAAAGCCATAGCTGTCCTCTACTTACACACAGCAGGAGAAGCTTGCTAGTTCGATGAGTCCTACAGAAATATAAACCCACCACCTCCTGAAAGTCACCCCTTTTCTGCCCTAAGCATGCCAAGAGTAATCCCGCATGAGGACAGCTGCAACCGCTGATCCTTTCACCTGAAACACCCTTCCCCTAAATCTTCACATGACTGTCTCCCTCTCTCCTCTCAGCAGAGATTTCATCTCCATAGAGCAGCTTTTCTCAATACGAATCCCATTCATTACCCTGGTTTTCTTCTCTCAGTAGCGTTATGCATCCAATCACTTGGATGTTCCTGCTTTCACTGTCTGCCCTACACATTCATATGCTTCGAACTAAGTTCTCTGAAGGCAAGAAACTCGTCTGCCTTGCTCACCGTCATAACCTCAATATCTGGAATACTGCCTGGCACAAAGTAGTGTGTAGTAAAATTTACGTAAATGATGAGTGAATAAATGAATGTTCTTCAGGGTACCACCCTGAAACCTTCTGCAATAGACATTCCAGATCCGTCCCTTCCAGAGCACCCACTCACTGCTCCCATCACTCTGACACTGATTCATCAACTGCCTTGGATAATGAGCTAGCTAGTTTCCTGTGTCCTTTTCCTGTCTCTAAACAACTAACATGTAGGCACCTCAGGCCACAGGCCGTGTCTGATCCTCTAATGTCTCGTTAGCCTGGGTGCTTAAACAACTACTTCCCTTTCTATATTGGGAGTTTTGCATAGACCCAAACCACTTCTGATTCATCTGTGTATGCCCTGCATTCAGCAACAGAGTCAATCACATAAGAAGTTTTAAAGTATTTGTTGAACCACAATCATATTTCCCTAACCAGTAGTTCATTCAGGATGGTGGATATTAATGCTTCCAAAAGAAATACTTTTACCTCATTCCAAAATAATCCATTATTTTCTTTTTTCCAACTTTACTGAGATACAAATGACATATAATATTGTATAAGTTTAAGGCATACAACATGTTGATTTGATTCACTTATATACTGCGAAATGCTTACACCAGTGTTAGCTAATGAAATTCAAGAAGAGGTATTATGCAATACAAAACAAAACAACAACAACAAAAAAAAACAGAGATCAGCTCCTGCCAACTTAACCCCAAAAAGGAATTCATTAGAAGGAAGTGGAGTACTCACCAAATCAAAGGAAAACCAGAACAACCAGGCTTTAGAAATGACAGGAACTGGGGCGCCTGGGTGGCTCAGTGGGTTAAAGCCTTCAGCTCAGGTCATGGTGACAGGGTCCCGGGATTGAGCCCCGCATCGGCCTCTCTGCTCTGCAGGGAGCCTGCTACCTCCTCTCTCTCTCTGCCTGCCTGTCTGCCTACTTGTGATCTCTGTCTGTCAAATAAATAAATAAAATCTTTAAAAAAAAAAAAAAAAAGAAAGAAAGAAAGAAAGAAATGACAGGAACTAGGAAATTTCCAGAAACCTGGGAAGTAGGACCTACAGAATAGATAGTCAGGGAGACATTGATGTGATTATTTGGTCCTAACCATTTTTCATCCTCTATTTAAGATATGAATCCTAAGGTTAGAGATACTGCCTTTCTTACTTTACATTATGTGTTCTTCCTTCTCCTTAGTAAGGCAAGATATCTTAACTGAGAATCCAACTATTACTATAGGTGATGGGGAAGAAATAATTCTTCAAAGCTAATAGACGTGTATTATTTTGAAGAAAGGGAAATACATCCTGGGAAGGAATATACACCAAGAATCCAACAAACAACTAGGCATTCATTTAATGGCAGATGAGAGGAACGATATCCTTTTACGTGCTCCATGATGGCTATTGAGATTTTGTCTTCCATTCAACAAATGGAATCTACTCCAAAAGAGTATCTACTCTGTATCAGGCATTGTGCTAATGTCAAGGATCTAAAAATATGGACACAGTTCTTGCCCTCCTGGAGCTCACAGTCCAGTGGAAGAGATTCCTGATTCAACAGACATTACAATGTAGTATGATGGAAATGTTCAAGATGAAGAATGAGATCCCCAAGTAGAGTGCTCACAACTCAGTCTGGTGACCTCAGGAAAGCTTCCCAGAGGAGCTAAGATTTGAGCTGTTCTTTGTAGTTTTTGAGCAAGTGAGGATGCATTCCAGATAGAGGAAATACAGGAAAAGTAAAAATTGTAAGAATCATGAAACAAAGTAAAGCATGGAGAGAAGAAAGAGAATATGAAGTAGATTGAGGGAACTACTATTTCAAAAATAAAAGAATCAGGGAGAGCCTCATTAAGAAAGTGACACCTGACAAAGGTGGGAAAGTGAGATCTATGGACATTTTGTGGGAAGAATGTTCCAGGTAGAGGCAAGAGCAAAAATCCCAAGGTGGGAGCACACCCGAACTTTTCTACTTGGCTCCCTCTTTCCAACTCAACTTGTATAAAACTGGGCTCATTGCCTTCCTCCTCTACCCCAACTGTCAAAATATTCCTCATCCCAGTTTCCCTGGTTTGATAAATGATGTCACAGCTAATCTATTCAGAAATGTAGGAGACATTCTTGACTTCTTTCTCTCTTTCCTTGTATAGTCATCAGGCTTAATCTACCTTCTAAATATGTCTCAAATTTGTTAATTTCCCCTTCATCTCACTCTTGTCCAGGCCACCATTATTATTCATTTGGATTATTACAGTGGACATTGGAACCATTCTCCCTGCCCTGCCTATTTCCAGTCTACACAGCAGCCAGAATGCATTTTGAAAATGCAGACTAAATCATGTCACTTACCTGTTAAAACAAAACAAATGAGAAATTGTAGTGATTTTTTATTGCCTATGGAATTAAATCTGAATATATGACATGGTTTTCCAGGCATTTGGTCCCTGTCTACCTTTTCAGACTCATTTCATGCCACTCCCTTCCTTGTTCACAATGATCTACATTAAACTCTTTTCCAGTCCTTCATATACAGCATATTCTCTCTCACCTTGAACACCTCATAATGTGTTCTTTGTGGCTATAAACCTTTGCTTCATCTAAATAAGTGCCATCACCTTCATAGAGATAAGACTCAGCTTAAATAATACTTCCCCCAGTTAACTCCTTTCCTGTGTCTCTGTTCACTCTGTTGCACACTGTATTTCCCCCATCATAATACTCATTATATGATGTTGTACACTACTGTATTTATTTTAACCATGTGATAAAATTCTCCCTTTGCTGTGCTATAGGGTCTTCCTCTGGGGAACAGAAACTCAGGAAACTATTCTTTAATTGGATTGTACTTTGTGATATGTGTTATCACATATTTGCCCTTAATTTCTCTGCAACTCATAGCAAGAGTCCTAATTGTGTCCACTGGTAACCATGAAGGGAGAAGTTTCTTCTTACCTACTCCTAATACCACTTTATTACCTGATACCTTGAGGAAGGTTCAAAGAGTTCTTTCCTGTAGTGTTCAGGCAGTTCTGCAAAGAAAGAGTTGAGTCAGGGCAGTGGGATAGAGGACTGTGCTTTGTCATTCCAGTTTCAATCCTTCATTCACTTGTATACAGGGAGAAAGTTCTCATTTCCTAGGACTCCAGGAAATGCCCTACCTGGATGATTCCTTGTTCCCCAATTCTTCCCCTCTCTCTTCTAACTCTGAAGTATTCTTCCTTTAATGTCTTTTGCATCTAGAGTCTACAAGCTCTCCACATTTCCCCAGGCTGCTTCACCCCTCTTTATAAAAGTAATCAACTTTTAGTCCTCCATTCCCTCCCTGTCCTACATATTTTGCAACCCCATTTATATCAATGGTCTTTCTTGTCTGCCCAGTTTCTTCTGGTCCCTCAATGAAGAGGAAGGATTCTGGTGTTATGAATGGAAAGAAAACAATAAAGATATCCTCTGTGCTGTAGCTATTTCTCCTTGGAAAATCTAAAGTCAAATACTATCATAAAGATTTCTTTTGAAAATTCTTCAATCTGAGAACTTAAACTTGAGGTTGAATACTATATTAAAATGTCAAGGATAATCAACAAAATAATAGAGATAGATTAATAAATTTCAAGCCCAGAGAAAAAGGTGGAATGCACAGAACATATATAGCTTGATCTTTTTGTTAAAAAAGAAGAAGAAAAGAAAAGAAAAATAGGAAAAGTGCAACAAGTGTCTATGGGCAAGATAGTTTAAAAAATTCCAAATATATAAATCATAATAAATACTAATGGACTAATTTGCCAGTTAAAGAACAAACGTTGCCAGATCATACATACACATCCATGTCTGTTTATGTTTGTGTATTTTGCAAGAGATACCCTTAATGCATGGCAAGTTTGAAAGTAAAAAAAGAGAAAAGTGTATATCAAACAAATGTAGGACTACATGAACATCAGACAAAACAGACTTTAAGACAAAAAAATTTAAATCATAAGAATATTGATGCATAATGATAAAAATTCAGTTCACAAGAAAGATAGGAATTTTCTAAATGAATGAGCCAAATAAAATAGCCTAAAATATATAAAGTGAAATTGAAAAGAATTTAAAGATTTTATTTATTTATTTGACAGAGAGACAGAGAGATAACAAGTAGGCAGAGAGGCAGGCAGAGAGAGAGGGGGAAGCAGGCTCCCTGCTGAGCAGACAGCTGGATGCAGGCTTGGTCCCAGGACCCTGAGATCACGACCTGGGCCAAAGGCAGAGGCTTAACCCACTGAGCCACCCAGGCACCCTGAAAAGAATTTAGAAATAAATTTAAAAATTCATCATCATAATCAGAAATTTAAAAACATCTCTCAATTATTAATTACTCAGAGCCAAAACCTCAAAAATATATAAAATATTTGAACAAAATTAATATGTTTGATCCAAATGACATCTTAAACTTGTTACTTAAGAACCAGACAATAATCATTATTCTCAAGCAAACGTGAACATTTGCAATGATTGACTGAATACTAGACCAGACATCACTGAATTTCAAAACATCAATATCATATAAAGTATGTTTCTGAAAACACTACAGTTAAGTTAGAAATTAATAACAGAATATACCCATATCTTGGAGCTTTTAAAAACACACTGTAAATAATTTCATGGGTTCAAGAAGAAATCATAATAGAAATTAAAAAATTTTAGAACCAAAAAATAATGGAAACACTACATAGTAAAACTTGTGAGATGCAGTAAAAGTGGTAGTTATGTTCACATACTATAAAAGACTGCCTGTGATTTAGGTATCCAGTTAAGCAGTTATTTTTAAAAAAAACAATAAAACCAACCCACAGAAAGAGCAGGAAAGGAGATAACAGCAGAAATTCATGAAATAAAAATCTTTATAACTGAGAAAATCAATAAAATCATAAGTTTGTTCTTTGAAGAGACTGACTAATAAAACACACAAGCCTCAGGCAAAACCAATCAAGAAAAAAGAGAGAAAGTATAAATAAAGAGTATATTAGGAAGGAATAAATGGGACAAGTGTACAGATGCAGAAGACATTTTAAAAGAAAAAGGAATTCTATAAACAATTTTATACAAATAAACTTGAGAACTTATACAAAATGGACAAATTCCTAGAAAAATATACTGTACCCCAATTGACTTAAGAAAACTGAATTGTTCTATAACTATTAAAGAAATTGAAGAAATAGTTTGAAATCCTCCCATGAGAAAAACACTGAGCCTAGATAATTCAGAAAGAAATATGACCAATCTCCTAGGAACTGAACATTTCAATCTTAACAAATTCTCTCAGAAAATAGAAAAAGGAAGAATAATCCCCAACTCATTCTGCTGGATCAGTATAACACTGATACTAAAACTAGACAAGGAGAAAACAAAGGAAATAACAATATAAATTATGAAAATAAATGCAAAACTTCTAAATAAGACAATAGAAAATTTAATCCAGGGACACAAAAATGGTATAACATTAGAAAATCAAAACCTACTGATCTGATTTTTAAAAGTCTACAAAACGACCCAGAGAAAACGTTGTTCATACTACAGAAACATTAGAAGTAATTTGTTGAAAATCAAAACAAGAATGCCCATTGCACTCGCTCCTATTCAACATTGTGTTTGGGGTCTTAATTAGCATGAAAAAGGAAAAAGTGAATTAAATATATAAAGATTTACAAGGAAGATGCAAAATCAGCGTTCTTCACAAATGATATTATTTTCTACATAGAAAAAAACTATTAAATACACTAGGAAGAATGTGAGAGTTTAGCAAGGTAGCCAGTCACTATTAGATTAACATATGAAAATCAGTGACATTTTTATATAACAGCAACAGTTACAAAACACAGATTATTAAAAACGCCATTTCCAAAAGCAACAAAAACTCTTGAAGACATTAAAGATCCTGTGAACACATCTAGAGAAAGTTTAATAAGGTTCATATTTTTCTTAAAATCATTAAAGATCTCCAAAACTGAGAAATATTCTGTACCATGTTCATGGATAGTAAAACTCAATACCAAAAAGATGCCAAATGTTCTAAATTTCCCTTTAGAACTGAATAAAATTCTGATTTAAATATTGAAAAAACTGATTCTAAAGTGTACAAGGAAGAACAAAGGGCCAAGAAAAGTCAAAACACTCCCAAAGAAGAAAAAGAAGTTAGAAATAGTTACCCTACCAGATGTAAATTCTTATTCTAGAGTTATAATAATTAAGACTGCAATATTGAAGCTAATACAGATAAACTGACCAGTGGAAAGAATAGAAAGCCCAGAAACAGATCTGTGCATACATGCCATTATCATTATGAAGACAATCACATGCATACCCATTCTGAATGCAGAACATGGGATTTTCCCCATCCTATTCTACAGGGAAGAAACTGAAGATCCAGAAGGTAATTAGCATGCCCTATATCTCAAAGCTAGTCAATTACAGTGCCTGAATTTGAAGACAGGTCTGCCTGAGTCCAAAAACCATACCATCCCAGAGCAGAGACCTTGTGTTATTCACCTTTGTACCCTTAGCACATAGTAGGTCTTCACTGCTATATACTTTTTGATCGGTCTATTTGCACCCACTTCATTTTGATTTGGCACTTAATTCACACAGGATACACTGACCTTTACAACTTTACTCATGTAATAGTGACGTTTACTTTAGAGAGAAGGAAAAAACATTTCCTTCCATATAAAACTGATCAAAAGAAAGAAAGAAACATAAGGCAATGGAAACTATCCTTTAATAAATAACTAATATACATTAGACATTGTTCTAGATGCCTATAAAACTATCTTATCTGTGCTATATTCTAAAGCATTGGAGAAGTGGATTTGAATCTTGACTGTCCCTTATTAGTGGTATGAACATTAGAAACTCAATCTCTCTGAACCTTTAAATTCTTAACTGTAAATAGATAGCAGCCAGCTACTACATCTAGGAGATATTGATAGATCCAAATGAGCTTATATATAAAAGCTTTGCAATGCAATATCCAAATCAGTCATCAAAGACTGATGACGTTTTATTGTTGCTATCTTAAACATAGTAATTCTATTTCACTATTTTATATGGCATAAAACATAAACTTTTAACTTAAAAACATAACACTTCTTCCTCCCACTGTTTTAAGCTTATCCCCATTTGTTGGGAGTCCTGAATGACCCACAGGGGAAACTGCTACTCAGCTAGCTGTGCTATCTTTTAAGACTTAGGCCATCATTTCTCTGAGCTGACAACCGGGAAGGAACTTGGGACCAAATAGCTCAATGAATATTTTCAAATTGTTTCCTTTTAGAGAGTTCTAGATGAAATAACATTTTTCTAGGAAGTAGAAATGACGGATGATTACCAGGGTTAAAACATTTAGATTCTTGCTTTCCCTAAATGCAATTTGCTTCTTGCTTTTCCCAAATGCAATGGAAATTGAGTTGAATTAGTCTTTAAACAAACTGGGAAAAATAGTCTTGATTTTAATATTAAATTGTATTAAAGAGTAAGCCGTAAGTAGGATTCCAATTTTTACATTTATTAAGTGAACCAGAGTGGTAATTTTTAGTTCGTGAGAAATCACGGAATTATGATAGAAAAAATTGTCTGGGAAATTGGATTAAACTTGAGCTATATACAAGATCAGAATAATTCTGAACTCTGAAACTCTCTGGATCATCAAATGCGTTTAACAATTAAAATTTCAACATATGCTCAAATTCATTACTAAAACTCAAGAAATGTTAATGACTAAAATACCAATATGGAGATATTTGTACTAACACTCACATCCCTGGTTAAGATATAAAGGCAAAGTAGGTGGATAAATTCATTAAAACATACAATTTGAAACATGATAAATGAAAGTCAAGATACCTAATCCTTTCTAAATAAAAAGAAAAAAAAATTCATCTCACTCTAGCTATTTTCAGAGCATGGGGATCTTGCTAGAAGGAAGGAAAAGTATGTTTAACCCTATTTTTATTACATGGCTACAGAGCTATTCCATTATTCAGTATAATGAAATTGGGCCTTCTGTCAATAGACGGTGTTAAAAACAAAATTCAACTGAGTAAATTTAAAGATCCAACTAGCTTTATTCAACAGTGCATGAATTGGGCAGCATCCCATCTAGCATATAGAAAGGATCTCTGAAGAGTTGTATGAAATGGGAGATTTTTAGAGTCAGAAGGAGCAGGGACAAGAAGATAAAGCAAAGAGTGAATTATCTCATCTTTCTTTGGGGAACATGGCATCTACCAGGAGGGTGACCTCACTAGTGTTGACCAGGAAGGTCTAGACCAGCCTGTTTAAGGCTACATTCCTGGGGGAGGCTGAAACTGCAGTTAGGTTGGGTATGAAGTTCCAGGTTGGTGATGTGGGCTTAGCACGGGTGACGCTATTTTGAGACTATTGTCTCCTTCTTACCAGTCAAAATTCCTGGATGTTAAAATAAAAGATTTCATTCCCCACACACCCTAACACACACCCTAACACACACAGTCTAATGAAGCTAGTGGTTCAAAAATCCAAAATCATAAGGTAAAAACCCCTCCTCCTCTGCTAAGGGTATCTCTAAACTCTGGGAGATAGCACCAAACAGTAACATACGAGTAAAAATACTTAATGAAAAAGAATTTTCTGAGTTGATGCTGAGTTTTGTCAGGAGAATTTGTTTATACTGGGGGTTGGAGGAGAAGGAAAATAAAACTTTCAGTTATGGGCACATAAAGCAATCAGTTCATTTGTTAATATGCTTTTTAGGTTCGTTATCAAAACTTGAATTGAACTTTTATGGTACATTAGCTGAGCTATATCTAACATTCTTTTGAAAGGAGAAGATTCATGTCAAAAATTAGCTATCTGTGACCTATTTCTAATAAATAAATGGATAGGTGCATATGAGCTGCCTCTGCAATTCCCACTGACTTGAAAACTGCTTACTTTGGACCATTTTGGGATAATTCTAGAAAGTTATAATGATTTTCTGGGGCCATAAATGATGAAACTCTGAGAAAGCGATTACATTACCATAGTTTTACTCTGGAGTTCACTGTAATGAAACTGAACCCTTTGTCAACAGTTAAAAATATTTCAGGTTTGCTCAAGCAATCAGTATAGTGCTAATGTCTTTGAGTTGACTTTATAATTGAGACAATATGAGCCCTGTTGAATGCAGTTGTTATGATAGAAAGTTAATCTAAAGAAGGTAGGGACATGATATAATGCACGAGTTTCTCAACCAGCTTCAACTTGGTCTGTCAGTTTTAACAGTGAATGTATCAGACTACTGAATATTTTATTGTTGTATAACCACCAAAGATACTGTGCAGACAGGGAAGATATTTTAATCCCCCCCCCCACCCCCACCCCCGAGAATACAGGACCCATCAATGTCAGGAGTGGCACAGTGCAGTTGTAAAGTGAAATTTTCTTTTGCATTTCAACAGCAGAAAACATCTCTGGCTGCCAACAGTATCTGCATTTAAATTCTTCAGAATCACAATTGCTTGTTCTTGCAAAGGACAAACATTAGGGCCTAAACGGCCTTTGAAAGTCATCTCATTTGGATTTGAGTGAGGGCTAAATTATATATCTTTTCCAACTAGGAAGAAAGAAAGTGGATTAAAGAAGAGAACTGTTTGAAATGCACAACGTCTTTCCAGGAACTGAAGGAATTGCATTCAGAGGGAGTTGAATTCCAGACTAGTAAACACATTGGTCGGTAATCCTCTCTTTGTTTACTGAAAATGAATCACTCCTCGATTTCTGAAAGGAAACAAAGAAATGTGCTTTGTGTTTGCTAAGGCTATAAATCCTCAAGTGGAGGCCACTCCGGGCTCACGGCTGGTGTGGCTGAGTCCTGCTCTTACGGATGCCGTGGCCCAGTTTCAAGAAGAAAGTCAGCAGAATTGTTGAGCAAACTGATGGTTATGCTCCAAGAGAATCAGCCTTCAGCCCGTGCCTACTGTCAGGCCACTGATTTATTCCTCTGTGTCAAATGGCAAATGTGTTCAAGCTGGCAAAGGTCGGTCTCCATGACAACAGGTCCAACTCTTCCCTCTGGAGAGAAAGCTGGAAACCATTTTGGACACTTCTTATTGGCTTAAGAATGTCAGCCGCACTTGGAAACCTGCCCAGGCTGTATTTTGCCATGACTGGCAGAGATAGAGACGGATCCCGCACGGACCACTCGCCACCACAGTCATGAAGATTAACTCCGCTCACGGGAAATACCAACTTTTGAAAAAGTTAACGACTCTATACTCCTGGTTCCTTAGGCAGAGCCCCCGTTGGGAGATATTCTGTTAAAGATAAACCGAACAATATGAAACATTTTAGTTTTAGTTGAGCAAAAGGCCATTTTAATTGAGCAGCGCCAAACAAGAAGTGTTGAGGACCCATCAGTGAACCCGAGCCTTGGGAGAACAGGATCTGGGAGCAAGACTTCTATCAAGTGCAGAAGTGAAGGCAAGTTGATTGCCTATAGCTTAAAGCCTAGCTGGTCGTTTGTGATTGGCTGTTCTTACACTCCTGATTTCCTAACCTTGAGGCATTTACAAGCTTGGTTTTTAGGTTACTTAGGTAGGCCACCACAGCATTAGAGCCACCTCTGATGTGGGAAACAGAGGCAGAAGAAAAGTTACCAAATTTCCTTACTACCTAGAGCCCACTGACAAGTCCTTGAAAGAGGCAGAGTGACATTCCTCTAGGGGCACAACGGCCTTCACCTTAATACTTTGCGAAAGGCAAAAGGCAATCCTAGACTGACCGCCCCCGCCACCTCCAACCAGGATCCTGTAACTCTACTTTAACATATAAAAATTCCTTTGGAAACTTCCTGTATCTCTAAACCCTCCAAGATACGTGCTGGCAATCATTCCCAAGCACATGGCCCACCAATATACATCTGAAGGGTCTCATGACTAAGGTTTTATTAGATGGTAATAAATGACATTTTCCCAACAACCGCTAGCCCCCTCGAGGCCCTGGAAACCTTGCTTCCAAAATTCCTTAGAGACTTACGCTATCCCCACCCTCTCCCAACTTGCAAGTATATAATGGACCACTTCTCACAACCCTGGGGCAGCAGCTCTTCCGGCCCATGGGTCCTGTCCCTGTGCTTTAATAAACCACCATTGTGTACCAACGACTCTCAAGAATTCCTTCTTGGTTGTTGGCTCTGGACTCCATCCCCTGAACCTCACTTATATTCTAAAACTTCATCACCTCAGCCTGATGGCCTCCTTCTTTAATTAATTTAACAGTCCTTAAAATAATGGATTTCAAGAAAATGACACACCAGTGAAAAACAATACAGCTGGCATCAAAAGCTGGGAAGAGCTTCTCTCTAAACATATTTAAAAATCAAGAGGTGGGAGGGGAAAAAATCACATCTTAGGTGTTGGGTGGATTTTTAAGAGATCTCTTTATAGCCATCAAGTCATTAGTCATAAGGTCATGAGAAAGCAAGAAGAGCCTCTTTTGCCAAAATAGTAGCAGTATTAGAATTTTTTTTTTTAACACAAAGAAAATGATCTAAAAGCACTTCCCAGGTCATCTAACATTTCAAGTATTCTTACATAAACCTGTGTTTCCGAGTAAATTACACAAACCAGAGACTTCTAGCATCTGGGAAGCTTTTTAAAAATGCAAATTCCTAAGCCTCACATGAGACTCACAAAACCAGAATCTCCAGGGGAACAGCCCTTGAATCTTTACTTTTCCTAATAACCCACAAGTCATTCCAATGATTGGAAATCATTGGCCATCAGTGGCATATAAGTTCCTTAAGGAAGGACGCAATAAAACTGTAAACCAAATGAAACATTTAAGATGGAAACTGTGTTTGCATCCTTAATTACATCTTGAATAACCAATCTTGAAATGTGTATTTAATTATCAAAATTTAAATTTTGCCCTTAAAAAGAAAACTTTTCCATACTTTGCTCTACTTAAGAAAGAATGTATAGGTTTCTAAAGTTATCATGTTATATGTTTAATAATACAATTTAAAGATTTATACATGTGAGTGGTTTCAGCACAACTCAAAAATTCTAGTAATTAGTGCTTTTTATTTATTTTTTTTAAGATTTTATTTATTTATTTGACAGAGAGAGATCACAAGTAGGCAGAAAGGCAGGCAGAGAGAGAGAGAGAGAGGGAAGCAGGCTCCCTGCTGAGCAGAGAGCCCGATGCAGGACTCGATCCCAGGACCCTGAGATCATGACCTGAGCCGAAGGCAGCGGCTTAACCCACTGAGCCACCCATGCGCCCCTAATTAGTGCTTTTGAACCCCATTTAGCCTAAGAGAACTAAGTTAAACCCATGTCTTCTTGAGCTCCATTAATTAATTTGTCACCATGCATTTAATAAGTTCACAACTTATTCAGTGCGGTAAAAAAATAAATAAATAAATGAACAGTGGCAAGCAAACTTACTGATGTCAGTGTGTATTGCTTTATTTGCTGTTTGCTCTCCTTATATTTTACTAAATCTAGGTCATGCCACCATTCACATAGGAATCTCAGGCATGCATTGCTTAATATCTTGCGATGATAAAGCACAATGAGCAAACAGCTCCTTTAAGTGGAATATTAATGACCAGTACAGCCTGTAGCAAAGACCCCTAATTGTCCTGCCTATCAGGCCTGGCCTCCAGCTGGCCCCTCTCATTACATGGGAGAGTATTAAACTTGTTTTATTTAAACCACTGTTATTTTGTCTGTAAGTCAAACCACCACATAATATATAACCATTGCTCGGCTTTCTATTTTAAATATGCTCCATGTTAAGGAGCAAAATTTTTCCTCCGCCCTTCAAGATTCTTTCTGATGGTCTAGGAAATAAATTGACAGGAGACTGATTAACAGAAGAAAATCACATGCAGTCATGTACCTACTAGGGGCTCCATAAGAATATGAGGCCCACAGGCTGTCAGGCAGTTGAGGTTTATATATCTGCTATCCAGAGACAAAGAGAAGCGGGTAGGGGTTTGGAACTTCAAAGGGAAGGAAAACAATTCACAGGAAGATGAAAAAGAGTAAATGTTTGGTAAACAAATGTTTGCTGGGCCATATAGAATTAAGGGGACATAGAGAGAAAATTTTAACAAGCAAATTTTGCTAAATTTCTCCCTGTCTATGAAGCCTACTTTATATTATTCTATCTATGGTGATTGCTCCCTTAACACAGAAGGTCCTCCAACTAAATACTTTAAGGCAGTTAGGGGGAAGGTCAAAGTTTCTTCCTGAGCCATCTGTTTATTATAAACAATCAACCTAAAATCATCCAAGTAATAATACATAATCCAAATAATCCAAATCCAACAATGCCAAAGAGACACATTTTGGGATGGCAGATTTTGCTCCCCTACAGCTAAATCCAAGACTGTCATTTCCACAATGCGAGCATTTGGAATGATCTAAATTCTGTGCATTTGCACGTGCGTGCGCACACACGCGCGCACACACACACACACACACACACAGAATATCCAATGACAAAGAATCTCTCCTTGACCAAACCTTAGTCAGGTTCCCCTGAACTCTTCTCAACAAGGCCCTGACTTCTGGACTTCTCTGATCGTCACTATCTAATTTTAGCATGAATACTTAATGCTAAGTCAGTTCAGCCAGAATCTCCCACTTGGATACCTCATCATCTTCAATATCTGATGAGTTCCTCATCCCTCACCATCTTCCTTGAGATGTTTGATCATCTTGGCCCTTCAGCAAAAAACCTATTAGGTCAGTTTAGCTAGACACTTTCCTTACCCCTTACATTTCCTCTTAGTAATTTTCCATCTGCTGACCCTGCTCTGCTCTTAAATTATAAATTTTCACTTTTCCTTGTATTCAGAGTTGAGCATGATCTCTTTCTCCCACCGTAAAACCCCATTGCAATTGTTCTCCACCTACCACAATAGTCCTGAATAAAATTGTCTTACCATTCTTGGAAATTTGTTAAGAAAATCACTCTTTTCTTTGACACCAGTCAATTAGTCAGTGGAATCTATGCTGATGCAATATTCATGTTAACTGAAATACCTGTAGAAGAGATGAAGCCAAATGGCCAGCTCATAATACATGGATGAATCTTAGACTCAGGGTTTAGATACTGAAAGTGTTGCAGTCCTTCCCTGGATTTATTGTATCTGTGATAATCTGTTCTGAGTAACATACTAGGGAAGAGGAAAGGGAATAATTGGACAATTAGAAATCAATAACTTTTTATGTGAATGATGAATACATTTATGAATGTTTAACCTAAACTCTCATTTAAAGGAGTCATAATCTCTTTGCTACAATTGTCCCATTTTGAGCCAATATTTCACTGGACTATTTGACCTTGATGGAAATTGCCAAAGTATCATGGAGAGCTTTGGCACAATCAGCAACAGGGTGTTTTCTGTAGCAAAGGGAAGAAGTAGACCGTATTCTGACCTGAGTAATGTTTGCTTTAAAAAAAAAAAAAATTTGAAAAAAAAAGATTTTATTTCTTTATTTGAGAGAGAGAGAGAGAGTGCATGTGAGTGGAGGAAGGGGCAGAAGGAAAGAATCTCAAGCAGACTCCCACTGAGTGCAGAGCTTGACTGAGGGCTCAATCTCATGACTCAGAGATCATGAACCTAAGATCAAGATACTGAGATTGTGACTTGAGCCAAAACCAAGAGTCAGGTGCTCAACTGACTGAGCCACCCAGACACCCCTGATCTGAGGAAAGTTTAGATGGCAGGTATGAATCTATGTTACAGAATTACATGTAAGAACTTGGCTTCTACTGGAAAACTTATTTTAATCTCAAAAGCATCCAATAACACAAACGAACATTCAGCATAAATTCTCACATGTAAGGTTATCTTGGGAAGGAGGAATGATCCTCCTTTCTTATGCCCGCTTTTTTCCCCCTTTTATCTTGTACTCCATCTTCAAAGGCGAGTCTCTCAAATTTTGATTTACTGTATGATTTGCTTTTTGGTCACTTTTTTGTCTGTCTTTTGTCACTAATTTCTTTCATTTGGTTTCCAAGGCAATACACGCTTTTGTAATGAATGCTTTTAAAACACCTCTTCTATTTTCCATTACAGTTATCCAGAGAACAATACTCCATTATTTGTCTAGCAAATATATTTTACTATGGATCAATTCTGGTTTGTTTGTTTGTTTTTTCATTTTGAGTTTCTTTATATAATCAGACTTACAAAACGCCCAATTTCATAAAATGTGAAAGGTAAAATACTGAGCATTGGAAAAGCTCACTTTGATGCTCTATACATCAGTATACCTCTCCTCCTTTTCTCCACATTCACTGGCAAGATTCACTAGAGGAAATCCAGCAGTTGGTCAATGAGCCAGTGAATGTAACACTCCCTTAAAAGCATGTTCAGATTACTTAGATAACGTAGAATTTCGTCCTTTAAAAGCACCATTTTCTGCTTAAAGGATCATCCTCCACAAGGCATAAGAAAATGTCTCTCCTCTTTACGTGGAGCCCCAGGCATTAGTCTAGTGTCAGATACCAAACATGTATACTTGAAAGCAGAAAATATTTGCTAAATCTTGCCTGCCATAAACAAATTACATGAACAAAAACTGGTGGAGGTTTCCTGTCTCAAAGAAGTAAAGTCTTAAAGATGTAAAATCACTCTACTAGTAATTTCTACATTTCAGTCCTTAAAGATGGGCTTCCTTGTGTTTAACTCCAATCATTTCTGCTTTATTTCAATTCCAGTTTCTCCTACACTTCTCTGACTTTACCTATACACCTGGCAGTCTTTTCTTTCTGCTTATTATATCATTTTGAACAATCTCATGACATTAGAAACATTTATGCTTGTCAGACTGAGAACGGCTACCCAATCCATGATTTAATATATTGTTTATCATTGGCTACCTCTCCAATTAGACTTTCTCTTCAAAGTACAGTCTCAGGAACCCACTTTTTAATTCTGGGAAAAAAAAAAAAGCTGTTTTCCTTTATAGGCTTATTTCATCTTTGTTTTCTGATTACAGAAGCACATCTTGAAAATCTAAAATATAAGGCCATCATAATATATAAGAAAATTCTGTATTACAGAAGAATTGAATACAAATTCTTTTATTTGCCACAGTCATTTACATATGCAACAATTATAGTTTTCCCCTAAATCTATGACTAAACAAGTATATTCAATATAAAACAGGCTTCATGCATGTCTCTATTCTGTGAAATATCTTTAATGGTGTTCCATTGTCTAGTCAAAAAATATCAATCCTGTAGGTTAACCTCCAAAGTTTTCCATTATATGGCCCTGATCTTTCTTTCTAACCAAATCCAAGTACCTTACATTACAGCAAGAATGAATTATTCCTTATTCCTCAAATGTATCTTTTACTTTCCCATCTTCATGATCATGCTCATTCTCTTCCCTTTGCCTGGTACAACCCCCACCCATCTAACCACTTGACCATCTATCTCACCTCCACCTGTCATTACTTTTGCTTGCTTTCACCTAATTTTAATTCTCAATTCTTCCACATGGGCTTTCTTGATTCTACCTCCTGGCTCAAGAATCTGCCCATCCCCCGAATTAGTGTAATATATAATTTGTTTCTCTTTATAGTTCTGACATTTTCACCTTTACTGGCATTTCCTGCCTTACCATTTTCCTATATAAGGGTAAATATCAAGAGGGGGAAAAACTTGACTATTTTTATTCTTTGTTATAGTCTCAGCTAGACCAAAACAGTGTTTTAAATATTATAGGTCCTCAGTAAGTATTTAGTGAGTGTTTTAGTTTCCTGTAGCTGCCATATCAAATCACCACAATCTCAATGGCTTAAAACAATGTAAACTTGTTCTCTTACGGTTCTGGAGACCAGAAGTCCAAAATCAGTTTTAATAAAGTAAAAAGACTAAAGTCAAGGTGTTAGCAGGGCCATGCTCTCTGTAGAGGCTCTGGAATAAAATCCATTTCCTTGCCTTTTGCCATTTCCAGAGCTGTACTCTCTACATCTCTTGGCTCATAGCCCCTTCCTCCACCTTTATGGCCGGAAGGTAGCATCTTCAAATCTCTATTTGCTTCTGTTACATGACCTTCTCCTCTGGATAGACTCTCCCTCTATCTTCCTCTTTATGAGGCTATGTGATGACATTTCAAGCCCACCTGGATAATCCAGGATAATCCCTTCATTTCAAAATCCTTAACTTAATCACATTTTTTGCCATATTAGGTAATACTCATCATTGTGCCATTATTCATAGATTCTAGTGATTAGGACATGAATGTCTTTGGTGGGCATTATTCAGCCAGCCACTGCAAGTTTAAGTTAGCAACCTTCACTGGTGCTGTTCATTATTTTTTTGCCACTGATTTGGGATGGTGCTAGTGAGCCCTCTGACCAAAGCAAGGCTATTTGACTTTAAAAAAAAAAAAAAAAAAAAAATTATTATGTGCTTTTCTGCTAAAAAGACTAGTAGGATACTGAATAATTTATAAAATCCTTTCCCATTTAATCACCAAGACAACTCAATGACTCCAGTATTGTCATTATCTAAGTTTAAGCCATACAAAGGTCCTGTACAAAGCTGTAGGACTGCTCTGCAAACAAGCCAGGTCACATTGACTTCTTTCTCTTGACACTCTAGAACCACACCCTTGACTCCTTTTTGGGCATTTTTCCTAATTCCATAGTACCCCTTCTGTTAAAACTTTGTAAGCCACACACACTAAATAGGCCTTTTTTTTTTTTTTCTAAATAGGGTTTTAAAATGTCACCTTTCAATGCAACCTTCAAAATATTCATACATGCTGAGACTCTATCTAACAAATTTTCCATCTGAAAACATCAATGTCCTCATAGATATAAATTCAATACTAACAGTCTCTGCTCCTACCCATTGTATTCTTTTCAGTAAGAGCTGTGTATTCCAATCTGGTGGGAAAATGGCCATGTAGGAACAGAAAACATTTCCCTTCTTCCCTTCTAGTTTCTTTGGCTGGTCTAATACTTAAATTGGCACAACACAAACAGGAGAAAACAATTAATTTGGTATGTACGTACTCCAAAATGTGACCAAAGCAGGCAGCTCTTATGCTTTCAGACAACAAAACAATAAATTTTTGAAGAATTGACAAAGAAGTTTGGGCTTGGGGTGGTAAATTAGTGAAGAAGTAACAAGTTTAGTTTACACAGCCTTCTCAGCCTATCACGCTGAAAAAATTTCCTTTACCCTTCTAGATTCTTTTGGTTAGTCTAATAATCAAATTCATGTGAGACAGATTAACAAGAAAAAAAGAAATTTAATTATGTACACACAGCGTTCCTATAAGAATATGAGACCCACAGGCAGTCAGATAAATGAGACTTTTGTGTTACCCTGAGCTAAAAAGAAGAGGGTAGAGGTTTAGAACTTCAAAAAAGAGAAAGATAATTCACAAGGAGATAAGAAGAGCAAATTCTTGGTAAACAAATATTTCCCATGTCATGTGGAGAAGTCTTTCCTATGTACAACAAAATTATCTTTGTGATAGTTCTCTTCCTGGTGATCCCCTGAAGCACTAAATTCCCTATTCCTGTTGATCAGAATGCTTTCTAAATCCTGGTACAGGGAGGGTATTGTAGGGGCTGAGAACAAGCTACTGCAAGATGAGTCACTTTGGCCTGAACATTATTTCGAGTTTAAAGCAATCAAAACCCAACAGATTCAAGAAAATTTCTTTATCTCCCCCTTGACTCCCTTCTTGTCCCAGGAAGAGAGCTACTAACAGAGATTCCCCTTTACCTAAGAAACTTATCTTTGCAATAGGGCAACTTTGGTTTTCCAAACATCTCCTTTTACCTTCCTGCTAAGATTTTTCTCCTTTTTGTATTCCAATACTCCTACCCTTCTCCTTAGCCCATATAAGTGTTATGTTGCCTCACAGTCTTTGGAATCTCCATATCTGTGTAGACTGTCTTTATGTACGTTATTAAAGTTTATTTTCTCCTTTTAATCTGTTTCATGTCAATTTGATTCTTAGTCCAGCTAGAAGGACATTGAAGGGTAGAGGCTATTTTTCCTCCCAAGCAGTACCTTTCACATGGGAGATTTATTTACTGCTTTCAAGGAGACAAAGGAGGATCAAAGTGTTCTTCCTGCCCTGGCTGTATCTTAAGTCACTTTAATTAAAAATAACCAATATGGACGTGTCTGGGAAGTCTGAGCATCCATCTGACTCTAGGTTTCAGCTCAGGTCATGATCTCAGGGTTGTGAGATTGAGCCCTGCTTTGGGTGGAGCCTGCTTGAGATTCTCTCTTTCTCTCTCTCTCTCCCTCTGCCCATATCCCACCCACTCCCCACCCTACCCCCTGGCTCAGCTTATGTCTGTGCATGCTCTCTCTGTCTCTAAATAAATAGATAGATAGATAAATAGATAAAAAAACAAATAACCAATATGCCAAAATGGTATATTTCAGGCTGCTTCTCTCTTGCCCTTCCTTTGGCACAGTCTAAATGTTTCCAATAGAGTCACATTCCTTAGGCACTGGACACCATACCACAGCATACTCCAAAATCTGGCTCCTGACTGTGCCTCTACTCACTCCCCACACAGAACTCTGTTTTTGCCCATACTGTGGTCTGTAATTAGATATCTGTCTTCACCCCTCCTTTGTCTGCTTGAAGACATCAGCTCTTCCTTCAGGACTTAGCTCAATCTACCACCTCTCTGAGGCCTATTTTACGAGACTTCCCTCAAGTAGACAAGCCATGTACTCCTTTATCCCTGAAGGGGAGCAAAATATAACACCCCAAAATATCTCTTTGAAATATTGATTACTTTCAGCCGGTTATTTTTAAGAGGTAGTAGATACAGGTGAAGCTCTGAAAACTGAATAGAAATCACCCTTTCATTAGAGACATTTATAAGGGATATCTCCCTTTCTTTTTTTTTTTTTTTTTTAGATTTTATTTATTTATTTGACAGAGAGAGATCACAAGTAGACAGAGAGGGAGGCGGGGGTGGGGGGAAGCAGGATCCCTGCTGAGCAGAAAGCCCGATGCGGGACTCGATCCCAGGACCCTGAGATCATGACCTGAGCCGAAGGCAGCAGCTTAACCCACTGAGCCACTCAGGTGCCCTCTCCATTTCTTTCTAACTCACTTTTGTTCAGGGTTTCATCACCTCCACTACTTTCTGTCCAATTAGAAAGGTTTTTGCCAGGCTTTCTCTAGCAGTTAAAGGAATTTTTTTTAAGTATCAGACAAGAGGTCCATTTAAATTTAAGTTAACTAAATCTAAATAAAATTCAAAATTCTGTTCCTTAATCACACCAGCCACATTTCAAGTGGGAGAGAGTGCAAGAATTCCTGTCCCCCTCAAAGATCTGTCTAGCTGAACTAAAATCAAGTTAACATGAGTCAGATTAACAGGAGAAAATCAAATTTAATAACACATGTATATAGGGCATCCATACAGACATGAAAATTCCAAAGATAATCAGGCAAAATGAGATAAACATGTCTTCCTGAATTAAGAAGGGAGTAGGGGTCTGGGATTTCAGAAGAAAGGAATGCAATTCACAGGGTAATAAGAAGAGCAGATATTTGCTCTGCCACACCGATGGGCCGCTCAGATAAAATTTATCTCTGTTAATAACTCCTATTCTGGGAAAGACCCCCAATTTAGATTGTTCTATGTAATTAAAGGAGGAGCAAAGTTTCTCTAGAGTCTGCAGGGCATCAATTGCCTTCAGCTCAAATAATCTTCATGCCAAAGTGGCCCATCTTGACACAGCCTGCCGTCAGCCCCTACTTACTCAATAGCCATGTATGGCTAGTGGATACCACGTTGGACAGTGCCTATATAGAACAGTTCTATCTCTTCCATAAGTTCTATTAGACAGGTTTAATGTAGGTTATGTTGCAGTAACAATACCAAAATCTCAGAGGTTTAAAACAGCAAAAGTTTATTTCTGAGCACTCAAAATCTGCTGCAAATCAAAATGACTCCAGGGTACTATCCTCCATGTGGCAACTCAATATTATAGGCCCTTTTGGTTTTGTGGCCCTTCTGTATTCCCATACACTCCCATAATCACTGTAGTAGGAAAAGAAAACATGGAGTACCATGAACCAACGTTTAAGTGCTTCCACCTAGAAATGACAGCCTGAGAAGCCTAATGCTCTGTGTACATAGAGATAGGAGATTAGTAAACGCTGGTGACATCCACCTGTGATCAAACTGCTTCCTTCCATGTTCCTTCTTGTAATTAAGACTCAATTAATTAATACTCAATATAGTTTGGGGAACACAGTAGACTATTAGTAAATGCTACTTTCCTACCTCTTTTTCCTAAATAGCTTTTTATATGATGTCCCAGATTCTGGCCTCAGCTTCATTTAATCCATTTTCTATACCATCAGAATGACCAGATCATTTTCCTGCTCAAATTCTTCTACAGTGTTCCTCACTGAACAAAGATTGAAATGTACTGTCTTTAACATGACATCCAAGGCCTCCCAGAGTTTGGGCCAACTGGCTTCGCAAACTTATCTTCCGTTGTTCCGTGTGCTCCAACAGTTTTATATATGGCCATTCTACCCCTTGGTCTTATGCATAATTCCCCAAACTTATGCTCTAACTTTGTCTCCTTGGAATGTCCTTCCTCTCTTTCCCTACCATCGTAGCCTTAAAATGCCACCTTCCTTGACTTCCTCAATTAAAATTAATCTTTCCAGCCCATATCCTCTTGTGCCCTGTCTCTTACTCTGGTTATGTATCTATTATAAGCACAACAAGTAAAAGGATGGAGTCTTACTCATCTTCAACCCTCTTACTCATAGCCAGGAACATAGTCTGTGTTTAGTAAATGTTTGATGAATTTAATAAAAACCTTCCTGTGGGGAATCTTTCTTCAGAAATGTTCCACCAAAACTATTAGCATCTTATAAGAAAAACAATACACCCGTGGATTAGAAATATAATGCTTTTTTTCAATAAACATTAATATAGCATCTCTAATCTTATAGAATAGGACAGGCTACAACCAAATAGTCTTAGGTTGAAAATATAAGAAATGAATGGTTACCTTAAAATTAAAAAGGAATTACTTGGTGTCTTGCTGCCAATATAAGTAAACATTTTGAGTACTGTTGAATCAGCATTTTCTGAGACTTTAAAGTGATGGAAGATTATAATTTACATACTTTATAAGTAGAAATCAGGAAAGTGAGAGCTTATTTAAAAATAGTCCATGAGAACTTCCTGTGTCCTTGAAATATTTGTGTATGTTTTGATGTTATAAGAGAAAGTAATGTGAATTACCTCTAAAATTTCAATATCATTAAGAAGGCAATCAAAAGAGATTTTGAAAAGAGATAGCAAAGCCTTAAATTGGAAAAAGGAAGTATAAGGAAAGATGTGACATAATTTGTTAAATTATACAAGAATAAGAGGAAATATTTTTTGTAAGAATGGAAAATGGGAAAAGGAAAGACATTATCTCAAAACATCTGGAGATGAATGATAAGCTCTTCCAAATAGGGTGAAAACCTTGAAGAAATATTATCTCAATGATAGTCTACATAAAAAAAAGGAGAAAAGCTGGGAGGCTTTTCTCAGTCCCCTACAGAGATTATCTGTAGAACAGAAGATAGGTGACAAACAGATAAAGATGTAACAAGCTATTTCCTAGGAGAGTGTTCTCTAGGGTCTCTGGAAGAGAAAGGATCTTACAGCTCATTTCTCTATTTGAGTTTTTTAAAAGTTTAGCTTTATTAAAAAAAATACGTCCTCCCTCATTTTCAAAAGATCCCGGAAACATATAAGTATACTTTGATATACCTCTTGGGAAGTAAAGCAGCTGGGCTTCTCAAGGCTGCCCTGTATCATGAAAACATCATGGTGGATAGGCCCATACCTGGGAAAGTCAAAGCAAAACAACACTCTCTGATGAGCCAATCATGAAGAAGAGAAGAACACATTCGTGCCTGTGTAGCAGGCGACATTCTTTAACCCTTCCTTTTGATTTTGCTGTGCTGCTCATACTAAAAAGATTAAGCCCAATTAGAGCAAAATCCTCTGGGATCAAGGCTACAGATGTAATCCCCACCCAGGGCAGTGAGCTATGCTCAAAAAAAGAAACTGTTCTACAGCCCCAGAAGGTCATTCTTGGTGGCCAACATACTCACAAATTAATGTCACTGGTCACAAGAACCTGAGTCAAGATCCTTGAATCGAGAGGGAGGGATACCATCTAGTTGTACCCTTGGAAACTTTCTTTTAAAAAGGTTTCCAAGGACTCTGATGAATGAGTCTCTATCAGCATAGAGGACAAACCAGCCAGCTAGGCTTCAGTTTGCCCCACATCCTAAATTAAAGACATGTAAAATGAAAGTCTCTGAATGAGTATAAAGAATGCAGGCCCCATTCTTGGACAGCACCACAGACCCTAAGAGATTCACCCCTTTAAATTCTAGATTCAGCACCTCAGAAATGAGGCTGGAACAACTTCTGCTGCCCCATATAAGCCAGTAAGAGTCCCATACGTTCCTGCAGGTCACTGAACCATATTCTTTGCTGGTTGACCTCAGTCTGATTACCAAGCCCAAGCTAGTTTGGAACAGACATCTATTCTTGGTATCTGATGCCATAGCCTGTTGCTGTGACCAGTCCTCCAGATTTCCCCTTGATTTGGCTTTATTCAACCCTTAGTCTTGATGTTTGCCTGGCTCTTAGGTCCTCTCATTCCATGCTTCCCAATCCCCTTAGTCTGCTGCCTCATATCTCAAGCAGAAACTGTCAGAAGCTACAGAAACAAAACAGCCCTTTGCTCCATTTGGCCTGGCAAGAAGGTAGGTGAGCTCCAGCCTAGGGCATACAGAGGGTACATACCCATCATATCATTCTGAGCACGCCTCCCATCTTGAATGCCCTGGTATTCTCCTTCATGATATCTTCTCTGCAAAGGAAGCCCTTTTCCATCCACTTCCCCTACCCTCTCCCCTACCCTGTGCTCATCTCCACTGCCATCTATTCTTCAGATGTCACTTCCTCCAGGAAGCCATCCCAGGCAGCAGGTTCTCCAAGTACTTGGTACATATGTCTTTCCATGATAGTAGTTTTACTATTTAATCACAATGATTTTTCTAACTTCTATCTCTCCCATACTCTGAATGGTTAAAAACTGAAGATGTTGCTTTCCTTTCTTTTGTGCAACTTTAGCACTTAGCACAGTACTTGACTTACTATAGATTTTTTTAATAAAGATTTTCTTTATTTATTTGTCAGAGACAGAGGGAGAAGTAAGCTCCCCACTGAGCAAGGAGCCCAATACAAAACTTGATCCCAGGACCCTGGGATTATGGAAGGCAGATGCTTAACCAACTGAGCCACCCAGGCATCCCACTATAGATATTTAGTTAATGTTTCTTAAATATATAAATATGGCTTTCTAGATCAGAACTTCTAGATGATTAGAAAATGTCACCATATTGGCTCAAGTACTATTTTCTTTTTACCAAGTAGGTGCAAGATAATTTCAGAGGAGCCTGAAATCAGTAAGAAGTTTCTTTTTTTTTTTTTTTAAGATTTTATTTATTCATTTGACAGACAGAGATCACAAGCAGGCAGAGAGAGGAAGAAGCAGGCTCCCTGCTGAGCAGAGAGTCCAATGCAGGGCTCCATCCCAGGACCCTGGGATCATGACCTGAGCCGAAGACAGAGGCTTTAACCCACTGAGCCACGCAGATGCCCCTCAGTAAGCAGTTTCTTTACCAAATATCTGCTCTAAAGGAAGTTGTGGCCAACCAGTTATCAACAACTTCACTTCTTAATACAACTGGCCTGTATTTCTGAAGGCTCTGAACCACCATCCACTACAGGACATTCTCAAATGGGCCACTCCTACCTCCTATCAGGCAACAGAGAAACCTCCTTACTGAATACAAGTGAGTTTTTTAAATGTTGTTAGTAAGGGAAGTAAGTAAGAGGCATCCCAACCATCAGATATTGAAGCTTCAGCAAACATATAGGGACTCAAAAAAAAAAAAAAAAAAAACACCATATAGGGACTCCCTTGACTACATCATACATCAGTGTGTTCACACTAAGTCTGGGGGCCTAGACTTTTAAGGGGGTGACCTTGGAGAACTGGTTCCAGAAAGTTTTCAGTGACCCATTCTCTGTTAACACTTCAGAGAAAAATCTACTCTTGTCTTAAAATTGAAGGGAACCCAGACTTTGAGAAAAACTTCTGCAGGGAGCAAATGCCACCTCAGCCCATACCTAGACTCTCCTTCCAGGAAAAGTCTAAAACATTGAAAGCAGGTCCACTTTGCACCCTGGCTGAGTTAGAATATTGACATGAGGGAGGCAACCAAAGGAGGCAGCTAAAAGCATCAGCTTTGAAGTCAGCCAGATCTAGGCTTGAATCAGTTCTACCACTTACCCTCAGTGTGATTTTGGGCAAATGCTTTAATGTGATTTCCTATCTCTAAAATAGGGATGAAGCATCCTCATAAGATTAAGAATTAAATGAAGTAACTCTTAAGTATATAGCGTTTAATGAACAACACATAACTAACATGTTATTATTGTTGTCATTATACACCCTTTCTCTACCATATTCTAACGTTCTCAGTCAAGATTCTAGACCATAATCATTTATGAAGCCCTAAAGAGCATCCATGATCTAAGGTTCTGAGACCTAGGCACATATCCTTGTCTAAAGCCAACCTATGGATTTCATCTGGTCTGGGGATCATGGTGTGGTTTGGGAATCATCAATGATCATCAGCTGTGAATAATGCTTACACTATGTATTATCTGTTATAATATATCTAATCCTCTAGATCTGAGACTAAGATGTGTGATCAGGTAATGAACTCCTTAAGGACAGAAATCGGATATCCTATTGGTCCAGCACCTACCATCCATCTAAAATAAAAGTTATTCAAAGTCATTCAACTGACCCAGGTGGCTCAGTCAGTTAAGTGTCTGCCTTCAGCTCGTGTCATCCTGGAGTCCCAGAATGGAGTCCTACATTGGGCTCCCCGCTCAGTGGGGGGTCGGTTTCTCCCTCTGATCCTCCCCCTCTCATGCTTTCTCTTGCTCACTCTCTCTCTCTCTGTCAAATAAATAAATAAAATCTTTTTTTAAAAAATAAAGATTTTATTTCTTTGTTTGACAGAGAGATAAAGACAGCGAGAAAGGGAACACAAGCATGGGGGAGCTGGAGAGGGAGAAGCAGGCTTCCCGTTGAGCAGGGAGACTGATGTGGGGCTCAATCCCAGGACCCTGGGATCATGATCTGAGATGAAGGCAGATACTTAACGACTGAGCCACCCAGGTACCCCTAAATAAAATCTTGAAGGAAAAAAAAAAATTCAACAAATATTTGATGTAATGGTAACCTGGATCTTCCTACTTCTAACCTTAGAGTCTGGAGTTCCTTTATTCAGTTCAGTATGTATTGAGTTCCTCCCAAGTACCAACCATTGGATTAAATGCTGAGAAAACAGAGATGAGATACAGCCCTTAGCCTCAGAGAATTTATGTTTTTGATGGTGTTATTTACCCAAACTCCAGTACATGCTGATCTTTGCAGATGATCCCTTAGACCATCCCTAAAATCTGTTTCTGCTCCGGAAATGTGATTTCAAACATGTGCTTAGCTCTAGAAACACCAGTCCCCAGCTTTTCTATTCCTAGCTCTCATTAAGGCAGTGTCAGGGCATGTGGGTTCATATATTCCCTAATATATGAATATATTCCTGTAATAGAAATAGAACCACTGGGGATTTCCAAGTTGGTTAGGAATATGGCCCTGAAGTCAGGTAGAATCCCAACCGCCTCCAACTCACTAGCAGTAGTAACAAATTTATTATAAAATTGCTCTGTACTCATTTTTAAATCTCTTTTTTAAAAAGCTAGTAATGGGATGCCTGTGTGGCTCAGTTGGTTAAGCAGCTGCCTTCGGCTCAGGTCATGATCCCAGCATCCTGGGATCGCGCGTCCCACATTGGGCTCCCTGCTCGGCGGGGAGCCTGCTTCTCCCTCTGCCTCTGCTGCCACTCTGCCTGGCTGTGCTTGCTCTCTCTCTCTCTTTCTCTCTCTGATAAATAAATAAATAAAATCTTTAAAAAAAAAAAAAAAGGCTAGTAACATTTATTTCACAGGTTTTCTTTTTCTTTTTTTTTTTTTAAAGATTTTATTTATTTATTTGACAGATAGAGGTCACAAGTAGGCAGAGAGACAGGCAGAGAGAGAGGGGGAAGCAGACTCCCTGCTGAACAGAGAGCCCAATGCGGGGCTCAATCCCAGGACCCTGGGATCATGACCTGAGCCGAAGGCAGAGGCTTTAACCCACTGAGCCCCCCAGGTGCCCCTCACAGGTTTTCCATGAAGATTATTTAAGATGGAGTGTATGAAGCTCTTAATACAGTACCTGGATCATAGCAGGCATTTAATAGAGTAGTGGTATTATTTTGAATTGAGAACATAAGATAGGAGGAGTGTCTGTCACATTCATTATTATATCCCTAACATTTAACACAGTGTCTGGAACATAGTGGGCCCTGAATAATTATTTAATGAATTACCTATCTTATTCATTAATTTAAAGCATGGGTTTATTCAGCTTCCCTCTACTTCTACCTGGTCCCTTATAACAAAAAAAAAGAGTAAAGCAAGTTAAGTCTGTCAGACATGATATTGCTATTTAATAAACCTGGAATGGTCAGCCATATTTAAAACAAAAGTAGTTTTGGGGGTACTTACATTCAGGTTAAAATCAGGATAAGGGACAAGATTTGAGGCATGCCTTGGCCATGTGGACAGATTGTGACAGTCAACCTTTTAATGCTCTTTCACTGGTCCTGAGCAAAGGCTTCCAAGGTCAGCAGACCTCTGCAGAGCTGTGTTCTGGATGAACGTTCTGGGACTTCTATACCCAAGACAGAACCTCTGCCAGGTGTCTGCCTCATCCCTGGAGGTATTTGTGTCAGTTAGGAACTGGGTTTGTCTGCAAGTTACAGAGATCTGATTACAGCGGTTTAAATGCATAAGGGTTTGATATCAGTAACAGGAAGTCTAGGGGCAGTAGCTATCACTGTTTCAAGCAGCTTGAAGATTTCAGGGCCAAGGTCTCTGTGATTCTCTTGGCCTTTTCCTCATTGTCTGCAGTGTCCAGATATGAAGTGTGTATTCCAGGCATGAAGAAGGAACAAATGGAAAAGCCAGAAACACAGCATCTGTGCAGAAAAACAAGTGTTTCCAGAAATCCTACACTTCAGTTTTAGGCATCATGGGCCAAAATTCTATCATGTGGCCTCCCCCAAGTGCAAGAGAGATTTGGAAATGCACAGATTTTTTTTTCAGCTAGACATATTGCCGCCCTCAAAAAACTCTCTGAGTAACACAGAATGGAAAATGGAGATGAGGTAAGCAGCTAGAACACTCTGCCCCAGTATGGCTCACTTCCTAAAACTTGAGGTGAATGACAGCCAGGGCTTCTTACTGAACCCTTCATCTTTAATTACCTCCTCTACCAAGGTGTTATAAAAATATGAAGTCTTTCAATGGCTGCTCAAAGCCCAGCTGTCTGTCAGCCTCTTGATCCAGAGAGATAACCCTGCTACCAGGTCCGTAGAGGTCATTCACTTTAGACAAAGATGCTTTTAATATAACAGTACAGTCAGTCTCATCCCCAGTCAAGAAAAACTGTTTCTCTCCCCTCATATGAAGGCATCTTCAAACCAATAGAATAAACAGGA
The DNA here is from genome assembly GCF_963455335.1 of Martes martes. Classification (NCBI taxonomy): domain Eukaryota; kingdom Metazoa; phylum Chordata; class Mammalia; order Carnivora; family Mustelidae; genus Martes; species Martes martes. The sequence goes on along the minus strand of NC_137895.1, from coordinate 93,591,385 downwards.
TCCATTTTTTCTTCATTACCATACAAAGCACGATAGTCATTGAGCTTTGACCTTCTGCACAGTGGAGTCCTTGTAAGAAGCCTCAACACACCCACATTGTTTCCCAGCAGAAGAGTTTCCTAGACTCATGTATGAGTCCCCCCTCCTCCTGTACACACATCATCCTCGTGATTACGAAGAAAATTATCTCACAGAGCAACAATATTCCCAGGTCCGTTCGGAAATACACCTAGAACAACCTCTGTAATCTCATGGGAACCCAAGAACCAAAAGATAGGTTTCAAGAAATCACTTGGAGAAGTAAACCAAAATACAACCCCCACCAGCACTCCCAGTTCACTTCAGCAGGGATTCCACTCTCAAGGAAAATTTCCAAACCCATAACCCATGAAGTCTTAACTGCCCCAAAAGCATAAATAGACTCTTCTCCCTGTATTGAAGCAGGGACCAAACAACACCCTCAGTTCACACTCCTGCTTCATCCAAATTTCAAGCTGACTCTCAAGACCAGTAGAAATGGCTACTTTACTTAGACAAGAGGGAATACGGCCTAGAGACCTTGAGGCTCCTTCCCAGCCATGTCCCTAGCAGGGGTGTAATAAGGTCACAGAACAAGAAAGCAACCATCAGATGCCCACCTCCCTGAGTTCAGAATCTAAAAGATAGTAGTGAAAAACCTGGGGCCTTCAGGATCTGGTCCCGCTTGCCTCTCCGGTCTCACATCCTACCGCTCCCCACTTTGTACTCCATTTCCATACCAAGCCATGCTCTCTCTGACCTCTTTACTTTGTGCATCTTGTTCCCCTGCCTTGAACATCCCTCCTCTTTCCTGCCCTATCCTGGCTTATTCTTACTTGTTCTTTAGGATGCAACCTGGACACCCCTTCTGGGTTAGATGTTTTGCCTCTTTTCATTTTATTTCCTCACCAGTAAGCTCCATGAAGACAGCAGCAATGTTCACCTTGTCCCGAGTACATTCTCCATGCTTGTAACTCTGCCTGGCAGTGTGAGTTTAAGAATGAATGAGTGAGGTGTCTAAAAGGAGGTACAGGCTGGTGGCTTTGTGTTCTGTCTTGGAATTTCCTGGCCAGATTTTTCTGCATCTCAGGTGTCTAAACTCACCCTGCTGCAAGAATGTGCAGGCAGAGGGAAGAAAACACAAAGGATTCAGAGTACAGCTCCACAACCAGGCAAACAGCTCATTAACAGATTAACTAGTGAAGGGCCAGAAACATCTCAGCGTATGCTGTTAATCATTGTGTCTGTGTAAGTTTCTTTATAGGTTTGTAGAAGGATTGTTTTGTCTTGTTTTCTCTTGTTTACAAGTATTCCTATATTATTTTCTTCTTCTGATTGGTTACAGCTGGATTTGTTGGAGGCAATTTTAAACATCTTGTATAAATTCAACTATCATCATGATTTTAAAGAGGAAAAAAGCATACGAACATGATTGTAGTCCCCAGACAAATCATCGCAGCCTTTGTCTTTAAAATTCAAGTACAGTAATCCCTCCTTATCCGTGGGAGATACGTTCTACAACCCTCAGAAGATGCGTGAAACTGGATACTACTGAACCCAATCATACTATGTTTTTTTCCCCTCTACATACATATCTATGGCAAATTTTAATTTGTAAATAAGACTCAGCAAGAGATGAGCAGCAATAACTACTAATAAAATAGAACAATCATTGTAATGTGTTCTCCATCTCTCTCTCCCAAAATATCTGACTGTACTGTACTCACCCTTCTTCTTGTGATGACGTGAGGTGATTAAGTGCCTACATGATGGGATGATGTGAGGTCAACGAAAGGCATGTAACAATGGCGTTAGGCTACTATTCATCTTCTGACACTTCATCAGAAGGAAGATGACCTGCTTCTGGACTGGGGTTGACCATGGATAACTGAGACCACAGGAAACGAAACTATGGATAAGGAGGGGACAACTGTGGATACTGTAATGTTAAGAGAACTTCAACAGAGAAAGGAAATGGGGAAAAGCATTAAGTGAATTGTTTTGCTTTAGATTCTAGGCTGTCTCCCTGCAGACAGAACAAATCTATGTGCCAGTGTATTAGCCTTGTCCTAATAACTAGGCTGTAGGCATTCAGAGGACATGGGATCATAAACCCACACTCTTCTTTCCTTCAAATAACATGACTAACAGCACCAATGAACATTAGTCTGGCCCCTCACAAACTGGCCAGAGTACAGGGTCTAAAACTCTCAACAGTTACCATCCTCTACTTGGCATTCCATGTATAAGTATATATAATCTATCACCACAATTTGTTGTGAACTCATAGGTGGGAACAGGGACTGTTTCTTCCCACCTTTGTATCTTGTACAACACCCAGATATCTGGTGCACTGTTTGCTTACGTGTCTTATTTTTTTGTTTTGTGGTTTTTTGTTTATTGTTTTTTTTTTTTGGAGGGGCTGATTGTCAAAAACAACTGGGATGTTGAACATTTAATTAGAGCTCACTAAATATTTTTCCTTGTTTAACTGATCAATTCCATGACATCAAAAACATTCAATTCTAATAATAATTATGCTTTTCACCATTTTCGTCCAAAACCTTATGACTGTTTTGCTACTGTGTAGCTAAAGTGTTTTTAAATAGATATTGAATTGCTTCAAAATTCCATTAACTTTTACTTTTTATCTAGCATGCTCATTCTTTTAATCCATGAATTTGACTAATGGAAATTGATTTCTTTCTCCTAAGTGTCATTTTCTTGCCACATCTAACCTACATCCCTTGCTACTAACCCATAGGTTTGATGTAGTCATTTCTGGTGTTAAATTTATAAATGATGTTTCTTAAACTTGAAGAATATTGCTTTGTTATCTTTCCAGGGGTATTTAATCTAAAATGTTATTTTCCATTCTAGGGGAATTTTTACTTTTTTTAAGTAGAAATTCAAATGAGATCTACTCTATCTCATTAAACAGTCAGGTCTTAGGAAGTGACTGTTGCTATCACCATTTGTTACAATGGTCTAGGAATCACTCATTATGTAAAATACTTTTTAGTTCTACTCAGTGAGCATGGAAGGTACCTTGGTTATGCTTGTCTTTGAACAGTCCTACCTGCTATTAGCTATCTGTATGACCTTGGGCAAGTCATTGGTCTCTCTGAGCTTTTGTTTCCTCATCTGTACCTGAGTCACAAGGTTGCTGAAAGATGTATATAAGAAAATGTCTGGGAAAGGTCCGCGAATGGTGCCTACTACATAACAGGGAGTTTAATAAGGGCTCATTATCTTCCCTAATCATCTTCCTGGAGATTTTCCTCTCTTCCTATTCCTGCTCTATACCCTAAGGGCCTTGCCATCAAAGTAGCTAATGATCCTTGAATAGAATACTTTTAATACTGAAGGCCTGAAAAGAAATTAATGTTCAAAAGAAATGAATTTAGGGCATCAGGAGAGGTGATGGGGGAGAATTCTGAGTCCAAAAGTGCTTCCGGGTCCTGTCATCCTACACTGTTTTGGTCTATAGATTCTGCCATCACCCAAGGGTCTATCCCTCGTGCTTACTTTTACAGTCAAGCAAAGAGAGAACAAAAAGTTGAGTTTTTCATGATATTTGAAATTAGATGAGTCACTTGGGAACAGTGCAGCTTCCCTCTAAATTCTGGCCACAGGGTTCCATATCACCCTAATGATAAGAGAAAAGAACAGGATAAAAAGTTTTTCTAAAGAATTAAAGGCATGATGGAGTCTCTGAAGCAGGTGTCTTAACTGGCTATCAGCACATTTCTGTTCACCTCCCAGTCTCTTGAAAGCTTTGTAATGATGTACGTTGAAATTCAGTGACAAAATAAAATGATGGGTGTGGTCAGGTGTACCTTCTAGCTTTCCAATGCTCCTGTAAGGTGGAGATTTTCTAGGAGGATTTAAAAATACTTCTTACTTTTATTAAGTGTCAGTTCTGCTGCTCAGCAGTAATTAAACTGAAAGGAAAGTGTCAAGAATGATAAATTACTATTACAGGTTTATTCTTTCTTTTCTTTTCAGCAACTAGTCAGCCTTGCATCATGAGATTCTAAAATATTAACTTTGAGGGTATCGAAGGAGAAACCCTCTTGCTATGTTATTTTCAATAAATGATGTCTCAAATCCACGTAAATTGTAAGGTCTATGATTTAAATATAATCCATAGTGTCTGAATACCCCATGTTTATTCAATTTCATTTAGAACTATTTGACCCTCCAGAAGTAAATTACTGTAGCTGAAACAGGCATCCATGGCCCAGTTTGCTATATGACTAACGGGAAATAGCTTTATATTTCAATATTCAACATAGGGAATACAGTAGGGGTTAGTGAATGATTTTTCTGAATAAAGTCAATCATTATTAAAGCTTTTAAGAGACAAATTTCTAAGTGCTTCTGGCATATCCATCGAATCCAAATAGAGCCTTAGGGATCATGAGGAAGAGCATTAAAAGCCAATTACTTTTTCTGAGCATCATATTCCAGACTGTAGGTCTCATTATTTGAGATAATCAAATTTCCAGCTTATTTCTCAAACAAACAGAAGCTAAGATAATAAACAGGGTAGAGGTATGGAGCAATTTAAAGACCCCAACAACTGATTAGTTTTGGATGAATGTATCCAATCGCAATGAGGGTATGTGTGAAATCTAGAAACATAGTTTTCAAGTCAGCAGTGTGTATTAGCCGGGGATCTCCAGATAGACAGACAGATAAATAAACAGATACAGACAGACAGACAGACAGATGTGTCTATTATATTAAGAGGAATTGATTCACGAGAAGGCTGAGAAATCCCACGATCTTGCCATCTGCAAGCTGGAGACCCAGGGAAGCCAGTGATAAAGTTCAGTCTAAGCCCGAAGGCCTGAGAACCAGAGTACCAACATTTTCACTAGATATAAGGAATGATTAGAAAATTAGTCAATGGCAAGTAAAAGCGCAGAGATTAACCCTACAGATAACTAAAATTAATTGAACATTTATTATAAGTCCAGCTCTGTTAACATTTATTATCACATTTTATATTCACAAAAACCTATTTTACAGATGAGGAACCTGAGGTGCAGAGAGTTTAAGTGGCTCACCTAGCATCACCCAGCCAGCAAGAAGTCAATAGATTTAACCAGAGTCATTGCTTTTAACCACAATTCGATGTTTCTTCTCATTTCAGGAGGAGCAAGGATTGTACCCAAGTGGAAAAATCATTGTCTAGAAGTATAACAGAAGGAAGCCGCAGAAAGATAAACTGAGACATTTATCAGATTTATTTTAATTCTTAATAGAATATATTTAATAACATGAATTAAAGCTCTTTTTTTTTTCAGGTTCTCCCTACAAAGTTGCAATTTAATACTATACAAAAAAAGGAACAGATAGCTAACAATTAAGTGGCCCACTTTTATAAAAGACAACTACTCTTTGGGGCAAATATCTTGTAAATAGATTTAAGAATATTTCTGCCTTTGGGAATAAAAGAATGTTATGAATAGAGAACCTGCATTTCAAACTTTCTTATGTGGTTTTTCAAATCTACACCACTCCTCTCAACCATAAAATTCACTTTACAGAGTTAGATTCTAAAAACTTGCCATATTTCTATGCACATATTTTAATATGCAGTTAAAAACAAGATTATAAAAATAAACTTTTTATGTTCTATTCAAATCAAATTTTCTAACTAATCCCCTCAGTTAAAGAAAAGAAAACTTCATATACACACAACTTTCTTTCTTTTCTTTTTTAATGGAGCTTACCTAAAATAGCAAGCCAGTTATAGGGTTAAGGACTTGTGTATTTATCATCCTTTTCAACAGAATTATTTAGAAAAACTCAATTCCAACAACAGTAATTTCTAACAGACTTCCAAATTACTATCATTTCTTCCCCCTATTTCTTCTTCAGCTTTCTTCATTCTCTTCTGTCTCCTAAAATCTTGACAATTACCATGGTACTCCAGCCCATAAGGATCAGTCATTTCTTGCCTGTGCACAAAGGCGAAGAAATTAATGGATCTTTTAGCATTATATATGGAAGCTGTCAGACTCTAGGATGGCCCCCTGTGATTCCATCTCCTGAGGTTCATGCTTTTGTGTAATCTTGCCTTAAAAGTGAGCAAGAATTGTGACTTGGTTCTAACCAGTAGAATATGGCAAAAATGACGATACGATATTCCTTTGATTACATTGTTATATATGATTCTGTCATGCCAGCAGACACTTTAGAAATACTCCTCGCTCCTTTGATTAAATAAGTTGCCACCTTGGAAAGCCCTTCTGGCAAGGACTTCTGGGAGCTATGACAAGGCCCCAGGAACCAAAGATGGCCTCTAGCTGACAAACATTAAGAAGCTGGGCCTTCAGTCCCACAACTTCAAAGAAATGACTTCTCCCAACAATCAGAGCAAGCTTGGAAGTGTTTTCTACCCCAGTCATAACTCCAGAAGAAAAGGCAGCCTGACTAGTGCCTTCATTACAGCCTGTGGGACCCTGAGAAGTGGACCTAGGCAAGCCATGTCCAAACTCTTACTCCACAGAAACTGTAAGACAATAAATACGTGTTGTTTTAAGTCACTAAGTTTGTGGTTAATTTGTTATACAACACAAGTAAAGTAGTACATATAACTTCCTCTGAAATCTTTGAGCCAATTACCTTACACTGAAACCTCCCACTCTTCTAGCTCTGTCTCTTAGTTGCTTGATTTCATAGAACCCTCTAGACCCTGTTCCCCTTCTTCCTTGTCTATGTATTAACTTTTTCCTAGATGTATAGCCTTCTATAGGCAACTTGGAATCCATGGCCTATGCTTTCATCCACTTTCTTGTCAATATCCTCAATAATCTATTCTATTTTTCTTCCATAGCAAATACCTGGCAAATCTCCAGACCTGAATAAACCATTTCCTTCTCCATTCTTGCCTTGTGGTCATTGAGAAAATCATTCAGCTGCACAAATCGGTAATACTGAAAATTCAAGGGTAGAGAAACATTTATTTAGTCAAAATTAATGAAAAATGTGTATGCATTTTGCAAAGAATATTTTAAAAGTGACTGACAAAGTACTAGACGCAATTTCAAGTGAAAACTCTCTTCGCTGGCAGTTGATGCATTAAAAAGGTGATTTCTTTAGTAATAATGCTATTCCAACTATATTTTTAAGCCCTGCAAACAATTAGTCAATGATTCCTGCTACACCTGGCTCAAAGAAGCAAAGAAAATGAGGATTCCAAGAATCCTTCCTTATCACTCAGTGAAAGTCGTGTCATAGATTTTCTGTTCTTATTTCAGAAACAGTAATATTCTTCATGTTATTTGGTGGGGAAAAGCTACTTTGATGTTCTAATTTGCTTTGACTTAAGCTGTTATCAGTTAGAATACCAGTGGCTCCTAAGGGCATAATGAAATTTTTTTTATGATTAATAGTCCTTGAGAGTGTGAAAGATAGGGCTAAACATTTTGTCAAATGTATTAGATTGATTATTCTTTGTTACTGTCCTTGTCACTTACTAATAAAAACTCTTAACAGTTTTTCCCCTACAGATATTCCTAAATGCACCATTTACATATTTTACTTCTTTTCAAACACAGAGAATCCAGAAAGTAGACATTATTTTGATGAATTCTACCTATTTTATGATATTAATATACTGGCTAACTAAAAACAATAATTACATTAACTAATTAGTTAATGTATTTAATTTATAACTTATTTAATTTATTAAATTTATAACTTTATAATTATATAATATATATATTATATAATTATATAATATATATTATATGTATTACATATATTATATATATTATTATATATTATATATATTATATATATAATTATATAATTATATAATATATAAATATATAAATTTATAACTATTTAATTTATAACTAATTAGTTAATGCCAATTAGTTAATGTATTTATGTTATAATGCCAATTAGTTAATATTGAGGACAGATTTGCCATATAAAAGTTAGTGTTTTTTCAATTCTAAATATATGCATTCCTAAAGTCGGTAGAATTTTTCTATGTTTGTATTTATAAATATGGCTGAGAATTTTTTTGCTTCTCTAAAATATATTATTTCCTCTTCAAGCTTCAGCATTTTCTGTGTTCTCTCTCTTCTTTTTCTCTAATAGTCTCTTCTTTTTCTCTAATAGTTTCTCTCTCTTCTTTTTCTCTAATAGTTTCACAAAGATAGCCCTAGGATATCAAAGTCTAGACCCAAAAGATAAGTTTTACTCTCTTTTTTATAGGAACTATGTTTAGTTAATAATGGGCCACAAAATAATATTTTTAAGTGGATAGAATATTTATTTATTCATTACTCCTTCTCAAAGAAGTTACGTTTTGTGTAAAGCTATGAATTCACTTTGGTTATATGTCTGCCAGATTCTGTGAAGTGAAGTTAATCGTAAGTTTCTTTTACTTCCTGTCTACCCTCTTTCCATCCTTATAACAACCAACCTCCTATATCAAAGGAAAAAGTTCCATCTGACAGCTAGCTACCAGCCTTGGTTCCTTTCCATAAGAAGCCATTCATTCAACAAATGTCTACCAAGTGCTTAATATACGGAAGATGTTGTGTGAGGAGTTGCATTTCTCCTCATTAAGCACTCGCCTTCTGCCTGAAATAGCTTTCCTCTGTGCATTGTGCTGCACTTAATTTGAGCTGGTTAACTACTCACCTTTCAGCTCTCAAACTGGTCAACACATCCTCTAGAAAGCCATCCTGACTGAACTCAGTGTCCCTCCCAAGGGATAACATGGCACTTGTTTTTACCTCTTCTGTATCACTTTGTGTTACAGTTAACTGTTAAGTTGTTTGTGACCCTAAATACACCATAAGACCTTTGAAATTAGGGACTTATCCAGTCAGCATTCCCCAATACCTAGTAGAGAAACTGATAATATCAATGGTGGTGAATAACTATGGGTTCAGAGAGGAAGTGCTGTGGGAATCAAAGAAGCAATAGATTAATTTTCCTGGAAGGATTATAGAAAGCTTGGCGACTCATAACAGACCTAGCAGGATAGATAGAATCTGGAGAGAAGGCATTTCAAACAAGAGAAAAAGTTGAACCAATAATGATGTAGGCTTTGTAAAAAGTAGTGGGACATAGTGTAGATTGGAACCAGAATGCTGAATGAAATGTTCTGGCTTGATTTTCTACAGGCAGATATATTCTTAAAATAGACTGGAGCAAAAATGAAAATAAATGAAACAAAATTCATCATCAACTACCAACTTCCATTTGAAGGATTTATTGTCCATATACAGTTCCTACGTTTTATCTCAAACTGCTTTTGTTATCCTGATCCCTCTATCGAAAATGACCTTGAACTCAAACACTGAGCAAGGTTTGCTTAAGTACCAGCCCCTCAATAAAAGTACCAACAATATTAATAGTGGTTAGGATAATAACAACAGCTGTTGATAACTGAAAACTTATCATGTCCCAGGGATTATTTTGGGCACATTAAACACACCTCCAATAATCTTATCAACCCCAAAACATAGGTATTTTAATCTCCATTAAGAAGAGGGAAATGGACTCAGAACTCTCAAAGTGAATAAGGAACACATCCAATATTCAAGGCCAGGTCCATTACCTTGAGAATCTACACTGTCTTTACCTTATTGCCTACTTCCTGGACTTTCCTTCTTCTGGAGCCCAATGACAACTTAGCCATACCTCAATCCTAGCAACTGCCATGTTTATCTTGTAATAATTTTTATGCCATACTAATCCTCCCTTCTTCAGTGAGCTCCTTACTTTGAATATCCAGTTTGATGTCACCAATCACCAAGTAATGCATAAATTATCCAATGCAGTCAATAAACAGTTACTAAATAAAAATACTCTAAGATCATTTCTTTTTAGGTTTCATTTATTTACTTGACAGCGAGGGAGAGAGACAGTGAGAGAGAGACAGTGAGAGCAGGAACATGAGCAGGGGGAGTGGGAGAGGGAAAGCAGGCTTCCTGCTGAGCAGGAAGCCCAGTGCTGGGATCATGACCTGAACTGAAGGCAGACACTTAATGACTGAGCCACCCAGGTGCCCCTCTAAGATCGTTTTTTAATAAGAGCCCAAATTTAGCTGTATTAAAGAGATGCACAAAATCATCTTACTCGTAGTGTTAATGATATTTGAAGTTAAGCTCTTCCAAACTGGTTTTTGTTGCTGCTTATATATTTTTACAGTACCATGGAGAGGAAGGAAAGAAAGAAGGAGGGAAGGAAGGAAGGAAGGAAAGAAAGAATGAACGAACAAAAGAAAGAAGAAAGAAAAAATAAAGAAATACTATTATTGGAATGAGATACATTATCCTTTGTCACGCAGGCTTAGGGGGGAATCATCTTTTATTCTTATTCATAGAAGGAGGCATATCCAGTGCCCCTTTTCAAAAGGTTTTTGGCTTTTATCACAAGCCTTCTCTGCAGTTTTTGAAAGGAAACCTTGGCTAGTAACCAATACTCTTGATTTTATAAATATACACCAGGAGTAATTGATGATTCTTCTCCCTATACAAGCAGGGAGAAATAAATTCCTACCCTGTAATATATATACAAATTCAAAGCCTCTTCAGTGATCTGCATGCTTAAGTTTTCCTCTTTGAAAATTTGACTAAAGCAATAGAATTTAACCAAATTGACTACATAGCCCAGTTTAAGATTCATTCATCACACAAAAATTAAAGTCAATTTAGTTCCGTCAATAGGGCCTCATTTCTGGTTGTCACCAGAAATAACTTTGCATATGTTTGTGAAGTCGGATTTTAGTCATCTCAGCGTTTGTTCCTATATAGCCTATTTCCCTTTGGATTACATAAGCAAGATGAAATGTATGAAATAAGAACTCAAAGGAAAGAAAGCAAAGGAAAGGAAAGCAGTTTGGATACAGAGGAAAACATTTTACTGTTATATTATATTATCTTATGGTGTGTGTGTGTGTGTGTGTGTGTGTGTGTACGTGCATGCCCTTGCTCCTTGTGTCCTGTGGAGCTGATCTGAACAAGGTGATAGCTTTGAAATAAACATACATAAGAGAGCTACAGAGGTAGAAGGAAGCTGTAACAAGGCCTTTAGTTATTAAAGATCTAATCAAAAATGCGTTCGCGTTTTTCTTGTTCTTGACTTCCTAACATTTTTGATGAATGTATATTCACAATATCAGTCTAACTCTGTAAAATTAACTAAATAATTTGTAATTCCAATCAAGTATCCCACCATGCCTGTTTCCTCCCAGAGCAGCTAAGAATGAGAAGTGAAGAAAATTTATATAAGTTCTTCCTTTGGTCTTGGTAGTCTGTGTCATTGCTTGTGGCTCAATTTCCCTTTGTCAACAAAGGAAAAACTACCCTAGAAACATACATAAGTTAAATACACAATCAGAATGCATATGAACATGTTGGAAAAATCTGATCACTCCATGACTGAGGGTTTGTGGACTTTTTATAATTGGCAGGGTAGAATAAAAGCCCCTTCCCTGGTAAGAGAAGAGAAACTTGAGTGTCTGAGAGAAACTTGATGGGTAAGCCACCCATCATCATGTAGTGCTCCAGCTCTGACATTTTCTATAAAACCTATGGGGAGACTTTCTAATGAAAACCAGGTCAGGAAGGGGCAAATTCACTTTAACTTAATAGAGTCAGATTTATTATTTAGCAAGAAGGCTCAAAAACATAGGGGGAATGTTAAGTCCTTACATAAACCAGATGTAATCTTCAGAAGAAAATTAATTCACACTGTGTCATGTATTTAACATTAGGTAGATGAAAACCTGCCATAACATGGGTGAAGAGTTAACTGGAGTTAAAGCACTAACTACATATTATCCACCTCAACAACAAGCCCAGAGTTTCTCGCCTTCTCTGTGATATAACAATAAACAAAAATTATAATAGTAATAAAAGCATAATCAAAGATTTCATTTTTACCCCATCTAAACTTCTAGAGACAGAATGTACAGGACACCAAAGAAACCAGGGACTGGATTGTGTTATCTCGCGAAGGAAGGAAAGCATGCTATGAGGAGGGCACAGAAGCAGCACAAAGATACCAGAAAAGGACAAGCCAAATGATAAGCCTGCCAGGATGAACATTGGACCAAATACTGAGGAGACTGATAGAGAAGAACAATGGAGATGATGAGATTTTGTTACATTGTTTGGACAAGGAAATGAGTTGACAAAAGCAAAACAATTACCAAATTCCTGGCACTGTACAGTTGGGATAACCACTTGAAGCTCTCTTAAACCCTCCCCAGAGTTTAGCATGAATTGAGTCTGGGGGAATAATGGTCAACATCTAAGTGGGAGTAGGATAAGATGGGAAGATGGTAGGTGGACAGTGAATGGCAGCGTCAGCCCCTATTCTCCTGACAGGTGCTGGTCTGCTCTTTAAGATTCTACCCTGAGGAGAGCCTGGGTCAGTTAAGCATCTGACTCCTGATTTCAGCTCAGGTCATGATTTCAGGGTCATGAGATGAGTCCTGCATTAGGTTTTGTACTGGTGTGGAGGCTGCTTAGGATTCCACCTCTCCCTCTGCCCTGCCACTCGTGGTCACTCTAAGTTAATTAATTAATTAAAATTAAAGTTAAATAAATTAAAATAAAAAAGATTCTGCCCTGAGAGGATTTTCAACCTGCAGGTTACTTCCCTACAGTGATTGTAAGCTTAATTTCCTGATATCCACAACTCAGAGCATGGTGAAGGCAGCCCCATTAAGGACAGGGAAGGAGGAGAGACCCACCATAGAGATGACATAAGGTTTCACCCAGAGAAACATCTTAAATCTCCTATGCCAGAGAGATAGAAGCTCAAAAGAATCATCTCTCATGAATATTGGTAAACTCCATTTCCTTAGGAACACACCTACTTTTTCAGGAAAAAAAAAAAAAAAAAAAAGTGTGACCTGCTTGAAGGATAATCAGAAAACAAGAGGTTTTTAAAAATTTTTTCTAAATTTTTTTAAAACGGAAGAGAAAACACCTCCATCCTTCCCGGGTAGGCTTGCAAACTTATAGCCCATTCCTTCATTTGAGCTAAGAGGCTCTGCACCCTCCATTCCATTCCACCAATCCATCTGAAAACAAGAAAGTCAAGTAGTGCCATTGAAGGCCTCCTCTCCCTCTTGTCCTCCTTGGGATGCATGCTTCATGGAATCCTGGCTCACATGTCCAGCTGGCAGCTTCTCAACAAGAACAAGGACTAAGCAGCTATTTGCAGGGCACTGGGTCAGCTGGAAGACACTTCTGCTATTACTAATTTAAGTCTGATTCATGATCTAATGATAGCTCTATATTGATAGAAAATGACTATTATCTACTGCTTATTGACATCATGAGAGCACAATATTTGAAGGAAGATTTAAAGAAACAATACAACCAAGATCTAGTTCAGATGCTTGGCATATTAATATAAATTAATTTTAATCACTCTTAAAACTTAATCCAATCTTGGTTTCATCTTTTCTGAACAAAGACCTCAGTGGCTTGCTCACTTCAGTGTGGAGGCACTTCTGCATTCGCTGAGGCAACCTCTGAAGTACCAGAGAGACCTCTTCAACCCAGATCACAAGCCACCCCGGGGGGTACTCAAACTAATTTGCTAACAATGTGTACCTAGTCAATGCTTAGAATGGTGGCAACCCTCCATTGACACTTTGCTATCCAATCATTTGAAAACCTATTTTCTACTCTTCTGCTGCTCCTTTCACCTGCTCTAAACTAAAGAGAACAATCTCTTTTCACGGGAAACTTCTGGGCTCCTCCTCCTAACTCCAGATCCCATTACCTCTCACCAACTTATGAAAACCTGAAGCACTGACATGTTTATTTGTGCCAATGAAATCAAGTCTGATTGCTAGTAAAAGGGCAACAATTTTATCTAATGCTGAATAGAAGAGAAAAGAAGTCATAAAAAATATATAAAATATATGTCTCCTTCCACATCTTTACTCTATTTCATTAACAAGTTTCCAAAATCCAAATGTTCTGCATTAGTCAGAAAAGGCCTAGTTTCTTCCCTAAAACTTATCTAGCAGGGACACAGAATCCTGCTGACTGCTCTTCTTAATTTTTTTCTAAAATACTCTGTGAGCTCATCTCTCTCTGTTCCTTACCCCATCATCTCTCACCTTTCCCAAAATAAGTCCTTGAACTCCTGTGCGATCATAGTATTGTTAGGTGCCACATGTGAACTTAGTGGCATTTTTTCTTGATATGTATAAGATCTGTATCTATATCGTTGAATCATAGTTTGGATATTTACAAAGGAAAAGAAAATTTTTAAGTATTCCCCTCTGTGTGAAAGTTAGCAGGGTGACACATGTAAAAACACATTTAATTAATGGATTTCAGTCATAATAAGAATCAAGATCATCCATCTAGTGTTCTTTCCACTAGCCTATACAGCCCTCTTTATAACCATCATGCATTTCAGAAAATGAACAATCTCTCCATTTCCATGACTGACTACTCAGGGAAATTTGCTTGTCAATATAATAACGCTAATGTGATGATAACATTTCCCACAGTTAGACTTAATGCCACATGGACATAGATTGAAAATATGGATCCTGTCAGAACCAGTTAATTCACTCAAGAGACGTGCCAATAATATACAAAACCATGAAGCTGGGACAACAGTCACGATGATAAAGATATGGTAGATAGAAAGTGTGTATGTTCGGTCTATACTGGGTTCAGTAAGACAGCATGAGTGCAGGATAACTCACTGTCATGGGATCTTCAAAACCAAATGTGTGGGAGACACAATAATGATGGAAGCAAGTCAGATTTATAGTTCGAGCCTAAGAGCATTAACTTGAACACACACACACAAAAAAATTTTTTATTGCTTGTTTTAGAACCCTTCACCCTACCACTTCATGGAGTTTTGCTTTGAGGAGCTGCACAATAAAAATAAGTAAATAAATAAATAAATAAGATCAGGCCCAACACACTTTCCCTGAAAATGCCCAAGGAGAACAGCTTCTTTCCAAACAGCCCTGCTTATGTGGAGCTGGAGGAGTGCAGTCAGACCTCCTGATCCTATGAGGATTTCAAATGGAAAACAGACCACATATGTTTAAAAACAAAAAAAAATGTTTGCTTCCAAATAAACTTCCCTCCACACCACTGCTCCACCCAAGCTCCTGCACAAGGGACAAACTGACCACTGCTCAGGATAGGAAAGAGGAAAGAGTAGTGGAGATGTCTGCAGCTGCACCATAGAGACAGATAATATAAAACTTCAATCAGCTAGAACCCAACTGGATGATCCCTCACTGGCCAGTTTGTTCCCAACTTCCTGATTCTATCCTCCACTTCAACTATCACTTCAAGCACAAAGGCAGTAAGTACGTCTGTAGCAAGAATTGTAGCTTTTTAAGCAAACAGATCAATCACGGGGTGCATTCTGGGATCTGTTCACCTTCAGCCCAATCTCCTACACATTCTCTATTTTGACTTTGACTGTTTATGTCTAGATTAATGACACCTAAGAGGGTGCAAGATCTTCAGACTTCAAGGAAAGATTAAATATTGGCCATGAAATTCAAGAAACATTTTTAGAACTGTCAAAGTGAAAATATCTGGATTTTTTTTTTAATCTCTTGTTAAGAAAAAATTTTAATTAACCAAGAGTTCCTTCCCTCAGCATTTTTATTGATCATTGTATTACTTTTAAGTGGTTGGGGAATTTTCCATTTTTTGGTATATCCCACGTGTCTCTTCTCTTTCATTTAAGTCACAAAAAATTGTCTGAATCTGAAAATGAGCTTGTATGATTTTAAATAAACAGTTAACACATGAATGGGTTCCATCTTCAGAAATTTTGTACTCAAGTCCCAGAGAGAAAAGACTCTTAAAAGGTATTTTCCAATAATGAATTCTGAATCTGATATAATTTCCTTTCAGGGTCTATTTTGTAATAAAAATGTGACTGTCCCACTCAATCCATCTTTGAAGAATCTCCATGGACCCTCAACTAATATTGTTCAGTCCAAATTTCAGCAGCATACTAAATGTCCTTAAATGGAAGACAGTGTGAGCATTGATTGAGGTCTTAAATGATAAAACAATATGAAATGATAAGCTGTGGTTATCAAAATAGCTACCACTCGGTGGTCCTATCAACTGTGTGTTTAATACGTGTCAGTGCTGTGTTTTATAATATATATTATCAACCAATGAGCCTCATTTCATAAACCACATACAATCCTCAGACGTGTCAATTTATAAGCACAGCTTGGGTATACCATTAGAGAAAAGCAGAATATATTGAAACCCTCAATTAACTAAACGTTTGCTGCACTCTGCTTTTATGGAGAAGCCAATCATAAAAAAATCTCAAAAAGTGAACATTTTAAAATCCATTAAATCCTTGGGTTCCATGCACTTTAAGCCCAAACTCCCACATCAGTGCTTTTTAATCATTTTTAAGCAGTAGAAGTTTTTTTAATAAAACAAAAAAAAAAAGAAAAATTATTACAGTTGAGGGGAGGCATAGGGAGTGGGAGTAGGGGGTGTTACTTTCAGAGTTCTGCCCACTTCTATCCTATGGATCAGCCAGCAGGGCTGAAATACGTTGTGGAATCAAGAAACCCCCAAATTGCAGTGGTTTAAAATAGCAAAGGTTTATGTCCTAACCTATTGAGGCTGCACAGGCTTTACCTGGACATGTTCTTCTATTATTACCATGGAAGGAAAAACTTAAGTAGACACTCAAACATGGCCATTAAAGACTTCCATCCAGAGTGACACACATCACTTCTGTTTTTATTTCCTTGGCCAGAGAAAGTACATGGCCTAATCCTAAGGTGGTAGAAAGTATAATCCTTCTAGGGGAGTAAGATAGCCGTGGGCAAGAATCAAGTCGGACATACACCAATCAGCAAGCAGTGTCGAAACTGCAGCATAGTTCAAAGCCGTTGCCCTTCATGTCTTCACTTTGTGTTATTCAGAATAAAGCACTGCAAGATGCAAACTGATCAGCAAAATATTTTCTTCCGCACAGTAGATTTATTAGGAAGGTTAAATGGGCTAACACAATAAGGAAAGAATTTAACAATAAGAAGGATTTTCAGGATATCCTCTCAGTCAGCTGGAAAATTCACTTAACCAGAACACAATTTTCCAAACACATCCTCCAACTCAAGTTTACCGGTTTTAATTTTCAAATGAGTTTCAGTAATACTTACTATAAGACAACTTCCAAACATTACAAATGAACTAATACTTCCTCATCTTCTTTTTTTCTACTCTGTCAGCCTAGTTATATGGCCAAAAACCAGAAGTGAGTGAAAAAAGGCTCAAAAGCATCAGTGAAAACAACTTCAGTGGCCATCTAGGTTATATAATAGTTATTAAGTCATTCTTGGGTGACTATTGACTTAATATAGTATGTGAAATTGAGGTTATCAGCTTATAAAGATGATTAGCCTTAGTGACCCTCATTCTTTTCCTATCATAGAGTAGACGTAAGATTAGAGGCAACAAGAATGATCAAAGAACTCACAAAACCGGCAGTAAAAAGTGACAACTAATTGAAAAAGATAGCTGGAAAACCATCTAGAAAAACACTTCCAAGCATGAGGGGTGAATGCTCCCTATGTATTACAAGACAACCTAACGATTAATGTTGATAATGATGACCCTAAGTCATGAATAAAATATTAAAACCCTAATGATCTTGGGTGCATTATTCAGCCTCATTAGTGTTTAGTTTTATTATCTAAAAATACGAGAGTAGAAATCACTGATCTCTGCTCATTTTGTGATTCTATGAGTTTTGCATTTATTCTATCAATAAACAATTGATCATCACTAACAAATACGAACCAGAAACCTAAAGGAAAAAAATGAAACTGAAATAGGATAAGAAATTAAACAAGGAGAAAAATCAATGAAGCAGGCTGCCAAAATGCTGATAGGATTAAATAAGCTGAAAATAAGGATTTGGGTTGCAAATAGGAGAAGTTCAGCACAAACCAGCTAAAACAGTGAAGAAATGTATTGGTTCTCATTCCTGGTAAGTTCAGGAACAATCTGAGTTTGAGGTTTGGTTTGAGGCAATAGCACAAAAATTTCCACAAGGAAACCTAATCTCTGTCTCTATGCTCTGCCTTCCATAATATCTACCTCATCCTAAAGCTACTCTCCTCATAGTTGTACTATGGCTGCCAATAAATCACAGGTCTGTATACTGTTTTGTTCACATCTAGTATGAAAGAAAGGGCATCTCTATCTCAGCCTTCCAAGGCAAAGTCCTGAGATTCATTGCAATTGGTCCAGCTTGGATCTCACAGTCGTTCTTCAACCAAACACTATAGCCAAGTTGTAGAGAGTGTTATTTGGGTTAAGTCAATGAGGGCCCACTTCAGAAGCTTAAAATGGAATAACTTTCCCCAGATGCATACAGGACACAAGGGAGTGTCCTCACATGGTCGTTCCTCTGCATACCTGGTGTCACTCTGTTGTCCAAAATTCCTTCTTTGTGTAAAAACAGTCAAATTGAATGAAGTCCTACTCTAACAGCCTCATTTTAACTTAATCACATCTTTAAAGGTCTTATCTCCAAATATAGTCTCATTCTGAGGTACTAAGGATTATGGTCTCAACATGTGAATTTTGGTGGGGAGAGTGTTGGGTATAATCTATATCATAACAGATTCCAAAATCAAGATGTTCCTGGTGGTTTCTTTTCATCTTAAGGTTTTGGGTTTTTTTAATGATATTATCAGAGTAGAAAAAACAAACAACAAATTAATGACAACAAAATCAAAATAGTTTAGATTTCTCACCTACATTGCTAAGCACCAGAAGTTTTCACTGTAAAGAAAGTGCAGTTTTGTGAGGAGAAAAATTTGACCCAAAAAATCTATGTACAATCAAGATAACAGAAACACTCCCAGACATAAAAGTGTAGAGAGTGTATAGTACCCATGTACTCTTTTCAAAATAGTTACTTCAAAAAGAAAAAAACTAAAAAATTAGTGATTTGTGGTATTAAAAAAATTACAATCAGTAAGGAAAACAGTTAAATGTAGCGTTACATCCAAATAATTGTAGATAACAGTGTCATAAAATGTAATGCATTTTTCAAAAACAATTCTTTAAATAAAATGTCATGAGGTAAAAACATAAATATAAAATAAAAATCTGGCTCTAACATATGTGGTCATATCGAGGTAACTGAGAAGAAAGGACAGAAAAGAAGAAAAATGCTAAATGAGAGAAAAACTGATTTAAATATATTTTAATTAATGATATATAATTGATTATATTGAATAAAAACAAGAACTTCAAAATTATTGAGAATAGCAAAGAAAAATATTCCATTCCATAGAGCATAAAGAAAAAATTTTAAGGAAGCACAAAAACCAAAAAGTAGAAAATAAAATTACAGTCAATCAAACCTATCATTTGCCATAATAAATACGGGTGGATTAACTTCTTTAAGACCCAACAAAAAATCCAGTAATGATCTCTTCTTTGTGGTTTTGTCTATTCAAAATTGATTTTAATATAGATGTTTTAATTTAATAATTATAAAAATGATATTGTTATAAGCTATTTTTTTAAAAACTAAGCAATAGGGTCTTTTTTAACATACACAAACATGGTAAATTTCCCCATACTTGTAATGACACCTAGATGCTACTGGATACCACACTGAAGAAACCTCAGAATGCCCCTTCTAAGGCAAACTGCCCCATCCACAATCCCTGCTAAAGGGTCAGCATTCTACGCCTGACCCACACTGTCTCCTCTCCCTATTCAGTGCCCTGGCCAGGGTGGATTAGAGAGGTTACCAAAGGTCAATCAATCCGTGGAACTGCTTATGGTCTGGTAGGAAAACATGAGCTAGAGCAATTAGATTCCCTCTCTGGGATGTATTGGAGCTGAAATTCTGGGAAGAAGAAGTCAGTTGGCAGTGAGAGCCAGAGTTACACTGTTCCTGATAGCTCCCTTGGTATCTCTGTGACAGACTGTCCCTTTTCTAGAGGCGACTGGAGCAGCTCTGTTCCAGCAGCCAAAAGAGCCAAATCAAAATGTGATGTGAAAATGGAAGATTCCATTAATTAAGTAATCGGCTCCACGTCAAATTTAAAAATTGACTAGATTGAATGAATTGATTCCTTTTTAGCACTTTGTGAGGAGGTGATGTTTCTTCCATACTGAATAGTTACTTAGAGTTCTGCTTATAAGATATGCTAAGGAACTCTGTATTAAAATTGTTTAGAGTACTTAAACAATTAACAAGTTGCCTGGTGTTTTCACCTCTATCTGGGTGAACACGCACGCTCCTCTCTCTACAGACAAATCTACACTGTCATTTGTATTCAGGCAAACACTTTTCATGCCTATGCCTGTTGCAAATTTCTCATTATCTTTTTTGGGTTGAAGGAATGATAATACATTAAATTTAATTCCTTACAATGAAGACTTTACCTTACGTTTCATGGTAGCTGATAGTTTTTAAAACGGTGGTGTCTGGTTACTGTTATTCAGAATTAGCCATCATTGTCATGTTTCATATTGGCCATAGACATGATCATTAAAAATAAATAAATAAAAGTACTTGAAGTCTATGTTTGCTTGCTTCCTTGCCAGTGTGTCTTATAGGACCCATTTGTAAAGCCAGAATTCTATAAAGGGTGCTGCCTTCTTTGTTTGCTAACTTTTGAGTAGGACAGTCTTCACTAGAATAATCAAGTAAGGTCAGCCAAGCACAGATCTATAAAGAAAAAAGATACACAAAAAACTCCGTGTTCCTATGAAAGCGAAATGTTTTCTATAATAGGTAGAGAATGACTGGACTCACACCGCAGTTTTTATTTGTTCAATGAATGATAGGAACAAATGAATGATGACAAAATTAATAAAGAGGAGAATAAGGGAATAAAATTAAAAAGAAGTGAAAACTTTAAAAACAGCTTACCTTCCAGTTAAATTAGACAATCATGCACAGAAACAATGGATAGTTGACTGTAGTGTTCATGAAAGTACTTTCTAACTCCTCGCACTGAAAATAGAAAAAATAGCCTTTGCTAGAAGAAGCTAAGAGGATCATCTCGCTTTTAGTTAAATACTCTCTCTTCCTCTCAGTTTCTGGTCATCCTTTTCTGTATGTCCCACAATGTTCTGGTCAAGAATATTTGTTTCTTAGTATTTCAGAGCCCATGTTACCAAATAACAGAAGAGTAGTTTCTACTTACATGCTTGTTCCGTGCGCACTATAAATACAGTGTTTATCAATGGCGCTTGTAAGGTGGGACTCTTTAATTTAGTAACTTCCAAAATGCCAACCAACTCCTTAATTTCTTTCCCTAAGAATGGTTTTTCTTTCTATTTGCATGTTGTCACAGCCCTGTGCTCGCTGTGCCTTTGGTCTCTTTCAATCTCTCTCGATGGGGTTTTATATTCAGGTTCCTTCGGCAGAAAAACAATTTTCTGCGCAGCAAACAGATTCCTCTTCTGGATGGAAATACAGCCACCATACCGTTTTTTCTGTGGCCCCATTAATATTCCCACCCCCTGGCTTAGCTGACAAGGAGTTTGCCTATATAGCCATTTCAGTATTGATATTCAAGTGTTCTTATTATACCATTCAGCCTTCTGTTAAAAATTTTACTTCCAATCTATTGTGTCTTTAAACTCTATTAAATTAACCTAAAATGTTCTTCTATCATAAACTCTTTGAAAGTGAAACTCTCACGGTCCCTAATAGCATGTTTCATAAATATGAATTACATTAATTTGAAATGACTTAATGGTGTTTGTGGTCTTAAAAATGGGGGAAAAGATCAAAAGGAGTACCTGCACCCCAATGTCTGTAACAGCAACGTCCACAATAGCCAAACTATGGAAAGAGCTCAGATGTCCATCGACGGATGAATGGATAAGGAAAATGTGGTATATATGTACAATGAAACACTACCCAGCCATTTAAAATGAAATCTTCCCATCTAGTGGATGGACCTAGAGGGTTTTATGCTAAGCAAATAAGTCAACCACACAAAGACAATTATCGTATGATCTCACTCATGTGTGGAATTTTTTAAATTTATTTTTTATTTTTTTTATAAACATATAAAGTATTATTAGCCCCAGGGGTACAGATCTGTGAATCGCCAGGTTTACACACTTCACAGCACTCCCCATAGCACATACCCTCCCCAATGTCATGTGTGGAATTTAAGAAACAAAACAGAGGAGCATAAGGAAGGAGAGGAAAAAATAACATAAGATGAAATCAGGAGAGGAAGAGAAACCCTAAGAGACTCTTAATCATAGGAAATAAACTGAGGGTTACTGGAGGGGAGAAGAACGGGGAATGGGGCAGCTGGGCGACAGGCATTAAGGAGGGCACGTGATATAACGAGCACGTTATATCATATGTCATATAGACTGTCATATAGACTGATGAATCACTGACCTCCACCTCCGAAACCAATAACACATTATATGTTAATAAATTGAATTTAAATTTTAAAAAAATAAAATAAAAAATAAAAATGGGGGGAAATCGTATAGTGTGGGGGGAAAAAAGTAATCAAAACATCCAGTATGTGGGGAGGTACCAGACATAAGAAAAAGTAAAAATATTTATAAATGCAGTCCAAAATACAACTGAACTTATTTATTAATTTATTTACTTATTTGGATTTGGAGACATACTAAGTGTTAAATCGCATGTCTTGAAAGGTAACTTTACGGGATAAAATCCTCACGCAACACAGATATTCTCTGGGTTTTGTTCTCACGCATCAGCATTATGATGGGGTCTGACCTCAAGGATTGGCCTGGCTAGCCAAGAAAGAATGAGATGCAGGAAAAGATCCTGACAAGGAGCTCTGCCGTGTTAGGGGGAAAAAACGTTGTGAAATGGAAATGTGACAAGTCTCAGCTCCTGGGGACATAGAAAATTAGTTTGCTCAAAATTCGAAAAGGCATGCTCCAGGAAGGTGGTTTCAATCAATGCAAAGGAAGGGAGATGGGCTCACTAACCTGCCGGGTCTATTCCCTTCTTTATGCCTCCGAATGCGGCTGAAGCACATTAAGAAAACATTTATGTGTTGCTCACCTTGAATGCAAAGGCACACACTGCATCTCCCACACAGCCCGTGCAGGACCTGTCATTTCCAAGTTTACAAAGAATGAAATAAAATTAGAGCTTGTCACCTTTAGGGGCAAAGCAGACAGACTGAAATCAGGAGCAACCCAAATTGCTCCATCTTCAATGGAGAGTTAAAGAGAGATAGGAGGGCGCTGTGGCCTATCCCGAGGCGTGGCCAGTGATGAGGTTTTTGCACATAATGCGAGTGACTTATAATTGCTCTCGGAACTTCCAACTTTCTGTCGCCTGACTCTGGGGTCTTCGGGGCTCAGAGACTGTTCACAGCGTCACCTTTTGTCGTCGCCAAGCTACAGGGTACACACCCCTACCTACACAGTGTTCAATCTCATCTGCTCAAATTCCACATACAAATCATTTTGGGCACTTCAGAAAGTCATTTGGGCTGACTTTTAAAGTAAGTTTATCATACTTAGGAAGAAAAGATTTCTAAGATATTAGTACTACAAACAGAATTGCAGGAAAAAGGAATAAATTCCATAGCCCAGACAGAACCAAGATGGCCTTAAGGTTGGTTCCCCTGAGCTTGACAAAACTGAATGGGTTTCTTCCTGACTAGAGGTCCCTGGACCCCTTTTCCCAGAGCATTTATTTTAGAAAAACTGTAATTGTAAGCTCTCTCTCTGCCCTCTTTGAGATATAAATCTTCTACAACCCAGGAGTTTGCTCAAGGACCTGGAAGTCATCCCCTTGAAATGTAAACTTTAAGAAAGATAACACCTCAGTATTCTGGTCTGTGAGAAAGAGGTAGCTTAATTTCCATAAGTGACAATTAACAAACACAGATAGCAAAGGCCTAATCACACTGGCCGCCTCTCCCGGGACATCCTCCAGGACTTCCCATAAGCCCACCCTACCTTTTGCCTTTTGTTTCAGCAAAATTGAACTCGTTCTTTTTTCCCTGCTGTAACAATGAAATAGTCCCCTATTTCAATAGTCTTGAGTAAAGTCTTCCAGGCCCATTTAACTGGTCTGGTGTAACTTTTCTCCTTCAAACAATAGTTGGGGATCCCACCATCCAATAACTCTTCTTGCTTGTACTTAGAACCCAACTTTATGGCAGCACTATCCCCTGCTAAAGATCACAGGCTCCAGCCTCCCCTTCTCCAGCAGCCCCCTGGCCTGGACGCTTTGTGCACAGGATGGCTAAAGATGAGAGGTGACTGAGCTGCCTTCCTGGCAGCCTTTCAGGACTGCCATCATAGCCTCAACTGCTTAGCCCTACTTTGTTTGCCTGAGAGAGAAATACACTTCTCTCTGTGCTTAACACACTGTGATTTGAGACAGGAAAGGAAGGGCTCAAACTATATGAAGAGAGAAATTCTTCAAGCTTCTTCCAAAACCTCAAAAATATCTATTTCACATGTATCTTAGGACTGGAAGGGATATTAAAGAAGATCTAGGCACCTGGGTGGCTCAGGCTGTTAAGCATCTGCCTTCAGCTCAGGTCATGATCCCAAGGTCCTAAGATAGAGTCCTGGCTGGGGCTTCTTGCTCAGTGGGGAGACTGCTTCTCCCTCTGCCCTTCCCACCACCTGTTTGCACTCTCTCTCTCTCTGTCAAATAAATAAATAAAATCTTAATTAAAAAAATAAAGAAGATCTAATCTTCACCCTCTCTGTTTTATAATGCAAAAACTGAGAAGACCCAAAGATTTCAATCAGCTTGTCCAAAATTCTTTACATAGGCCAACAGATAAATTGTAAATCATTACTTCTCCCCGGTGCTCATCCTGGTGCCTGACATCTGGCAGACACTCCAGATGCGTTTAGTGAGTAAAAGAGCATGTAAACAAATGATCACAATTCGGTGACAACTGTTGTAATAGACAAACATGTCCTGGGGCACAGGCCACTAGCCATTCACCTTTCTCGTCATGGTGTCTACAACCTTTCAAGCTGCACGACTCATGTTTGGAGGTCTATTTACATCTAATTCCTTAAATCGAACTTTTCACTAACAACACCTGGCCTTCCTATTAGTGATTTTTATATTGATCTCAGCAGGTATCTTGTTCAACACACAGAGTCTAGCTAAAATATTCAGTGGGCCCAATTCTCTCTCTATATGAACAGGGCTGTCTGAGTCCCAGGCATCCTTCCTCCTGGGGATCTATTACTCAAGGTCTGTGTAAATTTATGGCAGTGAAATGAAAATATGAAATCTCTCAATTGGATTAGTTCTGCTGTTGCATGTAAATCCACACCAAATGTGGCAAACCAAAGTGTAAATTCTTTCCTATGCCAGATTTTCAATCATACTGCTAATTGTATTTTAAATTTTGCAAATATTTAAAGTCAAAAACACAGATGCAAACTTGTTACTAAGGCACAACTTATATCAAACTGGAGGGCTGGGTGTTTTTCTGCTTATTTTCAAAGTTATTAATACATGGGAAACACACTATATGTCATTTTCCTCCAGTCTCGGTTACTTTGATTTTGTAAAATTGTTTCCTTATCTATAATGATGGTGTCTAACCTGACAGTGTTTTAGATCCTATCGGCTCTGATTATCTATGAGATTATGATTTAACTTACATACTGCATAATATAGGGTTTGCGTACTTCCTCTCCCTCCCAGGCCATACAGAAAAGGAACTTCTCTCTACCTCCAAGGAAGGGGGGTACAGAGAAAACACTTGGGTTCCCCCTCTCCAGCCCCTTACTCACTCATTCCTCCCAGTGAGAAAAGAAGTGATTTATCTGGTGGGTGAAGCAAGGAGCACCAGAAATCCACAGGACCTTGTTGGCCAAGGCTAAGGTCGCAACATCAAAAATTGCACGAGCCAAGTCTCTTGTTATATTGCTCTCTTGGCTTATGCACCCTCGTGCTGGGAAATTTCTGCCCCCTGCCTCCTGCCCCAGTGATACCTCTCCTCCACCAGGAAGTCCAATGTGCTCTAGCTTCTCTGCTCAGGACTGACAGGCAAGTTTCCTCTCAGGTGTGAGATAAAAGGCCAGGCGACTTTTCTCTTAATTCCTTGTATAAAACTGACCCTGTACTTTAATCCATATTTGACGACTAGCATCCGCTGTCAGTTACTGAGAACAGCACATTTAATAATTGTTCCAGAGCAAAGGTCCAAGCTGGGTATCCTCTGCACATTCCAGGACATGACCCTGTCCTAGAGCAGGGGGTAACACTAAGCCCTGAAAAACTAACTGTGGTCGGGCCTCAAAATCAGGGCAACACATGGAATGGGGAAGAAATTCACATGGCAAGTAAGGGGAAGAAAAAGAGGAGCCACTCTGAGTGTAGTCCACTGGGTGATGATGTTTCCATCTTTCTCCAGTTTAGCCCCAGGGGAATTTACACTAGGTATTTACCAAAATACTCATAAACTTAAAAGAGTAAGGTTAATGAGCGACTCCTATCATCAGGGGATCTGTAAGAAATAGAGTCGAACAGATTCCCTAAGACAGGAAATAGAGGAGTTGGCAATAGTCAGAAAGGAGACTCTCCTCTACCACTCAGCCGTGGGACAGTGGATCAGCAGCCAGCCGCATCTCGAAACAGGCACAGCAGCTATAGCTAAGAGGGGCAGATCAAATATGGAGTAAGAGGGCAGGAGAAGGGACACAGCCTGTAGTCATGGCTCAGAGAAGACTCGATGCTAAAGAGGAGCCCCAGGGGAGACAGAACCCAACGATGGGATCCCTGAATGTCAGGAGCTGGTGACCAGAGTTCCAGTAACTTTTCACAGCCCAAAGTGGAATGCCAGAGGCTCATTTGTCATGACACCTGTTCTTAGACCAGCACTGTCCAACAGTAATATGCTGTATGCCACTTGGTGAATTTCAAGAAGCCACATCAAAACAGTAAAAATAAACAGGTGAAATTAATTTTAATCATATGTTTACTTAACCGAAAATACCTAAAATATTTCTATTTCAACATTTAGTCAATAATCAATACAGAAAATTATTAAGATATTTTCATTCTCTTTTTAATATTGCCTTGAAACCCAGTGTGTATATTATAATCACAACACAGCTCAATTCAGACTAGCCACATTTCAAGTGCCCAGTGGCCCCATGTGGCTAGTAGTCATGACATTACACAATATAGTCTTAAATTATACCCAATAATCTGGGTACAAGGGGAAATGTGTGTGTATCTATATGGATCAATAAATATCTCCCAGCAGCAGCAGCAGATGTAAACTTTGAACTCTAAAGACATTACTACGTAACCCAACTGGATGATGTTATCTTGCAAGGGAAATGACGTTCTTAATCTATAGCCATTGTTTACCCTCACACTACAGGTTCCATCCTAGGGTCAAAAAAAAAAGACTCTTTTGTTTCAGAATATCACAAACCTGGCCACACAGAGCTGCATTTAAAAATCCTTAGCTCTTACCCGTTCAAGGTTGGCCTCTCCTCGCAAATCTCCCCTTTTCCTTACTGCAATCCTGGATTCATGTGACTACTGTCAGCCACAGAGCTGCCTCTGCTCCCAAGAGCAAATCTGCAACTAAACTGTCATCCCTTGTCTCAGAGGGCATCTAACAAAGGCTGGTCCTGTAAATTGCCAAGGAAAATTTATCTTCTCTACCCATGAAATCACTTTCAGATTTATGCTAGTAACAGATTAGCCAACAATGAAAAGATGCTGTCATCACAATTTGCAGCAGCAAA
Source organism: Martes martes (assembly GCF_963455335.1). NCBI lineage: Eukaryota > Metazoa > Chordata > Mammalia > Carnivora > Mustelidae > Martes > Martes martes. Next base: position 93,563,591 of record NC_137895.1, on the reverse strand, counting down.
TCAGTTTCCTGTCCTTACTTTTGCACACTTCCTTTGCATTTGTGAAACCGGAGACCCACTTGATGATTTTTAGAAAAATGTATCTTTCTATTCCTATGAAAATGTGCTCTGCAGAGAACAAGATGGGTTGCCTAATATCAAAAAAAGTAATCTTGTTTGAAAAAGTAGGCCCTCTGTCTTCCACAGAGACAGCTGATAAAATAAAACAGAGGAATTAAGTAAAAGAAGATACATAAGTTAAGGCAGCCTGAAGGCAACCTCAGCTTTGATGTCAACAAATCATACCGTTCTTACAAGTTTTTTCCTTTTGATTTTACATTTTAAAAAAATGAATCGCTAATGTAGCGAAGACCAAGCATCTTCTTGCGAAAACTTATACGGCAAGGATAGAATAAAGGGAGCTCTTTTTTTTCCACTACAGAATCAAATTCTAAGCTACAGCAATTAGCATTCCGAATGACCAATACCCAAGACTGATTTGCTTGGGCACTTGTAAAACCAGGTTTTGACAGCAGGAGTTAGTGCAGTGTGATTGTGGGAAATGACAGAAAGTACTGTGGGGAAAGAGCGAATCAATGGTTTCATTGTGTGTCAGCTGCCCACCTTGCAGTTGAGCCCTCATGTTCAAGATGCTTGAGCAAGACTCAGCAGAAGTCACCTGACTTTTTGAAATCCTACAAGAGCCACATCATCCCTTAACTCACAAAATCTCAACCATAACCTCACGTTCTTGTGACTATAATCATTCAGTCACATTCACTCTCAAAAGATATACTCTACTGTTTATATGCCTCTTTATCATGAGACTACTTTACCTTTAAGCCCCTGAGGCTAATTTTCCTCCATGGTGGATGTCAGTAAATGGTAGCCAAATTCTCATGAATTAAAATGACATGTTTTTTTAAATGGATTTCTCCAATTAATTCTTAGACCCTGTGGCCCCAAAGCTACAGAATTTCTCTTAACCAAACGGCCCCATAACAATGCTACAACCCCTTTTGAAAATAGAGTTATGATGGATAAAATTCTATTATTTTGTTTTCTACTTAAAAAGTGGGAAGAAAATTGGGGTGCCTGGGTGGCTCAGTGGGTTAAAGCCTTTGCCTTTGGCTCAGGTCATGATCTCAGGGTCCTGGGATCGAGCCCCACATCGGGCTTTCTGCTCAGCAGGGAGACTGCTTCCCCCTCTCTCTGCCTGCCTCTCTGCCTACTTGTGATCTCTCTCTCTCTGTCAAATAAATAAATAAAATCTTAAAAAAAAAAAGTAGGAAGGAAATATTTGAGGACTGAGCTTCATTCAGTAAACATAAAGAGTAGCATAAGGTTCTAGAGAGAAGTGGTGCAATTTAAATATTGTCCTACATGTATGTCAACAAAAGTTGAAAGCTAAATTTTTTAAGTGGTACTTTTTTTAGGAAATCTATACTATGTGGCTATTCAGTAACTCAACTGATTTTCTGTTGTGGAATACTTTCTATAGCGTATCTCTTATCTAGACCACTGAAAAGAGATAGATAAAATTTGCCTACCCAGTTGTCTTTCCAGTCATTCCCCTCTAGCTAGTTCCTACACTGTGGTCATTCCCTCTGGTGCCACGTCTACCCACCCACAGCTCATACTGAAGACAAAGGAAGAGATCCAAATAATGTCCAGCTAGCCACAACCCATGGCTGCTCCAGGCCAACCAGAAAAATATCCACCCAGAGCACCTAGGACTTTGACTTAGGAAGTAGCACTTGGATATGCCGGGTAGAGCCCCGCAACCTGAAAACTGATTTTTGTTAATGACAGTTAATGACTTGTCTGTCTGTCTCTCCCGCACTTTAATTGTGACTGGAGACCTCAGATATCTCTCCAAAGGGAACACATAAAAGTCATCTGAGCCACATTTTCTGTGTCGAGTATACACCAGGACACCCTTCACATCTAGACCCAGGGACAATTGCTTTCATACATTTGGTTCCATGATCCTCCTGCCTTCACACTCAGGTTTTCAACATCAGTATCAAAAGCATCTACTTGTGACCTGTTGGAACCCTCTTCTTATATGACTTAACATCCTCCTAACCTGATACCCTACTCTACCTTTCTCAGTCTTCCCTTTAGCCATGTAAGCTAGCTCCCTCTCTACCATCCCTCCAGAAGAGAATGATTGCACATCTCCGGACTGAATGCCTGAGAACTACATCTGTTTGGATTCTCCATCACTGCCTCATTATAGGACACTCATCAGTTACTTCAGTTTTTAGTGGACTTCCTACCTAGGCTACAACCTTTGGACCTTGTGTTTGAACAGGTAAAGCTAAATTCCAGCCAACATTAGCAACTAAATCTATCTCCTCCCCAGCTCCTACCCCATTCCCATGACATATTTATACTTATTTTCTCCCCCATCCCAGTCACCTACCTTCCACCTAGTCTGCCACATGCTACCATAGTTACTGGGCCATTCCTGGCTCTTTCTGTGAAAATAGCTCATCTTAACATGATACAGATTTCAGGGAGTTGGGAGGTAGTCAAGAAGTTGGACATCTTTTCAAATCTTTTCTTCCCATCCTAAGTTTAACCACCAATGGCACTTCGTTGTTTCCTTTAAGGTCGTTTTCTAGAACATCAAACACATGCATATTCATCAGCTGCTATCTATATTAGATTATCCATGCTTCTGCCTTCTTCCATCAGTGCAGTTAATCAAGAGCAGTAGAAACTAGAGTTGCCCTATGAAGTCTGAATTGCATGGCAAAGGGTGTGCCGAGCTAGCAGATATTCCTGCTGGATTTGTTGACCTCTCCTGAAGGTGCAAAGGAAACTGAAAGCTTCAAATATTTCAAAGTATTTTACATGGTTTGGGAGGAATTTCATTTGCTCAGAAGTCTTCTCTTAAGGGAATTGCGTTTTGAACTGTTATATCACATATACGTTTTTATTACCATTTTTGTTCACTCAGTCATCCGAATACCAAGCTAGAGCACTGGACCGTTGGACACAAGGATGAATTCCAAAAAGATTAGAGAACCAGGAAAATGCAGAATGGGTTTAATGACTCATGGGTGAAGCATTAGTCATTGGTCATAAACCAATATGGAACCAGAGACAGTGGGAATGAATTCGGCCTGCAGAGCAACAGGCTCTGCGGGTTCCACCTCACAATTCAAGCAGCTGACTCAACACTTCCACAGAGTTCACAAGGCAAAAGCCCAGCTGGTTTTTTTTCTTCTTCCATTCCGTCTTCCATTTAACCTTTTACAGTCAAGGTCTCTTTTAGCATTCTAGAACAACATGGAAAAGTGATTTATTTCTTCTGATTAAATATGATTCCTAAGAGAGAACAATAACCTGAAATCCTCAAATATACATATAAATAAAAGGCTATGATCATTAAGCTAGGAATATTTGTTTAAAACGGGTATGCTGAAATATAGCTTCTAACCCAAGGAGAGTCAAGTATTTTCATAGATGACTGGGAACTAGGAATTCTGGCTTTGCTTAATTCTGCCCCCAATTCAGGTTATAACAATCTAGTGCATCCCTTGTGCACTTAGACACAGGGAGGAATGTGTACCATCTCAGGATCCTTTTTAGGCCTTACCACATTTCTGAAGGCTTCTCTGACCCTTCATCTTGCCATAAAGTGAATTATACTCCTCTCTATACCACCTCCCTATCCTACAGGTAAATCCCTCTTTGCACATACCTGTTTTTATTAGTTCTTCACCAGCTGGCACTGTTCCTCTGCCCACTACTTAATTCCTCATATGCTATTAAGAGGGATCCATCATTGTTTGGGGCTAGCAAATGAATTTTGACAGGGATCTGATTGGACAAGACATTTCAAGATTAGAAAAAGTGTAATGACTTTAGATTAATTGACCAGTATTGTGGTTCCCAGTGTCTTGGGAATTCTGATACCTAATGTCTATATTCAGTTAAACAACAGAAGGATATGCCTTATGAAGGCCATGGATTTTGAAGGCAAATAGGCTTGGAATTAAACCCAAAGTCAGCCTTGAATCTACCTTAATTTTTTCATTCAACAAGTATATAATATTATGCATCTGCCATGTTGCATATGGTTCTAAATCCTGGAAGTATAGCAATAAACAAAACAGATAAAATATTTAAAGAATTTTGGACTTGGAAGAAACTTTAGGGATCTTCTTTTTTTTTTTTTTTAAGATTTTATTTATTTATTTGACAGACAGAGATCACAAGTAGGCAGAGAGGCAGGCGGGGGGCGGGGGGGGGAAGCAGGCTCCCTGCTAAGCAGTGAGCCCAATATGGGGCTCGATCCCAGAACCCTGGGATCATGACCTGAGCCAAAGGCAGAGGCTTTAACCCACTGAGCCACCCAGGTGCCAGGAGCCACCCTGTTGTTCAGGGATCTTCTAAGTTTGACTGGGACATGTCCACACTTAATCACTTACATTGTTTCTGGCTACTTGTGTTACAACAGAACTGAACAGCTATGACAGAGGCCAGAGTGACACAAAATTCTAAAATACTTACAGAAAATGGTTCCTTTGCAGAGTTTGCTGTTCTTTCTCTATGGGCTGCTCACTTTGTTTATTGAGCGCTAACTATGCACCAAAGTATTCTTCTAGGTTTCAGGAATACAGTGGTAAACAGCATACACACCCTGTCTTCAGGGATCTTGCAATTTTGGAGAGATGGGATAAGTAAGTAAGCCACTAATATCCAAGCAGGTAAATAGTTCTTCCCTTGTTTGGTTCACCAATATATTCCAAGCCCCTAGAATAGTGTCGGGCACAAGAAGCTAGTGGATACATAGAATATATTCAATAAGGTTGATCGGTAGATCTCATTAGAATGAGAGGGATGAGTGTGAGAAAAGAGGCTGGAGCAGCCCACAAAGGACAGAGCCCACGGGGCCTGTTAAAACATGCCAGAGGTGGGACTTGAACTGGGAGCAACGGGCAGTCACTGAAGAATTTCACGGTTGAGTGTGACAACGTACTTAGAAAAGACTGCTCTGGCTACTTGAGGGGACTAGAAGGGAGGCAAGACTGGAGGCCTGAGGCCAGTTAGCAAGCAGTGGTAGTTATACTGCAAAGAGACACAAAAATGCACTCTCCCTCCCACTTCCCCTGCCCTCAGGAATAAGTGTAACTCCAGGTCTCCATAAGCAGATGGCTCCAAGTGTTTGGGTGTTTCTGTCCCTGGGGTTGACATGTGACACGGGATTACACCAGAGCTCAGGGGAGGCGGCACAGCGAAGAAATGGACAGACAACTGGGAGCTATTAAATTACGAGGAAATGAGGTGTTCGCCGAGCTTGTGGTATTTTGAAATTATCCTTAGAGCAATTGGAGCTTTTAAGTAGATATCTCAGAAAGTCCAGAGACTCCTGGTCAGCAAAGGGAAAGGAATGTTTATCTTCTCTGAAAGCCATTTTCACCTAAAGCTGATTCATGGTTCAGTCCGAGGCAAAACTCTTCCCATTCGCTTGAAAAGTAAGGTATGGCTTCTGTCCCAGGACTTCGCTCTTTCCCTGTGGTGAGTAGAGGGTGTGGGGCAAAGTCACAGGACCCCAGGGAGACCAGCAGAGCTGCTGGCAGCAGACGCTGTCAGATGGCACACACTGTCTTGCTCAGCTCATTATTGCCCAAGGTCCTAGAAGGAAGTTTGCACATTCCAAAATTCAGCTTCTAGGGATCATCAGACTCAGGAAGGCTGACTCACACTTGCTAAGTTCACAGAAGACTGAGGTATAAACCAACTGATATTTTTTATATATCCATAAAATATGTATATATTTATGGATATATATGGATATATATGGTTTTATATATCTTTTTATATATAACCAACTGATTATTTTTTAATAATAAATGTAAGCACAGAATGTCATTAGCAACCTCAGTCTGGTATGTGCTTTTTCTCTACAAACAAAGTATAAGGGGAACTAAATTATAATCAGATGATTTCAAGAGATGTGTAGAATTCATACAAAATAAACTAACTACACACTTCATCTATATAGTGACATTGGGCTAAGAAAGACGGAGATAGACATCCCACTGTGCATAAGGTCTTGCCAATGGGAAGGAAATATTCTAAGTCCCTGAGCTAAGCCTCCTTCTCCCCGCTGTAGTTCTAGGAGGGCACCTGCCAGCATTTGCCTTTCTGACTTTTCCATTTTGCTGTTCTCCCACAGCTGGCCAACTGCAGTTCTAAATGATAAGTTCTCTCATTAGATATGTTAATATAGGTAATCAGGTTACAATCCTCACTCCATTTAAAGTCATTCTCAAAAGTGACTTTCAAGTCTTGGACCCAGCCTGTGAGCTATAGAAGGCACTTAAATGCCCTGGCTTCCAAATTCTTGGGTGCACTTTCCTCCTGTACCCCTCCACAGGTGGTTTCTGTTGTTCAAATGCTTGCCCCCTGTCCACATGCATCTAGAAGCCGGAAGTAGGACTTGATCGAGATGGGACTTCGTGCATTATGTACATTCCTGGCTTTTTACAAGAATGAATTTTTCTTCATTGGAAAACTGGTTTCCCTTAAAGTATTTATATCCTTCGCTGACTAAATTTTAGGATCGCTTGGATACAAGAGACAGAAATAGCAATGCAGCTTATATGATCCTTGCTATTTATGGCACTGGACTAATTACTTTATATTGTTATTGCCTTCAAGCCTCTAAATATGACGAAAGTATCTATCACCCTCCATTTGTATATGGGAAAACTGAGGCCCAAAGAAAATAACTGGTGGTCCAAGGTCACTAAGAATTAACTTGGCTACTCTCATGGCTTTTCCATGTTCATTATACTTCTCAACTTGGTCTAGAAACTGAAAGAGTAGCATATTGTGTATTTTGATGGCAATCTATCCAGCTGCTGCAATTTGGGTTTTATCCAATCGTTCCCAACCTGTGGCTCTGCATATTTGATAACTGGCAACACCCTGGTGTGTCCCAGCACTTTTACAGTTACATCAGTGCCTTGGAAATGTTGAGAAATAACACTTTATGTTGTTGTGATCTAGCTTCCCCTCATCATATGCTTGCTGATAATCACACTGAACTAGTTCATCTCAAATTGTTTCGAGTTGCATGGTCGGGTGGATTCTAATTCTTCCCAGGTGTGGCTCTGTGGACCTTCAAAATACCCACTCACCTGCATTTCCCGAGTAAAGATTAATTTGTACTGATTGGTGAGAGAATGATGTTTCATTCATCTTCACACTGTAGTCTCAAATCAGGTTGATAATCAGAAGCACTTCAGAGATTTTTAAGGGTATAGATTCTGGAGCCCACTCTAGGAATCAGTACATTTCAAAAGCTCCAGGGCTAAACTGGAAACTTACCAGGTTCAGGGACCAGTGCAATGGATACATCCACAGTTGCTGGGAACAGAAGCCCTGGGTTTAAATTCCTGTCTGCCACCATGTGATCTTGGGCAAATTAACCTCCTAGAGCATCAATTTCATCTTAAGCAGAGGAGGGAATTATAAAATGCCCATTTCTTGGCAGGCAGAGGGGAGGATCAAATAAGATAATGTAGGCAAAAATATTCATAAATAATCCCATTTACTTGATACTAACACATCTCAAGAAGAAAGTCTCCAAAGGAAAACGAGCATGAGGTCCAATCTAAGATTCCTTTTTGGCACTTGGTTAATGCATCTCACCACATTCATCTTTGAATTCAACAATTCTAAATTTATGACAAATATAGCTGTGGCCATCCCTTATAGAAACAAACATAAGCATTGCAGTTATTATTTAAAGAGAAGCCAAGAATCTTGAGAAGCCTTTTTTGTCCTCGAGCTATTAATGTGTCTGTCTTTTGGGAAAGGGTGTTTTGGATTTCTTGCTATCAATCCTCCACTTAATATGAAACTTCATGAATTCCAGCTGTTAGCCACATAATTTCTCTGCACATTTGATTTCTGGGCTTTTCCCTTGCCTGTAAATCCTTCCCATATGTTAGTTTGGAGGCCAGGGACTCGGGGGCAGAAGACAGGAGGCTCAGAGCCACCCTCTGTCCAAGGGCTGACGTGATGTGTGAGACCACATGACAAGCGCTCTGATTAGGAGGTGCTCTCTGTCTTTGTCCCAGGCTTCTGCTCTCCAGGCTATGGCCGTCACCTACTCCTTATTTTCCTGAGTTTTTCTTCAATTCACCATTTTTTTTTTCAAAAAAAAAAAAAAAAAGGTATACTTTTTTTTAGCCAAAACCACCCCTCGACTGTCTGGATTCTGGCTTTTGTTTACAAAGGCTCTGCGGTGTTCTTGCCAAGGGGAGAAGAGGAAAAAGTACCCTACTTCATCTTCAATTTAACCTTTTACAATCAAAGTCTCTTTTAGTACACTAGAAAATATAAAACAGTGATTCATATGAGAAAGATATGATTCCTGAGAGATGGAAGAGTGGCTCAAAATACTCAAATATGAGTTTCCCCTACTATCCAAAAGAAGAGGGTTCCTAAGGAAGTTTCCTAAGCTGATGGTGTAAAGCAAAGAAACAATTACCACTAATTTACATGGAAAATTTTTAGTGGTCGCAGACCCAAAAAATAACACCTCTTAGGACACATCTTGCTAACAGATAAACAAAGTAAGTTGAGATAAAGCATAGATGCTCAGAGAAAAGTTCAAAGGTATGGTGGTGGGATGATGAGATGCTGAGCATAGTTCCCTAGGAAAGAGCTTGGCTGTGCCTCTGTAATGGCTTGCTGCAAAACTAACACCGAATGCTATTTTCACTATTTGCCTTTTTTTTTTTTTTTGTAAAAGCAAAAATCCTCTTCAGATTTCTTTCAGTTAGCAAAAACAGGTCCTAATATAGGTCTTTCATAAAAGTGAAGTGGTATAATACAAACTTTTGAAAAGTGGGGGATACTTGTACACACAAGTATCTGCAATTTTTAAGGTAGGAATATTTGTTTAAGATGAAATGCATTGAATAAATGTAGTCTCTAACATAAGGAGCGTCTAGTGGTTTCACAGTCGACTTGAAACCAGGAATCCTAAGACTGTTCAATTTTGCCAACAGTCCAGGCTGTGCCTCAGTCTGGGTGTGGTGGAACCATCATGGCACACGTGATTAGGAACCAGATCACCTCAAAATCCTCTGAAGCCTTCTCTGACCCTTCCACCTGATGGAAACTTAATTATCCTCCTCTCTGGCCCATTTCTGCATCCATCATAGCCCACACCACCTTATTATAATTATTTACCTACTTCTTCAGCCTCCCCACCTAGGCTGCACCCTCCTTAAGGTCAAAATTATACCTTATTCATCAGAACGCTCCCCATGCTCCAGCACCTAGCACAGTGTCTGCCAAATCCTGGGTGTTTGTTGCTGAATGTCACCAGCAGCAATGCGTGTTTGGAGAATTAAGGAGAGTGTATGTATCAAGCATTTGCAATATGTTCACCTTAAATAATTTTTCCAGAACCCCATTCTTTAATTCCTCTCTGCCCTAAAATCTCCGTACTATATTTGGAGGGCTTATTAATTCTGAGCACCAGATCTTAAATGGTATGTGGAGAGGCTGGAGCACACCAAGAGCCTAGCAGACAGCCTCGTGGATAACAGATGTCTCAGATGATCCTTGTGCCCCATTTCTGATTCCCTTGGCCCTAACTGTCTGTAATTCCAGCCACTGCCACACCAGATCCACTTCCCACTGGTGGGCCTGTTAGCGTTTGCCTCAGATCCAGGGTACTGCCTTTCTCTTCCTTCTTGGAGCTTCTCTTCTGAGAAGGAGATAGGTTTGGTGGGAGAGAGGGGAATCCCCCTTCACAAGCATGTGCAACCTGAAAAGAAGGGAGTTAGTGCCCCACTGGGCAAACTTCTAGCCAGTGGGGGATGGCTGCCAATGGGCAAATGCTTCCCTTGGACAGACAGTCCTGAGACACATTTTGTATGGCTCCTTGTACCCCACCACTGGATGGAGAAACCTGTCCACTCAAGTAGTGGTTAACCTCAAAATGCACCTTTTATTGACTCTCCTTCCTTCCCTGTGTGCCTCCCTCATCCCCCACTTCTGCTCCCTAGATCATACTCCCCAATAAAATGTTTACACATAAGCTTTGACCAAAGCCTGACTGACTGGAGCAGGATAATGGAAGTCTCCAATGGTGTCCCATGATGCCTAAGGAACCAGGGCAAAATTCTTTTTTAAAATGAAAGATCTTGACAGGATAGGGAATTTGTCATGTGGCAGAAAGAGTAGATTTACCCTTTTTTGCTCCAGTCAGGTTAAACTAGATGCATAAATGAAAGTAAGAACAAGGAAGACTCTAACTCAATGCAGAGTTAGAAAAATGTGTGATGATGGGAGTTGGCTTCCCTGCCTGCCTGTGTCCTGGGTGCCAGCTCTCCTCTCAGATCCATCCTGTGCAAGACTCACAGAATCTTCCTTTAATCAACAGCCCTTTCATCAAGTGATCCCTTCTTTGAACTCCCCTAATAGCTTGCAAGTCACTTAGGAACCCAGTTCAAACTCTCTCACTGGAATTGCTGGACAATACACTGAGCTGTATTGTGAGGTGAGGAGAGCTCTGTCACAAGAAGTGTTCAAGTTTCAGCCAATTAATGATCTGGCAGGTTTGTTATAAATAAGATTCTCTCCCAGTTCCTTCTTTCCAGGCCCCTGTTAGTCACTTCCACTCTGGTGTTCCATTATCACTTTGGACTCAGTCTAAATAAAATAGTCTAAAATAAAATTCATGCCCTCCCTGAACTCTGCAAATTTTCTTTCTTGATTTCTTTATTTCTGAGCAGTACTATCCTCTACCCTATTGAATCCCCAACCCTGGGCAAGACCCTGCTGAAATGCTACCTCTTCCTCAATTCCTCCCAGGTCATCCTCTCCTATTTTCATGCCTTTATTATAACACTCAATACACACAATTACAGGTTCTGCAAACAGAACAAGTCTGTGAACACTTTGAGAACAGAGACCATGCCTCACTATTTTTAACAAACAAACAAACAAACAAAAAACAATCTCAGCACCTAAATGTATCCTAAACATAATAAGCACTCGGGAAGTACTTGGTAAATGAGTCACTGAGAAATAAAACAATGTTAAGGGCCATGCTTCTCCAAATTACTACACTGTGACACCTGAAAATCATTATTGCCCCCTCATCAAATCCCACAGTCAACCACCAGTCAGTCTTGCTTTTTTCTTCTAATCCCTCACATCACTCCCAGCTTTTATTTCCATCCCACTGATACAGCCTGGAGCCTGCATCTCTTCAGTAACTTCCCAGCCAGTGTCCCTATCTCCAGGCACTTTCAATATATTTAACATCCCTTTATTGTGGAGAGAAACACCATGTCATTCTTTCTAAAAATCCCCACTTATGGTTTCCATCTCCCCATGAGATAAAATCTAAGCACCCGGGCACCTGAGTGGCTCAGTGGGTTAAGCTTCTGCCTTCAGCTCAGGTCATGATCTCAGGGTCCTGGGATCGAGCCCCGCATTGGGCTCTCTGCTCAGCAGGGAGCCTGCTTCCCCCTCTCTCTGCCTGCCTCTCTTCCTACTTGTGATCTCTCTCTCTCTCTCTCTCTCTGTCAAATAAATAAATAAAATCTAAAAAAAATTAATCAAAAAAAAAAAAAAAATCTAAGCACCCTGTCCAGGAATTCAGTCATCTCCTGGTCCTATTTTTCCAGCTTTCTTTTCCATACTTCTTAAGTTAAACTGCGGCGTTCTCCCCTCTTCTCTCCCCAGCTGTGGTTTCTGCATTTCTTCTGCCTGGTCAAACCCTATACTCCTTAAAACACCAGTTCAAATCTCCTCGCCTCCATGAAGACTTTCCTAATGACCCCAGGCCCAAGTGCTCCTTCCATTCTCTGGATTTCTAATGTACTCCTTGCTTACAACCATCCTCTAGGATGGTCCCTCACCAAAAAAGCAAAAACAACCTTGTGAAGTCAAATGAGTTCGGGAAATACATAGCCATACGTGTAGCAGTGATAAGGAACAACGACGGAAGCTGGGCCAGCCATTAGCTTTAGGTATGCCCATGTTCCACTTAATCCTTACAACAGCCCTATGAGGTGCTATTTGCATCTTAGACTACAGATACAAATACCAAAGTGTGATATTTGACTCCCTTACACCTCAATTGTCCAATCCGTGAACTAGGATTCAAAACCAGGCAGAGTTTGTGATGTGCTCTTCTCGAGTTTCAGTTATATAAAATGCAACCCAAATGTCAGAGCTTGCCACTGTCAATACTATTTTTGTTCTTCAAGTAGACTGGAAGCTCTCCCGGGGCAAACACCAGTCCGTCCCATTTGTTTCTCCATAACACAGAGATAGTAAATGCCTATCCTCCAATAAAGTGGTTGACTTTTTCTTTAATTTTCATATTATTAATGGACTATTTTAAATGTATTAAAAACAATACATTTTTGGAGTGCCTGGGTGGCTCAGTCAGTTGAGCATCCAGGTCTTGATCTCAGGGTTGTGAGTTCCAGCCCCATGTTGGTTTAAAAAGAAATAACAACAAAATATGTGTGTGTCTGTGTGTGTGTGTGTGTGTGTGTGTGTTTTAACTTTTCAAAGCACTTCCTCATCCATTAATTCATTTTATTTTCACAATGCTCAGGTAGCTCAGTATTTTCGACGGTTTTCACGTACCAAAAAAAGTCAAGATCCAGAAGAGGTAGGGAATGCCCAGGAATCGTCACGTAGGATTTGGCAAGTAATAGGTTTTCCACATCTGGCCCTGCTGAGTGCACAATCCTCACTCCACCTGACACTGGGGCCCCCATGTCGGCATCTCCAGAAGGGGCTTGGTTGACAATATTAAGTAAGATCTTTTTATTTCCCTCAATCACCATGGAACTATCAACCTCCCAGATACATAAAAATGAAACTATCCTTTTTGGAAAAAAAAATAATAAAGGTTTTCTGATGCATCTACCTTGAATGTATTCAGGCCACTGTTTTGTAGAAATTAAATCATTGTCTCTCTGAAGTGAATTACTGAGGAATACATGATATTACACCAAATCAAGCCCCTATTTGTTTTGTTAGTGATTTGTTGTTCTTACTCTTTTTGCTTACCCAATCATGTCGCCTGTTTGTATTCAGTATTTGAACACTGTAATTGGAACATAAAATGTAATAGGTCTCTTTACATCTCCTTGTGGATATGTGTATGGAAATTGTTCACACACAGGCATAGATGTATCCTTCGCTGGGTAGGACTTAGTCCTCTTGTCTTCGCAAGGCTTCATTTTCTGTTCTCAAAGCCTTTGCCTAAATAATAGGCTTTGGTATTTCTATTAGCAGCAATCTATTTTCTCTCAAAAAAATCCCTCTGGTCTGCAAGGGAGGTTATTTTCAATGAATTTTCCTGTTCTTTCCTTTCCTATCATCCTTTTCTTGATCAATGTTTTAGTCTAACTACTTGATTTTCAAATTACTTTGTAATTACAAAATGTTTAGCTAATTTTAGCTTAATTCCAAAAAGTGATTTTCACTGGTGCCATCTCTGTCTTTGTTCCTTTTCTTGGCAATATTGTAGCTAGATGTGAAATTAATTGTGCCCTGATTTTAACAATGCTACCTGAACTAGCTAGCTGTTCTTCTTTGAGGAAGCATCAATTAAAAAAAAAAAAAAAAAGCATTCAAGCTGATGGATAAAAGAATTGGGATCTCTTAGCCTAGAAAAGTGTTGCGGGGTAACTACAATGGCCTTTAAGTACAGAGGAGATAATGGCTAGTTGTCAGCAGCTGCAGGGAGAATAGAACAAAAAGGAATAGGTTTTAAGAAGGAACATGGAGATTCAAAATAGAGGTAAGGAATAAATTACTCTCGAAAGACAGGATTGGTGTAACCTGCAAGTGGGACAAATCCACGGTACAAGTTGTGTCTTGAAGACCCAAGGAAAGCCCCCAGGCTCATACAAACTTCTCTGTCCCCAGCCATCTCCATCGTTCATGCTTCCTACCCCCTCTTTTTAAAATCAAATAGTCTTATGATTCATTAAGTCACAAGTGTATCAGCACACCTTACAAGACCAGCAACATGATTTATAGGGCCCAGTAGGAAATGAAAATGTACAGGAGGATTGAAATGAAAATGAAAAATGAAGGGGCAACTGGGTGGCTCAGTGGGTTAAGCCTCTGCCTTTGGCTCAGGTCAGGATCCCAGAGTCCTGGGATCAAGCCTCACATCGGGCTCTCTGCTCAGCGGGGAGCCTGCTTCCCCCTCCCTCTCTGCCTGCCTCTCTGCCTACTTGTGATCTCTGTCAAATAAATAAATAAAATCTTAAAACAAACAAACAAACAAACAAGCAAAACAATGTCCATTCAGTTCCTCTGCTTCCCGCCCCCTCCCTGCCTGCTTGTGATCTCCCTCTCTGTCAAATAAATAAGTAAAATCTTTAAAAAAATAAAAAAAAAAGTCTTAACACCTAAATCTATTATTTCTAAAATGGTTCACTTAAAGGAAGGAAAAAAAAGATCAAACCCAACCCTCCAGGGCCTAGGAGAACAGCCTAAAATGGAATGAGAGAAGTTCAAAGTTTAAGATGGACTTTTTATCATAAATTTTTATGTGAATTCTAGTTTCCAGACCATGATATGGTTCTGCCTATTTTCATAATTTTTAAGAAAACTTAATGCCAAATAACTTATATCTACCACAAAATAAGTTATCTCCTTTTTTATTTTTCTCCAGGCATAAACAAAATATTTGATCCAATGCAATTGCAATAAGAAACCACACTGATATGTGAGAACCAGTCGGTTTTTATTTTTATTTGGAATAATTAGAAGTTCAAATACACCAGCTCATAAGGTGATAAAACTCATTTTTCAAAGACTAGTTGTGGGGTTTTGCTACCTCAGATCTAGCGTCTTGGCTCTAGAAAGTTTACACTAGCCCTTGGCACCAATAGAATTAGCACATGTTCTTCCAAAACAGAATATCTCTTTCATTTTTATGGAACCAACTGTCTAATAGCCAAAAGTTTCTTGACAACACACAAGTTATAAGTACAGACATTTCCAATCATGTATTCCCCGAGTTGTCGATGAAGGATGAAATTAGCCAACACAGAAAAGGTGGACTTAGTGGATTTTCTTGCGCATTCTGTCACCAAAACATCTATGAGAACTAAAATTTAAACCTAACCCGTGCCCCATTATTCCTACCTATACACATGCAAGTTGATGCTCCACGTTCATTCTATAGCTTCACCATAATGCTACAGGAAAAATGCTGATCAGTTTAGTTTCCTTGAGACCACATTTGCATGTTAATCACTAGTTGCCTTTTAATAAATATCAACAAGAAAATAATCGCTGTCATTTGTTAGCCACTTTTCACAGACCAGGCACAATGCCAAAGGCCATACATGGGTTATCTCAGTCACACTCAGGCTAAAAGGAAGGGTGATGATCTCATTGAGTCATTATGAGGATTAGATAAGCTAAGCACTCAAAGTTAGCTAATACTGGCTCATTTACATATGCTATTTTCTTCAATCCCCTTAATCATCTCGTGATTAATAAGTTAATAAGATCAAACTATTAAATAAAAGCTGGAATTTTACCCCCTCACGTTCAATAAGAAGGAAAACCTGTGCTCCTTTCTTTGCGCTGCATTCTAACAAGGCCCAAGACTCTGCCGATACAATTCTTTCCCATGAATCACCTCTGCTGCACCCTGTTCATGAAGCTACTCCATCAACCACCCCGATGAGACGTGAGTGCTTCCTTTTTTTAGCTCCTTTTGGGAATGCTCCTCTGACATGTATTATTTATTTCTTATAGCTTATCTTGGTAAGAAAAGAAAAAGAGAAGAGAAAAGAAAAAGGAATGTACTAGATAGTTGCTGAGCCCATGAAGGAAACCAGCTTGAATGAATGCCACTTCCAGATCAGGAGGAGTTTGCAGTGAAAACACACTGTGAAATGTGCACAAGGAAATAGCAGAAGTTTAGGACAGAAGCACCATGGGAAAGGCACAAGCAAAGCACCTCCGGAGTTCAGAGGCAGGGGTCCTCCCCGTTCGGCGGGTGGGGGGCTGGGAAGTCAGAGAAAGCTTCATAAAGCTGACTTATGAGGTGGGCTTGAACAAAGCATCATCGTGGAATCAGGCGTCTGAGGTTTAGTTAAACTAAAAGGAATGCAAACCTGCGAAGTGGAGGGTACGGCTGAGAATGGGAGTGGGGTCTGCAGGATGCAGGACAAAGTTTCTATCATGTATTTGCCTGACAAGCAAGAGCCATTAGGAGGCGTGGGGACAGAAAGGCGGCTTACTGGGGCCTGGGCGTGGGGGCAGAGGCTGCAGATGCTGCTGTGTAGCAGTGTGTGTGTGACCGAGGGACCAGGTGAGGGGGAAGCCCACGAGACCAGCTCACAGCTGCTGCCTGGACTGAGAAATGAGTCTAATCCAAGATGGCAGAGAAAGGGTGCGTGGGAGGAACGCTGATGAGCTGGGCTAAGCCCGATTCGGAAAGTGGCTGGTGAAGGAAAGGGACGGGAATGAAAGGGGTGTGCAAGCAATGAAAGTCCATCTGTGGCTGGAAGAACGTTGGCAACAGGCTTCCCCAGGAGGGAGAGGCACACTCAGAGGAAAGCCATGTGCTCCTGTTAGAATATAGGGAGCCCCAGGTGCAGTGCCTCGAATACTCCTTTTCCCTTCTCTCTCCTTCCTTGGTTATCATCAGAGGCATGTCCACCCCCACCCCTACCCCCCCCCCACACACACACACCTCTATTCACCATGTTTATGAGGCCCTACACAACCTGACTCTGGTTCAAGCAACACCAACCTTATGCTCCTGAAACAGGACAAATGTTCTCCTCTCAAAGCCTTGTGGTTTGCTCCCTTTGTCTAGAGTTCCTCCCGACCTCCAGTCTTCCCCTGACTGGCTATTACCATCAAAAGAGCTCAGTTCAAAGACCATTTCCTCCAGGAGGCTCCCCTGACCACCCCATCTAAGGACCCCAAGCCCACAGCCCCAGCCACCGGGTCCCATTACCCTGTTAAATTTCCTGCCTGGCACTTTCTGCTCTCCCCAGGTTTCTGGATGACCACCTGTCTTCTCTCACCAGAATGTCAGCTTCAGGAGAGCAGGGAGAGCAGCCTGCTCACCCAAGGAACCTAAGACCTGGCTTGGTACCTGGCTCATCACAGTACCCAAGGAGTCACTGAGTGAATCCGTCCACTACAGCACGTGTCGTCAGGGAACCAACCCAGCTTTAACCTCAGCCCACTTCCCCAGCCAAAAGGCACCTTCATCATGGTGGCATGGCAAGCACCTTGACAGAAACTTCTATTACTTCTACTACTGCTATTACTACTACTACTACTAGTAGTAGTTCCTATCACATGTTAAATTCTTACCATGTCCCAGATAGAATGCTAATCACTTTATACATGTTATCCCACTTATTATTGTTACTATCCTCATTTTAAAGAAGAGGATCTCAAGAGTAATTTAATCAGGTTATGGGGCTTGAAAGTCATACAGCTTGGAACTAGGAAAAATAGAGCTCGAATCCAATTTTTTCTGACTCCAAACCCACCATGAGAGACTCTCTCCCCTGTCAAAAGCCTGTATTTCCAAGTGGAGTACTTAGAAGTTTGAGAAACACTGAACTAAACGATGGAAACCCCAACTAGGGAAAGCCCAAAGAAAATGATATTTCTAAACAGCTTTGGAGGATTCTGGACTATAGATAGGAGCTGAACGCATTCTGTGAAGGAATAAAGGAAAATGCCCTGCGCCCGCCCCCCCGCCCCCTGCCAAAATCTTAGCTAGTCAATTATACGTCATTAATCATGTCCAGACAGTCGTTAATCACATGGCTTTAGAGAGGCCCAACTGTGAAAGTGGCTTCCCAAAGCAAGGACGGAGATTGGGTTTGCAAGAAATGAAAGAAAGACCTCGACGCTCAGCAGGACTCCCCACTACCTGCAGCCCTGCCTGCTGCTTATGGCCTCTGCAGCGCGTTCTGCAGTTAGGAAGAGGGAGCTGTTCATTTTAGTCAGAAGATGGGAGCAGAAATCGTGCAGATCTTGTAGATTATTGGAGTGGTCAGTAGGTTTCCGGTATGCAATGCAAACCCTCATCTCTCTAATCCTGCTAACATTAGGGTCCATGTTAGATCATGGATAACCAACCCTGAGATTGATCAAGAAACAGTCTGAGTTGGGGGAGATGTCTGTGAATCTGACAAAAATGCTAAAGGAGTAAGAATACCCAGGGAACCAAGTTGTGAAAAATAAACACGGTCTTGTGAGGTGATCATGAACCACTTTTCAAGGCTGCAAATGGCTTAAAAAAAAAAAAAAGTAGAGAAAAAGATGAGGTTTTCAAAATAATATAAAATTTAGAGCTTCCTGGTTTATAGTCAAATGAATTTAAGACTCAAGTAGAAAAGCTAAGGACCTTGATTCTTACATCGCTTAGGCATTTCAGATGATGTTATACTCAACGTGCATCCTATTAATACTGGGAACTATTTTTCCTTTTTCTAATTCTTCATATTTGATCTTTTTCAAACAGAAAAGACATAGTCTATATCCCTGCTGAATTTACCCGTGAAAAATTCTTTTAAAGACACAGCAGTATATCAACAGAATTTGTTGGACCTCCTGCATTCACCTTAGAAATGGTCCTTATATGTGCACACCTTATGTATCATTAATTGATTTTAATACTTCATTAATAATGAGTTCTTCCAGAAGCCATATCTCTGTACTGCTAGGAAACATTCTTCTTTTTTTTTTTTTTTTAAGGCCAACCAAAAATAGAAAAGGTTAGTCCTCTATTATTCTTACACCATAGAAAGCATTGGGTGCAATTCTACTTTAATAGCAAAATAAATGGTATAGTGGTAATGTTTCACACTAATAAATTAAATTTGGGTCACCAATGTAAAATAGAAATGTTTCTAATAGTTATGGCCTGGAATACAGAATCTAAAAAAGAAGTACAATTGCTCTGGAAAATATTTCTTTGTATTTAAAAAAGGAGGCTATCATTTTAACATTTCTCTTAACTTTGCTAAAAATAATAACCATGACAGAATGCTTTTTCCCCCCTAATAGGGATGCCAAATGGAAAAAATAGCTAAAGAACCACAGTGACCCCTAGTGGGAAGAAGAAGAATCATTCTCCATGCACAGTGAATAGTTGACTATATAGTTTTTTTGTGGGCTAAAAAACAGTCTCTTTCTACAAATGGGATCAAAACCAAATGACAGTACTGTGGATTCCAAAAAAATAATTCAATATTCGTGCCTGGGTCTTGTTTTCTTAGTTATTATCAGTTTCATCGTTTTTAGGTAATAGTTTATGTAGTTGCAATCATGCCATATGCATAATTTTACATGCTGATCTACTTTTAACATGACAACCTACGTTATTAAAAAATATTCATAAGCATCCTTTGTGATGTGTTATAATTTGTATCACCTTTTTGTTTTCTAACTTCAAAGGAATTAAAATATTTTATTTTTTTTTAATTATTTATTTATTTATTTTAGAAACAAGAGAGAGAGAAAGAGCAGGGGCAGAAAGAGGAGCAGAGGGAGAGGGCAAGTAGGTTCCCTGCAGAGCACACAGAGCCCGGCACAGGGCTCCATGCCAGGACCCTGAGCTCATGAACTGAGCTGAAATCAAGAATCAGTCACTCCACCGACTGAGCCACCCAGGCAATCCCAAGAATTAAAAATATTTTAGAAGGAACAAAAATTTTGCAGGGTATTCCAAATATGATCAACAAAGCATTGTAAGGTAAAGAAGGTCATTGGGCTTTAAGAAACTCATCGAGATGATTTTTAATCAAAATATCAATTGTTCAGTAGTCCCCTACTATATTCACACTGCCAAGGTTAGACACACATGGTGAAGGACCCAGCCAAAGAAGTGATGCGGGAGGGATATGACGGAGGTGATTAAAAGTACATGCATATGAACAATACAAGACAAGACACTGACACGCCAAGCTAAGGAGATTAGAAGGGTGAAAACAACCAGTCCTCTGGAAAAGCAATCAGGAAACCATCAAACACATGGACAGCTGAAAAGGAGAAGGAAGATATATCCCACAGAGAGTTAATAACAGCAACAAAGTTACACAGGCAAGAGACCGCATGGTTTTCCCAAAGGATGGGGAGTAGATGGTTCCAGCATAGGGTTTAGAAGAAATCCTTTCTGTAATACAAAGGGAAGGAGGTGAAAAGAACAGGTACCCAGGGCCATCCATGTCTCAGTCACCATGTCAGGAGACTTATGTGCTCATCTAACCCTCTTTGAGCCCTTTGAGCCAAAGGGCTCAAAGAGGGTAATTCTTGGCCAATAAGTGGAAAAGCGAGATAGAAACCAAATCAGTTGTTCTATGTGGGCTGTATCTTCTAAAGTGAGAAATCTTACCCTTTGCAATCCCGTTTCATCTATTCACTTGGAAAAAGAAAATGCTTTTATCATACAAAGAACTATAGTGCGCTTCTATCGATATTCTGTCTTGGTGATCACAGATGTAGAATATGTAGCTTTAAATTCATTATATGGCAATTAAATGGCCTAAACTCGTTCAGACTCCCCAAACCACAATTTTCTCTTCTAAGTGGAACATGTGAAGACTGAAAACGAGGATACGGAGAGTCGAGATGCTAAGCCAGCCTTTGGAAAGTTGCAGGGAGGATAAACCCTCTCCCTCCCAAAGCAGAGGGGTGGAAAAGGTGGAGTGAGAGCAAGAACAGCAACGCTGCCTCTTGGGATGGAGTTTGGTTGTGCCAGACCTGCTCTCAGGCAGCCACGCACACCAGCAATACTCTCATCCAGAAGCAAACTAGCATTTAGAGCACACCTACCATTTGCCATATGCCCTCCCATATGTTACTCATTTAATACCCACAGTACCCAGGGTCACAGAGTACTAAAGAACTGTAACCATACAGTTCAGGTGCTCAAGAAGTAGAATCCATTAACACAAAGTCAGTTCCAACTAATGCGAGCTCTTTACTTGCCTCCTCCAATATTCTGAAGGGAGTATGTAGGTCACAGCAACACTCCTTCAAAATTCCCTTTCTTTCTTTCCTTTACTTCCCTCACCAACCACAACTACTCTATCACTTCTCAAATTCCAAAACTCTTTGCAAAAATCCATCCATCAATCAATCAGTTTTCCAAATTAAAAACTTCTGTTCCAAAGACATCATTAAGAGAATAAAAATACAAGCCATAGATGAGGAGAAACATATGCACTGGGAGGAAATATTTGGCAAGGACACCTCTGATAAAGGCCTGTATCCAAAATATATGAGGAACTCTCAAAAACCCAATAAGAAAACAAACCCCAATTAAACAGTAGTCAAAAGATCTCAGTAGACATCCCACCAAAGAGGACATGCAGATGGTAAATAAGCATATGAAAAGATGTTCGACATTACATTGCAAATTTAATTGTGAATTCAAACAAGGAGACACCACTGCAAACCTATTAGAATGGCTAAAATCCAAAACATTGACAACACCAAATGGTGATGACGATGTGGAGCAACAGGAACTTTCATTCATTGCTGGTGAGAATGCAAAATTATTTGGCCACTTTGGAAGACAATTTGACTGTTTCTTATAAAGTTAAACATACTCTTACCCTACTATCCAGTAATCACATTCCATTTATCTGAATGAGCAGAAACCTTGCATCCACCAAAAAAACCTACGCACTGATATTTTAATGGCAGCGTTATTCCTAACTACCAAAAATTAGAAGCAACTGGTAGACCACCAATTGGTGAATGGATAAATAACCTGCCGGACCTACATACAATTGAATATTAATCAACAATAAAAGGAATTGCGCCATCAAACCACAAAAAGAAATGGAGCACGCTAAAATGCATATTGCTAAGTGAGAAATGTCAATCTGAAAAGGCTACATACTGTATGATTCCAACTATATAATATTCTGGAAAAGGTCAAACCATAGAGACAGTTAAAAAAAAAAATCAAGTTTCCAAAGAGTAGTAGACTGAGGCAGAAGAACGTTAAGTAGCTGGAGCACGGTAGATTTTTAGGGCAGTGAAACTGTTCTGTTTGTGATAATATAATGGTGGATACATGACCTTATGCATTTGGCAAAATCTAGGGAACTTTACAGGACAAAGAGTGAGCTTTAATGTAAACTATAGGTCTTAGTTATTAAGAGTGTATCAATAATGGTTCACCGATTGTAACAAACATGGCACACCAACTCAAGATGTCAGTAATAGAAGAAACTTCGGTGGACAGGGGGGCATGTATGTGGAAACTCTGTACTTTCTGCTTATTCTTTTCTTTAAACCTAAAACTGCTGTATAAAATATAGTCTATTAATGTTTTTTAAAGTCATTTTATTCTCCAACTAGAAGTAGCTACAGGAAACAGCCCCTATTTCCCACTAGCTGTTGTGAGTGCCAGAGGACTAAGAGAGATATGTCCTTCTCACCGCATTTCTGGTGAGAATCTGCCCACATGTTTGTTGGCCTCCTATCTTGGCCTCCTCTTGACCATCATTTTGTTTACTTGGGATTAATCTCCATCTTGGTTATTCTTATGCCCATGTCACAGAGATGGTCTTATGAAAGCCCGGCACACAGGTAAGCCACTCATCCCAAGGGACGTTCTTCATGGAGAGACAGAACTTCCCAGGAGGTGGCAGAGGTTGCCCCAAGGGAAAGCAGTGATGACCTAGAGGTGATTACAGAGTGTTCAGTGTCTTCCAGAGGGATACCTTGCAAAAGAGCTCATAACTGATTGGTACAGTCTCCAGGTTCCCAGATCCCCATCAGGGGTCAGGACCCAGGAGCAAGTCCACCCTCAAGAAATGATGTTCCTGCTTTGACTGATTGTTCAGAGAAATCATTCTTCTGAACCTGTCCCTTCCTTTGCTTCATGGTGAAGTTTTTGTTCCAAAAATGAGACTCAGGTTTTGGGTATCTCCAGATCATCCTGAGTCCATCTCAGAAAGGTCTTCTGGGAAAGACCTACTTTGGGCATCACCAAAAATAGTCCCCATGTTAAAGTACTCAGGATTTTCGGAGACAGGACAGAATTTAAAATAAGCCATGTAACAAAATCCTCAAAGAAACGTGAGTAGGAGGCTGACAGAAGATACCAACCTCTAAACTGATATAGATTATCAGTCCTCCACAGTTGAGTTCAAAAATAATATCTCTTTGTTGAAAGAACTCACTTTCTGATTTTGAGAGTTAAACATGCAAATAACCTCCTGTTCATCCCCTTATTTTCAAGGGTTAAATTTCTCCTAAGGCTCTGAATACCCTCACTTGTCTTGTCAGAAAATTGTCAGTCTGCCAAATCACTCAGGAGGAAATGTTTACAATGCAGTACATACGTTTTTAGTTTATTGTTTTGCCATCTGTTCGGGAAAACTATCAACACCAGCACATACATATACATTGTCCTTTAGTCTTCTACCTAAGCATAAACACCAACAGAAGTTTAGCAGAGAGCTATTAGCAGCTGATGACCTTTTCACTGATACACACGGAATATTGCCTAGAAACACAAAATGCACTGGATTAGAGAGGTTGCCAAACCAATGGATGCGTCCCACAGAGGAAACCGTATTTCTCATACAACCTCAATTAAAATAAAAATGGAAAAATGTAGAATCGGAATATTTTTAAAAAGACATCTTTCCTATAAGAAATATAACCATAATATCATCTTAGAACAATTTCTACTGATTTACAATATTTACCATGGACATATTCTCTTCATAATTTTCAAATTGTTATGTAGAAGTTTTTCTTTCTTTTTACTAGTAAGGAAGGGTATTAAATTTACTTAATGTTTCCTGAGTGCCTGTTTTGAGATTATTGCTCATTATATCCTCCTTGTAAACATATGGAGAATTTTATAATCCCCTTAAACTACGGTAACTCTACCAGAGAGTGTTCTGTGATAACCCTAATTTAAATATACATTTTTCTAGGTTTTGATCTTTCATATTATTAAAGATTCAACCCTTTCATTATAGATTTGATTTAAATTTCAGCTGAATTTTTCTGAATTTAAAGCAAAGATCAATCTAAATAAGGTTGAACAGAGTACCTTTGTGAGATTGCTGAGCCAACTGACCCAAGAAATAAATAAATTGAGCAGAGACGGTTAGTTCTAGGTTTATTGAATCTTGACTAAATTTAAGCAAGTTATTACTTCTCTTACAAAATCTCAAATAAAAGTGTGAATAGGATACCCTCACAGAATAATTGTTCATTTCCTGGTTTGGTTCATTCAGCCTGATAATGACTGGTCCTAATGAGACCTGCGGTGGGGATTTGAACCTCAAATAAACCAGCTTGCTTTGCATCAAGAAAAGCTCCTTTGATTGCCCCCATTAAGCCTCTCAAAGATGTATCATTTATGTTACCATGGATACCAGGAAAGAAGTATGAGTGGATCTGTGCAAATCCATAATCACTAATCACTTCTGGAAAAATCAACCAGAACTTCAGGTCCTGCTGAAAATCATCCACAGCATCATTTTGAATAGAAACAAATGCACATTTTTCCTACATTGAAATAAAAATTCTGTAAGCCAAAGGTCACAGTCTCACGTCCAACCCTGCCTTACCCATCATGTATGCATATTGGTGGAAGACAGCAATGTCAGTCAACACCATAACTATCATCACGTTCGGTTCTAAATCCAACTGAAAGAAAATTATTACAAAACGTACTTTATTTTCTAATATACTAGGACCTTACCTTGATTTTAGCCACAGAGACAAAAGATGAAATTAAATCATTAGGAGATGGCTCTTTATAAGCAAGCAGGGAACTATTTCTGCCCAGATCCCTACAGTGTAAAGACAAAAGCAGATGAGTAATATGAAGACACCATTTACCGAAAATCTGAGCATCATTAAATTAATATATATTTTTAAGCCCCAGCCATGAGCCAAGCACTGAAATTCTTCAAGGAAATTCAGTACCTTCCATTTTCAAAAAGCTTACACTCTGCTTGGGAAAATGAGGCATGCATACCAAAACAACCTGTGAACAGCAAAGAGGGCGTCTGGTCACATTCTGGAAAAGAGGACACAGTAAGCACAATGGAATCGAGAAACAAAAAAAATCTTTGTGGAATGGAGTAACTAAAGAAAGGTTTCCTGGATATGGTAAGCCTTGAGATAGACTTGATTTGATTCGGAAGAAAGTAAAAAGACTGGTATTGAAAGTCAGAGACCAAGGCTGCTCACTTTTGCTCAGATGTTGAGGGAAGTCTCTCTGAGGAGATGATGTTTGAACTCAGACCTAAATTATATTGGGTCAACCTGCAGACATCAGGTGAGGGAACTGCAAGAGAGCATGTTCTTGGGAAAATAACAGATCATGTTTATTTGCAAAGACAGAGAGGAGGCAGATGTGGCAGGGACACAGTGAGAAGGGGGAGAGCCGTGTGGGTGAAGTTGGAAAAGCAGGTGGGGACTGATCCAGTCAACTCTTTTCCACCATGGTGAAGGACTTACCTTTTATTTTCATTACAATAGAAAGTCAGAGAACTATTTTAGATTGGGTAGGGGATTCAGATGGCAAATCAGATGAGGTAATTTATATTTTCCAGAGATCACTGTGGTAGCCCTGAGAGGAATGGACCTTGGAGGAAGAGGCAAGAACAGAAGTAGGGAGACAGTTGGGAGAGTCCTGGGTAGCGGCACAGGCTGGGACCAAGGAGATGGCAGCAAGAATGAAAGAAGAAAAATGCCTAGAGATATATTTTGGAAGAAGGACCTATAGGACCTGCTAGTGATTGTGAGGCAAAAGGACAGAGGAGGGAAAGAGAAGAACTAAGATTGATAGCTAAGACTTTTACTAGAGCAATTTGGAAAGTGGCAAAACCTCTTACTGAATTGGGGAAGACTTGAAAAAAAAAGAATTTGGTCGAGGGTAGGGGGAAAACCAAGAGTTCCTTATTGGACATGTTATTTTTTATGCTTGTATGTTTGTATCACTCAAGGGTAGGAATTACCTACAGAAATTTGATAGCAAGGGCCTAATCACTGAGGTGTTTATTTTTGTCATATAGCAAGATGCCAGGGAAGGGATTGGCAGTTCAGGGATGGTGGAGCTCCTCAAAATCCCCTCTCCTTTCCTGATCACATACCAAAAACTAAATGACTTTTATTCTTATGGTCACCCTAGGATGACAATATATGTGTTCTGCCTCCAATTTCTGGTCCATGTTTCAGGCAGGAATAAGAAGGAAGCAAAATAATGACTGATGTCTGTTTTGATCAAGATTGAAAATTACCCAGAAATCTCCAGAAGACTTTAACTGGCGTCTCCCATGACCACCTATAGCTACAAGGGAGTCCAAAAAATGTAGTCCTTGGCTGTGCACATTGCTACCCCAAACAATATCAAGGTTCTACTGGGGAAAGTGGATACTGGGGAAGAAACCAGCTATGTGGGCCACAATACCCAAACTCAAACTGAAAGAAGACAGGTAAGTCTGTCTGGAGTCCAGGTAATTAGTTAGAGATCTAAAAGATCATTATCTGCCTGTAGATGTTATTTAGAGCCATGGGGTTGAATAAAACTAGTTGGGTAAAAAGTACAGGAAAAAAAGAGGGCTCCAGGCTGAGCCTGGAAACTGTCCAACATTCTGAAGTCCCGTTGAGGAGGTAGCAAAGGAGATTGCAAGGGGGTAGTCAGAAAAACAAACAGAAGAACATGCTGAACACTGCCAAGAGGTCGTGTAGAGAAGACAGAGGAGGGGCCACGGGATGTGGTAACATGGAGATCATTAGGAAACATGAGAAGGGTGGTTTCAGTAGAGCAATGAACTCAAGAGCCAGACTGGAGTGGGTTGCCAAGTGAGTAGAATGCCGGAGAGTGGGCGGAGCATAGACAATTATCCCAAGAAGTTTTGCTATGAAAGAAATAGAGATAAAGTAATGATAGAGGATACAGGACTTCAAGGAAAGTCTTTTGTTGTTTTCATTAGTTTGCCAGCGTGGTTGCTTGCTTGGTAATTGGGAGATGCTAGAACATGTTTCTCTGCTGATGGAAGACCCTGAGTTCCAAGTTGAGAGGCTGAGAGTTAATTTTGGAAACATTGTGAAGTCTGTAAGCCTGAAAATAACATGATGAAGTCAGTGTTTTAGGAAGATTCATCTGAAAAGAGCTGCCCATAAATTGTATAAAATTGGAAAAGTATACATAGCAATGAAAAGTGCTGGATGTCACCCAAAGGGAGCCGACTAATGCAACAGAAAATGGCCTTAAAGAGGCTCCTGAGGTAAGTCAGCTGTGAGTCTTTCCATGGCTAAAGAATGGGCCCCAGAAGGGACATTCAGAATTGATGCCTCTCAAAAAGGCAAAATTCAAACTTAAAGTCTGCCTCCGAGAGACTACCATAAAAACTCCAAACACTGTAAAACATCTGAGGGTAAAATACCGAAGGCATCACTAAAATCTGCTAAATATTAAATGAATGAATGTGTTGGATCAGCACTTATTTTTATTCTTCTAATTTATAGAGCTGTGTAAATGTATATGTTGCTTTATAGAACATAAAGCACAAAAGACAGAATTCCTGTCCTGTGAAGTTTACAGTCTCATCCAGACATAAACTAGAACACCGGATGATGACCCCTGAAGTATTTTTTCAGCCAAAATGATTGGAGAAGACATGAGTGCCGACAACACAGTGGATCGATGTTAGACATGTCCCGGTCCACAGCCCCAGAAGAAAACCTGGTTAGAGACCATGGTTACTTACAATGCCAGTGTGCGTGTGTGTGTGTGCGCGTACGTGCGTGTTGCATATACACTTTAAAATATTTGGAAGTGTGTGTGTGTTCATGGCTCCTCTCACATACTTCTCTGGTGACAGCTGGGATTTATTTGAAGACTTGCATCATAAGATAAGTATATTTGAAGCATGGAGGGCATAGCAATCAAGCCATCCTATCAACTCACCTGTCAGTGCTGAGACCCAGCAAGGGGATGGTGAAGTAAATCCCTCAAGGTCACTCCACCCACGAGCAGAGCTGGGACTTGAACCCACAAAGCCACAAGTGCAGTCTAGTACCCTTCCTCTTTTCTCTTTCAGAAGCACATCAACTCCTCCAAGTGTCCCTTGTTTATGTCCCCATTGATTTTTATGAAAATCATGTGACACTTTAATGTTGTTTCCTCTGGAATTCATCTGCATCATGCCACACTGAAACAAAAGCATCAAGGAAAACAGTCAGGACCAGCTTCCGAAAGTCCAAATCCCAGATTCTGACCCCCGGAATCGACTTCCTTATTTAACCTGAAGCTCGCTGTCAGGGAAGGCTTGGTCTTTCTTGAGTCCATTTTTAATGTGGTTTCCCCCCCGCCCCTACAGATCAGGTGGTGCCCACTCGCAGCGGTCACAGTCTAATCAACCAAAAAAATAGAGAAAGAACTTGCAGTTTCTGGGCTCGGGGTGCCTAAAACAGCAGCGTACAGAAAAGAGCATACAATACGTGGTAGATTAATTGACTGTGAAATTACAGTTTAAGCAACAAAGCTTTTTAAAGTGTTAGGAATGTAAAGAAGCATGTAAACAAACTGATTTTCATTATTTGTTGAAGTAAAACAGTTTGCCTTTTCCCTGCGCCTTCCTTTCTTCCTTGCTCTTTAGAAATGTCTGAACAAGCACTTGCTTTGGGATCACGCCATTTATAAAGCTTTCCTAAACACCACCCCCTAGAAAGGAGCTTTCTTCAGAGAGGTGATGGGTAATTCTCAGCTAAACAGATATGCAGAGGTTCTGTGGATGTTAAAATCTAATAAAGCACTACACAAATCGAAGGTATTATATTCATGTTATTACGATGAATAAAAGGTGAACCGTCCTTATCACTGGGCAGCTAAGTGATTGTCTGGCACTCCACAGCGCAAAGGACAAGAGAGAAAATGAATCCAGCCCACTCTGGAAAATGAAGGCTAGTAAGGGGAAGTGATTTGTCTAGGACCCTACCACAAGTTAGAGGCAGAGCTAGAGCTGGGACCTTAGGAAGTGGAAGGAATTATAAAACCACGTCGCCAATGAAGTTCTCATGTGATACTCTCAGATCTTGGCATGATGCCCTCCACTAAACCATACCTGCCAGGTCCCTTCATCTTGTCCAAGAGCAGACTAACAGGTCAATGACTGAAGGTGTCCAGGGCTAAAGCCAACCACCAAAAAAGATTAGTCATTATTATATGTATGTTCCCCAAAGCTAAAGCCAGGGAAGAAGAAGCAACTATTTTGGAGAAGAGATGCTATTAGAATATTTATTCCATGACACTTAGCCTATGATCACAGCAGAAAAAGCAACATAAAATGCACTCCATTGGATTTAATAAAAAAAAAAACCTCATTTTTCAAAATGTTCATTTGTTCCATTTCATCAGAATTCTATAGCATGCCCAATTTGGCTTTTGTATTTCCAAACACCATATTGGTTTCTTACATGATAATCATTTGATACAGTACAAATACAATGATTGTGCAAAGTCCCTTTAATGAACCGTCTATTTCTTATTGGCTTTAATATGATCTGTTGCCTCTTTTATATCCCCCAGTAAAAAATAGAGCACGCCAAAATTTTCAGCAAGACTTGTGGGATCTTTTGTATTCAGAATAAGAGGATTCATCACAAATTTAAAGTCAGGCTATAAAATATCTTCCCCCAAAACTTAAGTTTTTCAAAATATTGCCAATTCTATGGAGGCAAATTACAGATATAATGATAGGACCAGGCTCCTAATTCCCAGCAACATCTGTAGGATCACAAAGCCATCAGTGTGTGACTTCCAGTTCTACTGAGTACACGCTAAGTGAGGGAGATAGAAGCAGGCAATTATAAAGCTCATGGAAAAACTCTGTGAGTGATCAGGGAAGGAAGAGGCAGAAGGTAGAGTGTGTCTCCTGCCTACCTACCTTCTTCATACACTGGGCAGTGCAAATGCCTAACACTCGTGGATCCATTCTCTCCATAAAGTCCCTACTTTATGGTCCCTGGTTATGATATCTTCATTTCAGAGGAATTCTGTCTCTCATTCTAGCTATTAACAAGCTTCTCGGGGCTATCATCATCACCCTGAGACTCTTGGTGGAGTCCACCCAAGTCAGGGGAGGTCCTGCTATGAGGGAGTGTCAGAAGGAAGAAACAGCTCCCCATGGGTTGTTTTCCTCTCACTTGGGTACTTGGTCAACAAATCCCAAAGAAACATTTGCTTTTCTCATAGCAACAGGGTAGTCCTCTAAGCTCTTTATATAAACTGGAGCAAGAACCCCCATAATGGCAGAAATGACTATTCTAGTCTCAAAATGAACTCTCCAGATTTGGCAAGGAAGGGAAATGATCAAATCCAACCTCAGAATTTCCCCCAACCAAATCAAGAAACAATAGCGGTCATTTATTCATTTGCTCACCAAATACTTAACTGAGTATCTACCTGAGCCAGGCAGTATTCTGAGTGTTGGGGATACAGTAGTGAATGAACAGACTAGAAAAGTGAGTAAATATATGTTAGAAGGTGGTAGATACTAATGACAAAAGTAAGGCAAGGGTAGAGGATAGGGACTTGGGAAAGTGGGCCAGCTGCAATTTTAAAAACAAAGTGTCCAAGGAAAGCCTTACTGAAATGGCTCCCTCGGGGCACTTGGGTGGCTCAGTGGGTCAAAGCCTCTGCCTTCAGCTCAGGTCATGATCTCAGGGCCCCGGGATAGAGCACTGCATCAGGCTCTCTGCTCAGCGGGCATCCTGCTTCCCCCTCTCTCTCTGCCTACCTCTCTGCCCACTTGTGATTTCTGTCTGTCAGATGAATAGATAAAATCTTAGAAGGAAGGATGGAAGGAAAGAAAGAAAGAAAGAAAGAAAGAAAGAAAGAAAGAAAGAGAGAAAGAGAGAGAGAGAGAAAGAAAGAAAGAAAGAAAGAAAGAAAGAAAGAAAGAAAGAAAGAGGTCCCTGCTCAGTAGAGGGTCTGCTTCTCTCTCTGCCTCCCTGCGCCACTGCCCCCCTGCCATGCTCACGCGCTCTCTCTCTCCCCCTGCCCCCACTCTCTCAAAAAAATAAATAAAATTTTTAAAAAATAAAAAATAAAAAATTTTATTCCAGCTGCTCTGATGAGAATAAACTGAGCAGGAAGGTCAGAGTCGGGCCAGAGGCAGGAGACCAGACAGGAAGCTATTGCAGATGATGGTGGCTCAGACCAGGGAGGTAGCAGTAGTGATGAAGAGATTGATGGGTTGTAGACATCTTTGTAGATAAAGCCAGTAAGCTTGGCAGATTAATTGGATGTAGGGCATAATAGAAAGGAATCAAAGACTTCAAGGTTTTGAACAGGAATAGCCGGAACGGTGAACTGAAATGGACAATCACAAGTCCAGTCTGGGACATGTTTAACTTGAGCCGCTTCTCAAATACCCAAACGGAGATGCCGGATCTAAGGATCTGGTTATGCAGGTCTAGGAGTGGGCAGAAGACGTCCAGGCTGGGTACACAAATGTCAGTCTCTAAGACAGAGCTTCTCCACCTGCTGATTCAGCTCCCATGGTGTCTCTCCGTACTTAGAACTTGATTATTTCTTCACACCCTTTGATTTAAAGGGGCCCTACTCCTATGAACTTTAGTCCTTTGGTGTTTTTCCTTGTGCAGAAATGTCTTCATTTTTTCATACCCAAATGAGTAATTGGAAGAGGATATTACGACCATCATAGTGTTTCTTAGAAATGGAGATTTTAAGTTTTTCCTCCATTAGTCACTAAAGAACCTTGAAGGAGACTTTTTTTTTTTTTTGAAGGAGGCTCTTTAAAAAGAAAATAAAGTAAGAAATTCTCTGGTAGAATTATTATAAAATTTAATTCGAGGCTTTCCTCACAGTAGATTTGTGAAATATTCTCAACATTCATTGCTATGACACTGGGAACTTTCAGCGTATTGTTTTTTGCATTGT
Organism: Martes martes; assembly: GCF_963455335.1. NCBI lineage: Eukaryota > Metazoa > Chordata > Mammalia > Carnivora > Mustelidae > Martes > Martes martes. The sequence goes on along the minus strand of NC_137895.1, from coordinate 93,531,634 downwards.
TATAAAACGTTGCCAATAGGCTCAGTTTCCTCAATACAAAATCCTATGGGCTTTTTTTTTTTTTTAAATAAAATTTGAAGATGCATTATTGCTACACTAGCATTTTAAGATCTAAAAGAACTTAACCGAGTCACCCAGGTCATCCATTCACCTCCCTTCAGGAATTTGATAATCCAGAAATCGTTCAGTCTCTTGCTTTAGCCTCTCTTCCAAAAATCTCCTTAAATCCACCTGTGATTAAATTGTAAAGAGGAGAATCTCTCTGCACCAGACTAAGATATCATTCAGGAGCCAGTAAACCAATATGAGAACTCCTGTTTCCTATGATGTTTGCAAAATCTGAGGTTGCCATATGGAGTTGGCCATGGGAATGGCCATGTTGTATAAAAGGCAAGAAACTTCTCCTGGACTTGGAGTCAGAAGATGTCTGTTCTGGACACAATAATTCCCTTTGCTTGGTTGGCGACAGTGACAGTAACAAATCACTCTTTAACTGTAAATAAATAAAAGTGAATTCTACCTACCTAACAAAGTTGTGAGGCTTCTCCCTTCCTAAAAGGAGTTAATTTTTTTCTACCTACTCCCCATCTGCCAAATAAGTATCCTGAAACTTCCCTTACAATGTCACTCTCAATTAATTAAAAATATAAATAGGCACATGCAGTTGGGTCCCTTTCATATCAATTTCACCCAAGATACAGTACTACATATAAAGTGTATTTTTCTGACTTACTCTGATTTTTTTTTTTTAATTTAGGACTTCAAAATGAACTTAAGAGCCAACCTTAGCAAACATTCTGTAAAGAGCCAGGTAGTAAACATTTTAGGCTTTATGAGCCATAAACTTTGTTACAACCACTTGACTTTGCCATTGTAGCATGGAAAGGATGATACATATGAAAATAAATGGGTGTAGCTGTGTTCCAATAAAACATTATTTACAAACACAGGTTATAGTCTAGGTTTAACCCATAGGCTATATTTTATTGACCCTGTCTCTAAACCTTAGACCTAACCTATCTTATTTCCTACTCTTGCAAATGTAAAACTCTAAGTCTTCAGCAAACATATACTGAATTTGTTCTTTTCTTTATAAATTCTGGGTAAGTTTAAATTCCAGATGGGACATACAGTATAACCCCTTATAACAAATATAATAGTCCTACTAATGGCCTACAATGAAGTAAAAAAAAAATCATTTACCCAAATAATGCATTGTATCCAGCAAAAAGTCTCATTCAGGGCACATGGGTGTCTCAGGCAGTTAAGCATCTGCCTTCAGTTCGGGTCATGGTCTCAGAGTCCTGGGATCAAGCCCTGCTTCAGGATCCCTGCTCAGCAGGGATTCCACTTCTCCCTCTCTCCATCATGCTCTCACTCGCTCTCTGTTTCTCTCGAATAAGTAAATTAAATCTTAAAAAAAAAAAAAGAAAGAAAAGAATTCTCATTCAAAAAAGCACATGTATATGCTATCATCTGCCAGAATAACAAAATACACCAACTATGTTTGAAACACTTTTTCAAGTTTTAGCAATTTACCTATATTATACAGTTTCCATTTTTGTTCAATTGTAATATTCTTAGCTTGTACATAGAGATATCAGAAATAACATTTGGAGATTTTAAAACATATATTTACATTTTATTAACCCATAAATAAGGACTTGAAACACCAGTGAATGCCTCTGGTTGTAATTATAAAATTCCTAGAACAATAGAATCATGGGAATAGCACAGGATCTCAGATTTTCTATGAGTGTGTGATTCTTGAATGAGTTTTTCTAACTCTTCTCTCCTGAAACACTACCAATATATCGTTAATTTGTTTGGGGGTTATGGAGACTGTGGTAGCCAATCTCCAAGATGGCCTCCAAGGAACCCCAACCCTGGTGTAGTCCCTTCCCACACTGTGCTAGGGTTGATCTGCACAACCAACAAAATAATGCATATATGATGGCACATAACTTTCGAAATTAGGTTCTAGAAAATACTGAAACTTCCATCTTGGTTGCTTTGCCTTGCTCTACTCTCCTAGATCACTTACTTAATATGGCCAGCAGCCCAGTCATGATCTTCTTGAGAAAGGGTTCATATGGTAAGAAACTGAGACAGACCTCCTACCAACCCACACATGAATGAGCTTAGAAGTAGATTCCCTAACCCATCAGAAGATGGCAACCTGGTCAGCTTGACTATAGCCTCCTGAGAAACCCAGAGCCAGTTCACCCAGCTAGGCTGCTCCTGGAGTCCCAACCCTTAGAAACTATGTGAGATAATATGTGTGAGTATTTGGGTGTTTGGTTACATAGCAATAGACAATTAGAGACTAACAAATATCTAATATGTGAATTGGTTTACATAAAAACAGATCACGATCCATTTGCAGTTGGTTTAGAAAAGACTGAAAAGTATTATGCCTCCATCAAAAAGGATGATACCCAACTTTTGTATCAACATGGATGGGACTGGAAGAGATTATGCTGAGTGAAATAAGTCAAGCAGAGAGAGTCAATTATCTTATGGTTTCACTTATTTGTGGAGCATAACAAATAACATGGAGAACATGGGGAGATGGAGAGAAGAAGGGAGTTGAGGGAAATTGGATGGGGAGACGAACCATGAGAGACTATAGACTCTGAAAAACAATCTGAGGGTTTTGAAGAGGGGTGGTGGGAAGTTGGGCCAGCCTGGTGGTGGGTATTGTGGAGGGCACGTATTGCATGGAGCACTGGGGGTGGTGCATAAACAATGAATTCTAGTACACTGGAAAGTAATTAAAAATATAAAAAATTAAAAAACAAAAGACTGAAAATACTCAAAGACAGACAAGAAATTAAATCTCTTAAATAAATGTTGCAGCTGGACCCTGAAACTTGGGTCACACTGATGAGATCCACCCATTATCTGTGAATGTGAGTTCAAATGGCCTAAATTTGAAGCACTACTTCCTGATTGGGCCATGCCCCAGCCCTGAAATTCCATCTTCCTTCCTTCCACCCATGTTAATGCACAGATTTCATTCATTCTCTGTGCCCAAAACTTTTTCAGACCATTCCAACACCAACCTGTCTCTGTCTTTTCTCAACATCTATTGCACATAACTCTACAGCACAGAGTTAATAATTATTAATGAGGAATTAGTTTATCTTCTGAAGGACCGTGAGAGCAGAGCAAGCTTTTATAAGAATTCTCAATTTCTCACCTCACTTTCCCCTGATCACTTGCTCTTACTCATTCATCAGCAATAGGACTCAGTCTCCTGCCCATTTTAGAAATTCTGAGGCATGCTCTATGCTAGACACTGTATGTGACACTCATCAACTTCCCATCTCTTTCAAGCTAAGCCCTGAATTTTGGGCCCCAGTGGCTGGAAACTACAACTCCCAGACTACCTTGCAGCTATGATTCTCTATATAATTTAGGTTCTGCCAGTAAGATACACTTGTAGGAGATTTGGAAGGTAAAAAAGACATGGAATTCCTATTTTTTCAGTTGTGATTGGGAAGAAACAAGCTCCAACCAGCATGAGTGTCTGTAGCCCACCAGCTTCCAGCTGTAAGGAATTTTTAAAGGCAGTAATAATGGCTGTGGCAGTGGATTTCTGACCTCAAGACCTGTGACCTTGATTCAGAAAGTCGAGGAAACCCCTGTCTCTGAGCCTTCTGATGATTTGGAAGCACCTAATTTCTTACAGAAAATCCCTTTCAGGCTAAGATGCCGATTGGTTTCTGTTGCCTTCTTTGAACACTGACTGATGTGTGTACAATAGTTTTTTTTAAGCCTATGCTGATGACCTAGCAAAATTTATTTTTTAAATTTCACTCACTCATCCACTCGACCCTTGATGGACATTTGCTGAATGAATAGATGAGAAGAAAATAAGGTCTCAGAGGAAAAATAATGATTATGGTTTTCACTAATATGCTTGTGCTATTAGATGGTGATAATATGTATCCCCAGGTGGGGATAGCCAACAGACGATATGCAAACCAAGATCTGCAGTTCAGGATAGAAGCTCAAAGCTTCCTTCAACACTTTGATTGTTGCTAGTGAAATGTCAGGTAAAGGAACTGAGCTCTCACTGTGTGTTGATTACCTTAGTTGCTTCAGATCAGAGCAAACGGACTTACTACTTTGAATAAGTGGAAGCAATGAGAGAGGGTGAAGAGGAGTATGTGAAGGTTAACCCTAACTTTTTCTTAAATGCTTTGCAGTGGGACAAACCTCAGTTTTATTACCATAAAATCTTCAGCAACATTTCAGTAATTGCTATAGTACTTTGAGGCCAATTTAAAGGAGTAAAATTATTTTCAATGCCTCTGCTTGCTTCAGCAAAATTCGAGAAGGACAAAAAAAAAGACATTGGTAGAAATTCATTGTGCTGGGCTTTTGAAAACTTGGGCCATCCAAATCATTCCTGCAAAGCCCTTCTAAACTACTAGGAGGCATAAAAAAACTATTGCTACTTAAATGTTTAATGTTAATTAAAGTTGGCATATTAGTTTTCAATCAGATTTATGATAGAATCAAATTATACTTTTAAGTGTTATGTGTATACTTGATACTACATTCTAATGTACAACTACAATCAAAGTATATGGTACATTTATGCCCATTTTTACAACATTTGGATCACAATTTTATTATTTTAAATGATTATAAATGTTTTTAGTAGCTGTAGCGTTATCATACTGTTAATAATGCTTATAATTCCTTGGTGCTCAGAGCTGAATACGAAACACACACCCAATTACAACATGTTTTTTTCAATGTGAAAATGTTATTTTCTTCATACACTGTAACACATTGCAGTCAAACTTGGGCACTGCCTCTACTTTTTTGCACATTTCCCACAGGACTTAGAAAAGTCCAGGATATAAAAAGGTGTCTAAAATTTTCTTTTTGCATGACTAAATGCTTCCATGTGTGTACATCAGTAAAAACTTTCTGTATCTGAAAAACTAATGGCTTTCTGACTTCACACGCTCTCCTCTCTTCCAACTATCTTTCATTCACGTTCTTCTACATATCAGAGGGTTTTCTGAGCCCAAGGACAGTTCCTGATGAACTGCAGGATGGTAAGCCATGGGCCTGGTAGAAATTAAAATGGCCTCCCCATGTAATCTCCCCTTTTTTTTTTTTTCTTTTAAGATTTTATTTATTTATTTGACAGAGATCACAAGTAGGCAGAGAGGCAGGTGGGGGGGGTGGGGAGCAGGCTCCCTGCTGTACAGAGAGCCCGAGGTGGGGCTTGATCCCAGGACCCTGAGATCATGACCTGAACCGAAGGCAGAGGCTTAACCCACTGAGCCACCCAGGCACCCCTAATCTCCCCTTTCTGTCCCTATTCTAATTGAGCCTCATACAACTGCTCTCTGATCCTGTGCCCTGCCGATACTCATCACTCACTGCCTCAGTGTCGCCTGCCTCTATCACTCTGTCATTCATTCTACCATCACGCATTTGACATATTATATGCCAAGCACTGATAAGGCAGTAGAGCATGTAGTTAAGAAGACGAGCTCTGAAGTCAGATGGGGAGTTCATATCCCAAATCCATCTGTTACTAGCTATGCAGCATTCAATGAGTTACTTAACCCTTCTGGGCCTATTTCCTCATTGATACAATGGAGATTAAATTAGTACCTACCTCACAAGGGTATTTTAAGGATTAAAGGAGCTAATATTAATCTTTTAGGATAGCACCTCACACACAGAAAGTGCTGAATAAATAGTACTAGTCTTGGGGATATAAAATTGAATGAGTAATCTTGCCCTCAGGGAAATCACAGTCTAGTAAAGAAAGCAGATAATCACCAGTCATTACTTATAGTCATTACTTACAGCTGCAACAAAGAGCAGCAAAGACAACAAACTGTTTAAATGAGACTGAACTCCTGAGCAGACTTTCTACAGGAGTCAATAGTTGAGCCATGCTCTCCAAAAAGAAAAGAAAAAAAAAAAAAAAAGTATGGAGAAAATATTGCATTGCAACCAACATTACCAAGGCCTGGAAGCAGAAGACTAAAGATGACCCAAGGGATGACCAATGGTTAGTGTGGCTGGGAGGGAGCAGAAGCCAGAGAAGCTGGTATAGGAAACAGATGATGACGGACTTTGCATGCCACCTTTGCATGTTTAAGGTTGTGAACTTGAACAATAAAGGCAGAAGCACCATTGAATAACTTGGATTTTGAAAAAATGTTTATGGTCCTTAGAGTAGAAATTAAAGATGTTTTAGGCAGCTCCAAATTTCAAGTTCTGCAGAAAAAGGTGGGAAACAACCAACTTATCCACTCTTTTCTTATTATCTACTGTCATTGTACCCAATATGGGTTTGTCAAATAGTCAATTCAACCTGAATACCCTTAATGCAGTTTACTCAAAATAATTTTAAAGTTACACATGGATTCTAGATTCTATTATGTATGCTATATTAAAAGAGAACTTCATACCATCCATATTTGATAAGCACTACTAGAAAATTAGTAATGTGGCAGCTTCCATTGTTCTACGAATTTCCATTCATTCATGAGGTGAATCTGCCCAAAGATACAGATGAGGATCATAACTCTATTTTTAACTTCCTATTCTTCCCAAGTGAAAACAGGTTAATTATATTTCAGAAGTAACCTTTTCCTTCCTTTAGATTGGTAATGGTGTCAAATAATTTCATAATGGATAATAAAATTCCCATTAGTGTTATGAATTACATTAGTGTAATCTTTTCCAAAGTCTTAAAATGTTTTAGCTGATATTTTAACTGTCTTAAAATTATAACATAAAGTACTTTTAAAAAATTCTCTCATGGTTCAATCCCAGCTTACCTAACACCAGCCATCTTAACCACTGCTGTGTATTAATTCAATTTCTCCTTTCCCTTATATAAAGCATGTAGTAATTCTATATCTGATGCTCTTACTACTCTATTCCTCTGTATTTTTATACTGGTCCCTGCATTGCAAATAACAAGTCTTAATTGCCCCAGGAGGATCCCTATGACTCAAACCGTCTGTGCATGTCTTCCAGAATAGTGAATGTTAGGTGGAGAAAAAAATTGCTTCAGGACCAAGTGAGAGCATTAAATTGTCCATTTCTGCTTTCCCATCACAATCTCTGCTCATCCCTAAATGCCATCCTTTCTCAACAAAATTCTGCCTCCCCTAGACTTGGCTGCTTATGGGTTCCATACCTTTCTTTGAGTCTCACAAATACTTTGATAGCAATTCATTATTTAAGCTACTCTAAATATCTCTTTGATATCCAAATGAGTAGACTTGGACTATGACTACATGACCGCAAAATGTTTATTTGATAGGAAAATCTCAGTTGGTTCCTGGGACATTTAATTCTTCCCAAGACACAGAAGCATCTGCCTTCAGCTCAGATCATGATCCCAAGGTCCTGGAATCAAGTCCGCATTGGGCCCCCTGCACAGTGGGGAGCCTGCTTCTCCCTCTGCCTACTGCTCCCCCTGCTTGTGCGCTCTCTCTCTTTAATAAGTAAAATCTTTTAAAAAAATAAAAATAAAAAAGAGAACATTAAAAAACCTTTTTACTAATGTCATCAAACTAATGTGCTGTAGGTACACCCTTAATTTTTTGACCTGCAATACATTGTATTGATTTTTTTCCTGATGCATAATAAATTATACAAACTTAGTAGCTTGAAACATACATTTATTATCTCACACCGCTGTGGATCAGGAGTCTAGACACAGCATAACTGGGTTCTCTAGTCAACATCTAACAAAGCTACAATTAAGGTGCTGGCCAGGCTGTACGCTCATCGAGAGGCTCAAGTTCATTTAGTTATCAATAACTGGGATCAAGTCCACATTGGGCCCCCTGCTCAGTGGGGAGCCTGCTTCTCCCTCTGCCTACTGCTCCCCCTGCTTGTGCGCTCTCTCTCTTTAATAAGTAAAATCTTTTAAAAAAATAAAAATAAAAAAGAGAACATTAAAAAACCTTTTTACTAATGTCATCAAACTAATGTGCTGTAGGTACACCCTTAATTTTTTGACCTGCAATACATTGTATTGATTTTTTTCCTGATGCATAATAAATTATACAAACTTAGTAGCTTGAAACATACATTTATTATCTCACACCGCTGTGGATCAGGAGTCTAGACACAGCATAACTGGGTTCTCTAGTCAACATCTAACAAAGCTACAATTAAGGTGCTGGCCAGGCTGTACGCTCATCGAGAGGCTCAAGTTCATTTAGTTATCAATAACTGGGATCAAGTCCACATTGGGCCCCCTGCTCAGTGGGGAGCCTGCTTCTCCCTCTGCCTACTGCTGTATTCATTTCCTTGCACCTGTGTGACAAAGAGCTCTGGTTCCTTAGTAGTTGTCAACTGGAAGCACTCTCAGAACCAAAAGGCCCCCACAGCTCCCTGCCACATGGCCCTCTTGACACAAAGTTCACACGTATTCGCTTCTTCAAGATCATCAGGAGAATTTCTTCTTCCAGTCTGTTAAGACAGTGTCTTATAAAACAAAACACAATCACAGGTGTGACGTCCCATCACCTTTGCCACATTCTACTGGTTAGAAGTTAGAAGGAAGTCAGAGATTCCACCTACACTCAAGGGGAGGGGATTCAAGGACATGATTCATCCAGGTTCATCTTAAGGGTATGTCCAACACATCAAGGTTTGAGCTATTACTTTCTTCCATCTTCCATTGAGCTATTACTTTCTTCCATTGACATACGTTCTATTTTTTCACCAAAAGGGGACAAAGTACAAATAACATTTCCACAGTTTTATTCATTGCTTGGGATTTTGCTACTGGGAAGTCACTAACATAGCACCTGAAATAATATTATTCAAAAAGAAAAAATTTAGTACAATCCCTCCTGTGTTTTGAGACACCCTGCCAAGGTTTTGAGACACATGGCTGAAGCTTAAAAATAATTGTGAAAGCATGGCTTTGACATTTTTCAGAAAAGCAAACAAGATTTTCAGAGTAGGAGAGTACCTACCGTGCCTCCTATTTACCTTACTTAAGTCGGGCCAGTAGCAGTTAGCTCAAAAATTCACTGGGTTTCTGCTGAGTGTGTCTGCTATCCCACCTAAAAGCGTGCCTGCATTTTCTGCATAAATCTACCAGGAAGACGCTCTCAAAGGGGTAGAGCCTGGGTGTGGAGTCGATGCAGCCTTTTATCAAGAAATTACTGGCAAGATTCTCTTGGTTTAAATCAACTAGGGACCACAGAAAGAGGAAAAAATAAATTTGTTCTTTATGGTGTAATTTTCCAGCATAACAAATTTGGACCCTTCTTAGGAATATTCGGTAAGTTGACAATAGTATATTGGACCATTTCCGCTCTAAGGTATGCCCATGACTGGAATCCTTAAGAATTCTTCATATCAGAGCATAGTGTTGATCATCATGATTTTTTGGCTTTGCCAAATGTGATTCATGGCAGGAAGAGGTCACCAGAGGTCTTATATTGCAGCTTTTAACATAGGTTTAAAAAAAATGAATGCTTAATAATGTATTCACCGGAGTGTGAAGCGAACAGTGACTCTGTATTCTTTTTTTTTTTAATTTTTTAATGTTTTATTAACATATAATGTATTATTAGCCCCAGGGGTACAGATCTGTGAATCGCCAGGTTTATACTTCACAGCACTCACCATAGTACATACCTTGCCCAATGTCCATAACCCCACCACCCTCTCCCTACCCCCGTCCCCTCTGCAACCCTCAGTTTGTTTTGTGAGCTTAAGAGTCTCTTATGGTTGTGACTCTGTATTCTTTTACTCATGCCACCTTTCCTCATCATGGCCAACATGACCACATGACTGAGGGAGAAGAAAATTCAGAATTATCTGGGAAATTGACACAAAGTTAAGACTTGAGGTAACTGTTAGAATAATTAAATAAAACCAAAGCAGAACCTCAGGAAACATTTTCTTCCATAAAAACTAGAGTTGAAGTCATTTTCTTATTTAATAACATAAATATTATGAAAAAAATGAAAGGAGAAGCAAATAGGATTTATTTTTTACATAGTTTCTCAAATATCTCCTTTACTTCACCTATATAATTAAATGTAGCAAGAAAAACAAGCCATTATTCTAAAAGTTGAATCCTTCTCCTCCTTCCTTCATTCACTCACTCATTTAATAACAGCAAGTCTACAAGGTTGTTTGCTGGGCACCTTAGAAACTAAAGCGGTGAGTCATTCAGGACCCTAGCCTGGCACATCTAGGTAATATGATTTATGAGATATACACTCAATTCTCATGTATACTAAATTAAATAAAAAATAAACCAATAGTGTAATTTCATTGAAATATGTAGGTCAGTATTTACACATGCACCGCTGGTGCTCAAAAGAAAACGTGGACAAGAGTTAAATGCATATTTCATTGTTTTCATTTATTTTTTATCTCATTTATTTTTACAGAATGTGTTTATTATTAGACACCAATTCTGTGTGCAATCCTTAGTTCAGAATAAACGTTATTATAAGAAATTGTTCCCAAAGGCTTAATTCATCATGCAAAATCTACCAAAGTATTTACTGCTTATTTTCATTCTCTATCTTGAGCTATTTTTGAAACTAATAATGGAATCTTGTTTTCAAATAGTCCACCACAGTCAACACAGTCTTTAAAAACAGAGGACAAAGTCAGAATCCTGTGTTAGGCTCTCAGGTGATTCTGAAGCAGGCTGTTTCCTTAACCTCCTGAACCTATGTATGTTGGATGGTGAGTTGGTGGTAGACTGAGGAAGGAGCAAGAGCAGGACTGTGGGGAGACACCAGCTTGGAACACAACATTCTGCAGGGAAGTCCTTTGTGCACCCTTGGGAACCTTGTTTAACGTCCTCTGCGCTCAGCTTTCTTACATCTGTAAAACAGGTGTGAATACTACTGCAGAGGTAAACCCTCCATGGGATAATGTATTTGAAGAACTTTGTACACAGAGGGCATTCAGAAACGGTTCCTATTTCTTCACCTATAAACTGAAGGCAATAAACAACTTGTGGATTTGCATTGATAATGCATGCAGAAATACGCAGGCACAATATCTGGTGCTCAATAGATATCGACAGACATTTATCAAAGGTGAATGGGAGTGTGGGGTGGCGGGGTAGTACACATGTGTTTACCAAAGTGAGGATGTTTATTTTACTTTCCAGACCATCATACAGACTAAACTAAACTAAAGGAACTAAATATTTATTTTGGTAACCACATGTCCCATGGTCTATATGGTTGATATAACCCGACAAGATCCAATTTAGTTGGCCCTGTAAACAATGCCCCAGGAAGCTCTCAGGTTGCCACCATCTACTCAATAAGTCTGCTTTCGTGTTTTCTCCTTTTCTGAGCATCTGACTCATGACTCACTATCTTGCTTAGGCTCTCCCTCCCTCTCTGAGAGTCAGGTTTGCCCACTCTGGTTCCTAATCTCCTCAGATCGTTTTCATTCCCTAAACCTTTTTCAAGATTACCCAAAATGATGCATGAATATCTATTAATTGGAATAATAAGTTTTATATTTACAGCAATGTCTTTGAGATTGAATTAACATCTTTTTAAACTATTAACAGGTCAGATCTTCCTTGCAAAGTTTTCATTTTGAGAAGGTAGTGTTCCCCATTATCAGCAAGCATCCTTTCCTCAAAAGCAAGATTAATTGGATAGCTGAGGCACCTGGGTGACTCAGTCAGTTAAGCATATGACTCTTGATTTCAGCTCAGGTCATGATCTCAAGGTCATGAGATCTCTCTGCGTTGGGCTCCACGCTGGGCTTGGAGCCTTTTTAAGAATCTCTCTCTCCTGGGGCTCCTGGGCGGCTCAGTGGGTTAAAGCCTCTGCCTTCGGCTCAGGTCATGATCCCAGAGTCCTGGGATCGAGCCCGCATCAGGCTCTCCGCTCCGTGGAGAGCCTGCTTTTCTCCTCTCTCTCTGCCTGCCCCTCTGCCTACTTGTGATTAAAAAAAAAAAAAAAAGAATCTCTCTCTCTCCTTCTGTCCCACCCACACCCCAGTTTGCACAGGCTCTCCCTCCCTCTCTATCTCTCTCTAAAAAAAAAAAAAAAGAAGAAGATAAATTGGATGATTGATTGGCATTGTATTGATGGATTGCTTTATCAGTAATGCCAATTTCTTGAAATGTACACCTGAGATCCAAATGTAACAATCGTAAAAGACTTGAATACTTAATGTTTTCTGTGCTGATCTATAATAAAATAAGCCTTGATTTATAAAGCTGTGAACTCTATTTCTCTTTGCTTTGGTTCATCAGCAGATATTTCAGCCATTATTATAAGTTTAGCCACCATAGACTACTTGGTCTATGGACAAGAGAATTTTCTGATTCTACTTTATCATTATTTTATTTCAAGCATTGTCCAAACTAATTTCTGATCTGAAAACATTCTCCCACCTTCTTTGTCTTTGTATTACAAGATATATAAGCTCAGCTACACATTTCATCAGCCAAAAATAACAGTGTCTTAAATAAAAGCAAGAGTTCTTTTCTCTCCAGAGCCAAATGGTAGAGAGCTTGTAGGGCAACCAAGTTTTGTAAAGTTATCAAAAGACCAAGACCACCTCTTTCCCATTGTTCCACTGGCCCTCCCTAAGCACTGGTCCTCATTTACATGGTTCACAGTAGTTCATCTCCAGCCCACATTGTGAGCAGCTAGAAGAAGGAGAGGGCTGGGAAGAAGCAGTACATGCTTCCCTTTAAGAATGAGTTTCAGAAGTCACACACAGCACTATTCCTTGCATCTCATTAGCCAGCACCTAGACACTTGGCCACATCTAGCTGTGAGGTAGATTTGAGAAAATAGTTTTTGTTCCAGGGGCAAGATGTGTATTTAAAAAGTATTATATTATGTTTTTTTATGTTTATATTATGTAATAATATCTTTATATTGTGTAATATTTCTATTACAGCAGAAAAAAGAAAGTGACTATCAAATCACAATTACTGGTTCCTACAGAACATTTTTTTTTTTTTTAGAAATCTCTCAATCATGAAACAACTTTGCAAGGAATTTTCTTTCAGTAAGGATTTCTGGAGTTGGGAAGGAAAAAAAGGTTAAACCTAAGAGAAAAAGAAAGACTTACCATTCTAGAAAGAGGCAGGCTGATTAAAAAAAAAAAAGTTAATCCTAAAAATTTGAACTTTATAAATATCTCTCTTCAGTATCTTCTTTGCTCGTAACACTGGATTTTTCCAAAAGTTGGTCTATTTGTAAATGTCAGCAGGATGTAAGTTCTCCTGATTTTTACTTTCATAATTTAGAGATTGGGGATTTTTTTAATGCAGAATTTTCCTGGAATGAGGTTGATCAGGAAACTTAAAGATACCAGAGTTTCTCACTTGAGCCTCTGGAGAGGAAAGCTTTTTATAGACTCAATATTAATACCACTCATTTGTGTATCTTAACCTCATGAGTTATAACCACCCACTAAAGTAAAGTAAAGCAGAAAACACGATCCCAGTATTTCCAGCCTAAAGGCAATTTGTATAATGAAAAGTGCACTGGCTAAGGGTCCAAGGGCCTGGGCTCTGGCATTGAATCTTCTTCTTTCCAGCCATGTGACCTTCAGCAAGTCAAGTAATCACTCAGTAATTACTAACAACTTAATTTGTTGTAACAGAGGTGCAAATAGAAATCAGTGTGTTCAGGACACTGATTTTTTTTTTCATAGATTAATATCTCATGGTGTCTAACAGGACTATTGATTTAAATACCACAGGGAACCTGTACTGAAAGGGATGTGTGGATTTCTTAAAAAGAAATTCAATAAAAACTGTTCATCTGATCCCACTATAATTGGCACAACACCAACCTGGATATCAAAAATATTTCCACCCCAAACTGGAGTCCTTTTTAGCAGTAAATATCAAACCACAGGTTTGATCTAATGCTTACAATGAGCTATTCTTTCTATTTTTCATGATGGTGGGGGACAAGGGTCCTCAAAAGTCCTTTTCAAAAATGGGCTTCTTTACCTCTTCTCTTTCTGTGTGAAGCCTGGAAATTATTAAAGATGCTGATTCTGTTTATAAGGGTTTATACTGCAAAAAATGTGCATTAAAACATAAAATGATAAAATAGAGAGCAATCATTCAGGACAGTAATCATGCACTCAATAAATATTTATGAAAAGATGACCATGTACCAAGCTAATGGAAACTAGAAATTAATGATTTAAATACAGTAACCTATAAGACACTGAGGCTCTTCTCAAAGGGTTGACAGGCCGGCGAGTGAGACCATCACATACACAAAGAGCTATCAATGGGAACAGATGTGTCTTGATGGGGAAATGTAGGGAGAAGAAGGCACCACCTGGCCTGGAGGAAAGAGTAGTGATAATGGGGGCGCCTGGGTGGCTCAGTGGGTTAAGCCTCTGCCTTTGGCTCAGGTCATGATCTCAGGGTCCTGGAATCAAGCCCCGCATCAGGCTCTCTGCTCGGCGGGGAGCCTGCTTCCCCCTCTCTCTCTGCCTGCCTCTCCACCTACTTGTGGCCTCTCTCTGCCAAATAAATAAAATCCTTTAAAAAAAAAAAAAAAAAAGAGTAGTGATAATGGAGGGTAGAGTCAGGGAAACAGTATAACACAGTGATTAAGAAAAAGCTGGGCTCTGGGCTCAGAAAGGCCGGAGTTGAAAACTGCTTTTATTGCATGGTAGCTGAATGGCAGAAATTAATAATATTATAATAATGATTAATAGTATGTTTGATATTTGTCTTAATTTTAGTGTTTCTGAAGTACTATTAGGTTTTCAAGACATAAGTATAATCCAATTGAGGAATAAGTCTGTCTCATCTCTTTTACTTTTAAATTTCCAATTAGTATGCTTCTGTCTCTGAACACGTCTAGTAAGGTACAAATGGCACCATCGAGATGAGAATAACTAAGGTGGATAAAGAGATGACTGAAGATATTTCAAAATCCCACTTAAACCTTTTTCTGGTGAAAATATGCAAGGAAAAGCTATTTTGACTAAAATATGAAATCCTTTTTTGGCAGGTACTCTAAGGATTAAACAGAGATTAAATATTCACCTTCTTTAACCGCCTACAGAAAGGAAACTGACAAAAAAGCTTAGGCATAACCAAACTGGGTTTGTACCAAGCAGTACACAAAACCTCAGCTGTATTTCTTGATCACAACAAAGCCTGAGTTTTCTTGAAGTGACCTCACAGGCTGTGAATGGCAGGACTTGAATGAAAAGGATCTTGAGTGTTTAAACCTAATGCCTGAAGGAGAGAGAGTGGTTCTCAAGAATAAAGCTTGTCCTCATCAAGTAGCTACCTCTCCTCAAACAAGGTGACGCCAGAGAAAGAATATAAATGGAAAATAAATTCAAGGCAATAGGAGTTTGTTATATCTTGTCAGTCCTCATCTTCTGCCCACTCTGCAGAAAACCAGGTAGATAAATGAGAGTAATCTTGAAAAGCATCAAAAAATCAAAAATTTCTCTTTTTCCCAAAGGTACTGCATCCAAAAACCCATTCCAATTTTGGTATGTAATGATTTTCATGCCTTCTTTTGTTGTTGTTCTTTTATATATCTATACATTTTTAAATAGAAATACATATATATTATATATATCATATATATTCAATAATATATGTGTGTGTGTATATATATATACACACACATTTATATATTTATATATATAAATACATTAAAAAGGAATTCTTTTGTTTTCTGGAGCCTGTGTCCCTCAAGTTCATTTCACCCCTTTCAACATGTTATAAAACTAACTAAACACTAAATAAATTTCACTCTGAGTTACCACAGTGTCCTGTTTCAGTAGTTGAGAGGACTAAGGCCTTGTGCTCGTTACACAAGGAGAATTGATTTCTCCTCAGATCTTGCTCAAGAAAACCCAGCTCAGCCACTGTGGAGCCACATACCCCAAGTGGTGACTCATTCACACAAAAGCAGGATATCACACAACCATTTCTTCTATCAACACAAAAGTAATTCAGGGCTAAAGAAATTGCATACTCAAATCTGACCCATCTTCAAAGCAAGCAAAAATAATGCCAATTTAGCAACTGATTTTATTTTATATAATAGTATTTTGAAATATGGACATGTGTAAAAATCTTCCAAAAGGTTGTGTTTATAAATGCTTTCTAATGCAAAAATGTTTTAGTTTTGATTCCAAAATATATGATACATTTTTGTTTGGCAAAACAAGGATAGAAAATAAAAACTGCTTTGGTCTATTCGAAGATAATGACTTACCCCATAAGTAGCAAGGAAGCCGGGTGGTAGAGATCATGGTGAAGGTGGAGATGGCAAAGGTGATGATGATTTTTAATAAATGAGCTATCTTTGATTTTTTTTTTTTTTTGGACGATTAGGAAACACAAGATGGAGCTTGAAGCAAATCAGCAGGCCTGGGTTACTTTGGCAATTCATAAGACTCACATTTTTGTATTTGAAATATTTCATAGAGGTAGTCAGTCCAACTAGAATATGGTCTTTTGAGGACCAGAACATGATATTTCTATGAGAAATGTAGATGAACTAACACCTCAAGAATGAGCTATTGGAAATACCACAAATGAACCTGTGTTAAAAGTCTATTTACTAGCTGCTTGATCTTAAGCAAGCTTTGACCTCTCTATGATTCAGTTTCTAGTCAGTAAGGGAGGATAATAATACCAACCTCAAGGGCTGTTGTAAGGTTCAAAGTAATTAATAAATGTAAAATACTTAACCCATAGTAAGCACTGAATGAATATCAGTCTCCACCCCAATCCTCATTTTCTTCTAATGTTCTCATTTTTTCTCTCAATAGAATAAGACTATTTTGATAAAACAGGATTAAATGTTTTGAAGACACTGACAAAACATATCAAATAATCCCCAAAATAAATTCGATATTAGACCATCTCCAGTTGCACAATCCTTTGTAACCCAGAGACTCATATGTCTTAATATGTTAAGAGAATAGAACTTCTTCAGAGACAGGGCTAATGCATACCTAAATATTTGATTATCTTTGTTCTGTTCTATTTGGTACACTGCCTCCATCATTTGTTCAATCAATGTCTTCTCTCAAGGAGAAAAAATTGATTAGATATTACTTCTTAATAACATATGCAGCTTCAGTCAGAGTCACTAATTTGGAATTAAAGAAGTAATTTTGGGTGCAAGCAATACTTCTATTCTATCCCTTCCCAAGAGAAGAATGCCTCATCTGATAACCTGTGTCTCTGAGATAAATGAATGCATTAAAGCTTTTAACACCCCGTTTGATGGACTACAAATGGTCACAATACAGGACAATATTTGAACAGTAATGATTTGTGCTTTCTTCTTAAGTGTAAGCTGATTGCAAAGGCTCCTAGACCGCACGAAGTAAATAGCTAAAGGGGTCATGAATCTTAATAGCTTCCAAATCAGAAAGATCTGCAACTTATATGCTCTGACTGGAGTGTGAATGGAATGTATAAATATTAATAGGTCTGGCAGAGCCTCTCCAGACAAGCTGTCTAAAATTTCACAGTAGGAAGATTGAAGTTGCCGGGTACGGGGCAGACGTGAGGCTCCCACCTGGAAATGAACTGTCAGCATGTGTGTAAATACATTTTTCCAGAAGCGATATTTAACATCACTGCTGCCCTGATCCCCACAACACTATGCATCGATATTTAACTCTAGTCCATTATTTAAGATTATGAACATACAAACCAGGCTCATCTCCGGAAATACTAAGACAGAGTCTTAGTCTGAGCATCTCAGAGTACAACTTTGAAAACAGCACTCCATCCATGGAAGTTTCTAAAGCAATACTCAGCTCCATGGCCCAGTGGTGTGCTTGGTTCTGTGGCATCCTATTCTCACTGGGCCGGACCCATGGTCACTGTTGGGTCTAACCAAGATGGAGAGAGTGCAACTTTGCATTCTGAGTAATACAGTGACCTACACATAAAAGCATTAGTAAAAATGGAGAAAATTAGTTTGAAAATGAGGAAAGTCTACATTGAACAATAAAGAATTTTTTGTCTTCTCTATGCCATGTATCCTGGGAAGGTTAAGACCTCTATATAATGGGGTGCCTGGGTGGCTCAGTCGTTAAGCATCTGCCTTCAGCTCAGGTCATGATCCCAGGGTCCTAGGATCGAGCCCCACATCAGGCTCCCTGCTCTACAAGAAGCCTGCTTCTCCCTGTCCCACTCCCCCTGCTTGTGTTCTGTCTCTCTGTCAAGTAAATAAAATCTTAAAAAAAAAAAAAAGGCATCTATATGAACTTTTCTGTACTTCTTCCTATAAGCAGTGACCTCTCAGAACCAAGTATACAAAGTCTACTTGGCTATTCTTAGCTGAAAGTAAAGGAAGGAAGAACAGAAAGATGAGGTACTCATAGTAGTAAAGAGTAGTAAAGAGAATTTGGTCAAATTAAAAAACAATTCACACATTTGTGAGGGAAACAGAAAGGCACAGGGCTATTTATTTTTGTATTGCTTTAAGAATATTTCTGTCTGCATTTTCATGAAGAGAATGAGATATTGATTTTAAGTTTTTTTGACATTTGTTCATCTTGAACAAAACTGAAGTCCAAAATTGCTTCACTTAGCCACTTCCCTCCCTCCCTCCAAAATAAATAAATGAATAAATAAACAAATACACAAATAAATAAGTAAATAAAATTAATCATTATTTGTCCTCAAATGGGAGAGGTAATGAAGCCCTGAAGAAAAAGCAAATACTCATTAGGTTTAAGGATTTATGCATTTGAGAAGTACAGTGGGTGAAGCATCCAAATCTTGGTTTTGGCTCAGGTCATGGTCTCAGGGCCCTGATCTTGGGCTCATGAGACTGAGCCCTGCCTCGGTTCACACTCAGAGTGGAGTCTGCTTAAGCTTCTCTCTCCCTCTCCCTCTGCTTCTCCCCATTCCATGCTCTCTCTTTCTTTTGAAAATAAATAAATCAACATTTTTAAAAAGATTTATGCATTTGATTACTGTTTAAGATTTATCAAAAAATTTGTCTTCCCCAACTTGGAACTGTCAAGAAAAATTACTTGAGAATTGTTAGATTTTTTTCAAACCAAAAGCTGTCATGGGCAGCCAAACCAACAAAACTCCATCTACCATCTTTTCACACAAAGCCAATTTAAAGTAATTAATAAAATGATTAATAAAATAATTCAGGCTTGGGGCACCTGAGTGGCTCAGTGGGTTAAATCCTCTGCCTTCAGCTTAGGTCATGGTCCCAGGATCCTGGGATCGAGGCTTCCGGCTCTCTGCTCAGCAGGGAGCCTGTTTCCCTTCCTCTCTCTCTGCCTGCCTCTCTGCCTACAGAGATCAAATAAATAAATAAGATCTTTAAAAAAAATAATTCAGGGTGCCTGGGTGGCTCAGTCGGTTGAGCGGCTGCCTTTGGCTCAGGTCATGATCCCAGGGTCCTGGGATCGAGCCCCACATCGGGCTCCCTGCTCAGCAGAGAGCCTGCTTCTCCCTCTCCCTCTGCCTCCTGCTCTGCCTACTTGTGGTCTCTCTCCATCTTTCTAATAAATAATAAAATCTTTAAAAAAAAAATAATTCAGGCTGAAAGCAGAATTTGAATCTAAACAATATCTAACAATACCTTAGTATAACAATCATGATCTCTCTGGAAGTCATTGGCCAAGGAAGATATAACGAGATGCCATCATTTGGTTAGTTATGCCCCACCTTTCCTACAGGGAGTCTCTATTTTATAAATAAATGATCTTCTGGAAAATTAGGAGCATATTTAACTTGATCCTTCCAGTTAATGTCAAATATGTTGTGTTTTAATCTCCAAGAGACCTTCTGAGGTGAATTATTCCTAACATGTTAGTCTTAAGTTTCTCTGTCTTCCCTCCCTCCTCTGGCCTCTGCGATAAGTTGCTGGAACACCATTGTAAAACTTTTCTAAAATGAAATAATCTTTTAATAATAATAAGCCTTCAATCATCTGCTTGCTACATTTGGAATTTTTAAAGCTGCTACCCACTTGTATGGACATCGAGCAGAGACAAGAATTTCATTGGCAATTTCCAATTTTCTGCAAAAATTCCAACTCTAGTAAAGAAGAGGAGAGGAGTGTCCTGTGGGAGCCTGACACCAAGTATAATTCTGATTAACCCACATTTGACAGGAGTGATGAGAGAACCTCAACTATCCCCAAGATTGCAAATGCGCGTAAGATTAGATCTGCATTCCAAAGCCGTCTGCAGCCTGCAGCTTACAGATAAAAAGAACAGTCCTTAGAAGTCACTGCGGAAAGCCTTAGTGTTAATCGTGGCCATCTAGTGTTATAATGTCCTTCTGGTTTTTTATATTTCTAATTAAACTTTATTTTTCAAATGCCTGGCTTTATCCCCCTAACTTCTGGAACTTGCTCCTTTCTATCTGAGTGATGTGTAAAACACAGGGGTCATTTTTAAGTCCAGGTTTAGATTTCTTGACTATACAAAGACGGATTTAATTTCAACTTTATATGCAGCCTCTTTCAATCTATATTGATGCCCTTGTTCATGATATGGTTGCTATGAAAAAAAAATTCTGTGGTTAATATTGTACCCTATTTCTTAAAAATGCAACAATTAGTGGTCCATCATGACAGAATTGTATTACTGAGATCCATGATTGCCAGTCTATGTACCCCAAACAAAGGTTTTCTTGTTCTGGGCTTGTTAAAAACCTGTAGAGAACCACCCTCAGCTGAATGACAAATGTTGGTTATCCCAAATACCCCTTTCATAGTCATGCTGCTTACTACTGAGCAAAGCAGAAGCTTTTGCAAATGGCGGGGTGGACTGATGACTAGCTGTAATGAGTAACAAAAGCATTAGAACACTAGCAAGCCCACAGGTTTATCACACAATGAAAATGGTTTAGAAACACTGAACTAAGAGAAATGCCCATACCACATGATCAGTCTGAATCTTTACATTTTGGGTCATATGAGGGTCTGCTCAGGTGATCAGAGCTGAAAAGTTCTATTACTCTACTTTTCTACTTTCTTGTATTAAATTGGTCAGAATTCAGTTGAATGTCTTCAGCATACCCCCAAGAGGCTTTGAATTTAAGATATAGAATCATGTACTCATAGGCAGGCAAAAGGCTTTAGAACTCCCCGAGATCAGTATTAAACTCTGCTTTTTGTCCAGCTCCCAACTCTCCTACAAATCGCCGGAGTTGATACAAAAGTAACTTGACTGAAAATTGATTAAATTATACACCTCAACATTTTTAAGATCTATTTCAACCATAGCATTTCCAAAATCACAGTGCCTCTTCTTTTTATTTTTGAAAAAATACATATTAAAATATGTTTTACAGAGCGCTTTCAAGCATAATGTTCAAGCAGAGATATACATTGGTTTCCCAGAAAAAGCCATTAAGATGGTCCTTAAATGTCTAAGTAATACTACAAGGCCTATATTTACATATAAATTAGGCCCAACACATCAAACAAAAATGTCATGACTTTTAGTTACTGCCATTAAATTCTGCATAATAACTTCATATTCTTCCTTCTAATAATTGGTATCCTTGAATCTGCATTTATTCTAAGATGGCATTTTCAAACAGCTTTCCTTATCTTTATTTTTTATGAAATTTTGTCCCTCACCCTAAGAGCTCACAATATTTTCACAATACTTAAGATACTTCAATTTCATGATACTATTGTAAAGGAGAAGCTAGCAGTATTTTTGTTATTGTGGCTCAGAAGATATTTAAAGAGTTTTTTTCGCCTTAAACACGGTCAGAAAAAGGTTTGGTGACTTGCCCACCTCTGAGCAACAGCAGGTGTCTGTAAACACAGCATAAGTCAGCTGATCTCTGTTCAGGGGAGACTAAGGGGGAGACTAAGGATAAAAGAGAGGAACTCATTTCTTTACTATCTTGTGGCTAAGAAAGACAGAGCAGACCTCCTATTTAAGTCCTTTCTTCAAATGAGTCAAGCAAAATGGCCAAAAACAAGGAAATATAAAAACATGATGATAACTTTCTAAAAGAAACTTAGAATTCTGGTCCTCACCAAAATTGAAGTCAATTATACTAGATGTGAATAAAATGTAGTATAGAATATGGAATCAAGAGGATCATCATTAAACTATCATTGCAAAAAGTTGTAACATTTAATTAATTCCTTTCTTACTAAGGAAAACCATTCAATTATAGTCACACTCCCTATATTAACCACTCAGTGTGGTTAAAAATTAAGTAGTCTTTCAATATCATTCTCAATTATTTTACACTATCCTAAAAACAATGTTTATCTTAACATGAATGTTAAGAAAATGTTTGGCCCAAAAAAAAAAAAAGAAAAGAAAAGAAAAAGTTTGACCCAAAATCCACATGGCAAAGGACTGAGAATGTGAAAATAAAGTAAAAACCCAACTTGTCTTAGGGCAAGTAATGTGGTAATACATCTCAGGAGCCTTAAAAATATGCAGATCCTCACCCTGCAGATCATCTTCTAAGAATGCATCCGAAATTAATAATCCTAATTTTGAAACAAGATAATTTGAGCGCAAATATGTTTACTAATGTTTTACTTACAATAGTGAAAATTGAATACAACCTGCATGACAAAAGACAGTGGTTCTATAAACTGAAGTATATCCAGTGAGTAGGTCATGTAGTTAGCAAAATGGTAACAAGTAATACTGCATAAGAGCATGAAAATGCATATGCATATGTCAAGTTTTAAAAAAATATAAAAATATACATTCAGAATGCAATATGATATACGTAATATAATGTAAAAAAATTATGGAGAACAGACTAGAAGGAAATATACAAAAATACAATCAAGGAGTGAGTTTATGAGAGATCTCCTATTCTTTCTATGTGTATTTACATTTTTTGTAATGATGATTACTTGGAAAATTATAAACCTTTTTTAAAAACAAAGAAGGAAAGGTCACATTCAGTTCAAGTAATAAAAAATTTGGTCATTTGAACCAACCCTTTTACTGTGAACTATAGAAACACTGAATGAAATATAAAAACACCTTCTTGAAGGCATTCTAGACTTAACAATATAATGAAGAATAACTAAGCTAAGGTCTTGGAAAATAAGAAAATGCAGAGAAGTGAGCTTTTTCCTTTGGGTTTACTTTTGCCTTAGGACAGATTCCAGAAGAGCTGCTGAGAGCAAAGCAGCACGGCTGACAGTCTCCACAGAGGGGACAAAACTTGGAGCCCAGACCTGCTGTGCAGGAGTTCAGATAAATTCCTAGAGTTTTGGGTTGGGATCCCAAAGACTGGCATCAAATGCATAAGGGAAAATTGTAAGTAAGCCAGACCTCACGGGGACTGAAACTCATCTTTAAGCCTTCTAAATGGCCAAGAAAAAAAACCTCAATTCCTAAAATTGGATAAGGCGATCCTAGATTTCTAGTACCTTCAGGCCCCTGGCAAAAGCAAACCCTCTCTGGACAAAGAGATCTTTATCCTAGACTTCAAATTATTAACACAAATATTTTTTCAGTATGAAGACTAGATGCAGTCCAACACACCCAGGCATACAGGAATGTGGGACCATAGAAAGAAAACCCAGGAAAACAAAAGAGTACAGATCTATAAATGCTCTAGATATTAGAACTTTTAGACACAGTTTTTAAAATAAATCTGCTTACTATGTTCAAGGGCCCAAAAGACAATATTACATTTTTAACAGAAAGGTAGACACTAAAAAATACAGAGCACATTAGCAGATTTTAAATAGCCAAAATTATGACTTAACGTAGTTGGTAACTTATTAGACATAATCAAACAAAAATTAGCAAACTGAAAAATAAATCAAAAGAAAATAAGTGAATAAAGGATAGAAAGACAAAAAAGTAAGAGAAAGTAAGAGACTTGGAGAATACATATGCATTTAGTTGATGTCCCAGAAAGAAAGGAGAAAATAGGACAGAAGCAATATTTAAGATAAAATGATAAAAATTTCCCCAAATTGATGAAAGATATCAATCCACAGATTTAAGAGCCCTGTCCAAAAACAAAAGAAAACAAAACAAATCCGAAGGAAAACTCAGGATTCTTGCTGAGTCAGCTCTTATACCAAAAAGCTATATGACCTTGAGCAAGACCTTTAAATCTCCCTGGATATCTGTTTCATCATTTTTAAAAACAAAGACACTAGATTACATAATTTCTAAGAATTTATCAAGTATGTTTCTAAGAATAGCTATTATTATCAATAATAAGTTTTGTTACATTGTGATCTTCTGACATTTCAAAAACCATATACAAAAACATAACCCAGGGGCACCTGGGTGGCTCAGTGGGTTGAGGCCTCTGCCTTCGGCTCAGGTCATGGTCCCAGGGTCCTAGGATCGAGCCCTGCATCGGGCTCTCTGCTTGGCAGGGAGCCTGCTTCCTCCTCTCTCTGCCTGCTTCTCTGCCTACTTGTGATCTCTGTCTGTCAAATAAATAAATAAAATCTTTAAAAAAAAAAAAAAAACATAACCCACATCAATCCACAATGTTATAAGTCTGCATTTCTACTAGACTATAAAATCCTACTATAAGATGTCCTTTAAGTTGTTCAACAAAATCAGGGTGTTTTCTCTTAAAGAATATTATTTAAATATCTATCTACCATCTGCTACCCAAGATGAGTAAGTAGTAATTCCTGGCCTTTGAGTAGTATGAACTGGATTTATTTATTATATTATTGTCAATTAATAATGAATTATGCTAAATTACACAGAATAAGTAAGTTTCAGTGAAAGAAATCCCCAAATATGGCAAATAATATAACTAGCAGCATAAATATAATAATAAAAAATAAATAACATTACTAAAATTTTCAAATGTATCTAAATTCTATCAACTTAAATATAAAATTATATTTATCAGCATATCAGCTTATTAACAATAAAAAATTATCAACACAGACACAAACCTTACAATTACAAGAATAGCAATGTTTTTCACCAAATTATTTAGAAAAACTTCTACAATCCCTAGATTTTCTCTTTTTTTATTTATATTTATTCTTTTAAATTCAAGTATAATTAACATGCAGTATAATATTAGTTTTAGGTGTACTATCATCTCTTTTTTTTTTTAAGAAGGAAACAGAAAATAAAAAATAGGCAGAAACTACAAATAAGGATATTAATATCCCACTTACACACCATAGGCAACATGGCTTTTTTTAATGTGTCTATTTAAATAAGAAATGTGCCTCATGGATCCACCTTGTTCATGAACTAGAGATAGGATACAGTATTCTATTGCCATTAATGAAGGCTGAACAACTTTTCCACCAAACTAGTTTTACATTTACTGGTCCTTTACAATCACTTCTTAGAGCACTTATAAATAAGAAACTTATTATATATTACATTATAAATTTGGAGAATGTACTAGAATTTCCTAAATTGATAACTCAAAATTTATTTAGTAAGAGTTTTTTTAATTAGGAAAAATAGAAATCCTGATTCCTAATATTTAATGAAATGCAAATTGAATGCTTCTCCTTGTAAAACATCGGAAGGGTCAATGAGTAAGTTATTCTCTAATATTCTGATTCATGCTGTGAATTTTAAATTCTAATTCTATAGTTCATTTCTTTCTCACCTCACCACTGACAATGGCTGCTCAGCCCTTCCCTAGAATAAGGTTCATTTTCTATGGTGATAAAGGGATGGATGTGGCTTTTGCTAGCTTTCCTGAAGCAATGCACTTGCCATTTCCATTTGAGGTCCCGTAGGTCTTACGAATCATGCAAATTTTCAAAAAATTAAAAAGCTCTGCAAAATATTTAGAGTAAGTTCAAGAAAATTGGGTTATATTGAGATAATATTAACATGGTGGAGGAGGGAGGAGCATCGAAACCAAGCACATATACAGGAGTACAGTCTTTTTTTCCCCTTATAACTGTCTTTATTATGTGTGTTTTTAAATCACTCTATAAACGCATTACACAATGGCTGTCACATCCATTCCCTGAAATAACACCGTTTTCTACATAGCAAGCAGTTAGTATTCTGATAACCACCTTCTTACCTCTTTTTAAACACTTCTTTTCATGTACTACAGAATGCCTATCACATCCGTTCCATGAAGTAACACTATTCTCAGCAAAGCAACAGGAACATGCTTATAACCACCTTTATTATATGTGATTTTATACACTAATTTACATGAAATACAGACTATCTATCACATCCATTCAAGGCTAGGATCTTTTGAAGATTTTATTTATTTATTTGACAGACAGAGATCACAAGTAGGCAGAGAGGCCAGCAGAGGGGGTGGGGGAAGCAGGCTCCCTGCTGAGCAGATAGCCCTATGCGGGGCTCAATTCCCCGACCCTGGGATCATGACCTGAGCCGAAGGCAGAGGCTTTAGCCCACTGAGCCTCCCATGCACCCCAAGGCTAGGATCTTTTAAAGTCATTAGTGTAGAATATGGTTTACAAAGAAATATCATCTATGAAAACCCAAATGTAATTCTGCATGATCAGAAATGTGAGCAGTTGACATTCAACAAATACAAACCCCACACAGTTGTGATACAATTCTAATTGTGCACTTTGCCCTAGCTGGTTGAGAGGAAACATCTCTGAGTAATACACTTAAAGAAAAAAAAGTTAAGGGTAAGTCCTCGTGACTAAGAATATTTTACATGTAAGAATGAATAATAACAGATTCAAAGCACTACAGGCAAAACCTATAAAATAGTCTGTACATGAAAACTGTGGAGCTCCATGAGTGGTCCAAACTCCTTGTTCCTCAGGCGGAGGGTCAAAGATTCCCTCCTGATTGTAAGGCACTGTGCTGGGGGTGGGTTTATGGGAGGACATTCCTACCCATTTCAATTTGGTATTTTCTCAGGCACTCAACATGTAGGAGTCACTCAAATTAGTCTGTATTTCTCTCAAAGGTA